>NC_067164.1:16092849-16409516 GCF_903995435.1 Acomys russatus | reverse complement strand
TACCAGGGCTATAATCACAGCACTAGAGAGATAGAGACAAGAGGATCACCATGATTTGGGACCAGTCTGATTTGACATAGTGAATTCTTTTTTTTTACCATAGATATTTATATGATTACATATATGTATATTATATATGCAACACACACACATATATATGCAATAAACTACCTATAGCAAGAAGAACCATGACACAATCAGGAATTATATAAATGTTGTATTCTTAGTGCTTTGGCTATTTGTATTTGGCAGCCTTGAAGTAAACATCTTTCTCATCTTGGTGTGTCTAAAATTCTGAATGTAAATCAATCTCCATCACATCTTGTCATTATCAACTTAAAACATCTATCTAGACCTGAAAACATTTCAACCCCTAAACAACTAAGCTTCATCGTAAAACTAAGCTACCTGGTCTTCAACTCCATCAGAGACTTGAGAAGGAATAAACTTGATTACCTGAGTATGCCAGGAATGCAGGTTATAGCTTTCCAATTCTAAGCCAGCTAGCACTGTATAAAGAAATTGTCTCAAAAAATAGGAACAAGAGGTAATAGACAGAGTACCAACAGACATGCAAATAGGGAAAGAGGAGATAATCTCCTTGACTCATCTCTAGAGCCACAGGCAATTAACAACTGCTGAGAATGGAAGTGCTGGTCTTCCCCAGGGATGAACCCCCCCCCCAATTAGTTACCCAGCACCAAATGGCCAGGCCTAAAAGCATTGTATATAAATAACACTGAATGGCCTCAGGAAGTTTTAGTTGAGTGTGTGTGTGTGTGTGTGTGTGTGTGTGTGTGTGTGTGTAAAACAATAAGTAGAGAAAAAGAGCGAAGGGGCAATGATGTAATTATATTTTAATTTTAAGAATTGCAAATTTAAAAAACAAAGCATTCAGGATGTAATCTGAATAAACCATAATAATGTTTCTAAATTTTTAAAAAGAAAAAATAAACAAAAGAATAGCCAGGTACACGGGCTGTACTCACCAAGTTATCGACACAAGCGAATTCTTCGGTAAGCGTGCAGCATGTTGCCAAAGCTGTTGTCATTTCCTTACTAAGGGAGATCAGTTCTTCCGCGGAGAGCTGGGGGGCTGCCTTGGTGAACTTGGCAATGTAACTGAAAGAACACACTTCTGTTTGGCTCTGGATGAAGGCAGATACCCATGAACAGCTACTACCAAGCCCACGAGAGACAGGAAAAGTCAGTGCCAGAACAGTGTGACCCTCATGCCACAATGGAATATCCGTGGCAGAGATGGCCTTGGCCAGGAAGTAAAGTTGTTGAAATATTTTGTGTTGAGACTAAATAGTCTTAAAGGACAGACATGCTAGGAATAAGACAAAGAGAACTAAGATTCTTACGTGGACTGAGGTCAGCATAACAGCGAATAGCAACATTGCAGGAATGATGAAGTCGCATTTCAAACTGTATTTTGTTTGAACTGAAGATGTTGAACTTTAACAAACCCAGCACTAGCATGACTATTATTTTTAAATCTAAATTAGTTGCATATTATTCTTGAATTCTCATAAAAGCACCAAAAGGATAAACGCTATTCTGTTAAGCAAATCCACTGTAATTATGACTTGCTGAACCCCTGAGGTAACCTCGCTTTCCCAGAAAACAGTAGACACCTGAAGTTTTCTCCCTTCCCCTCTCTCACAGGACAGAATCCAAGAACGCTGATTTGGAGGTGAGAAACCCAAGTTCAGAGACACGAAAGCATTACAGAATCGCTACCCAGAATCCCATATTTCTTTCCATTTGTGGCCTCGCTTCTGGTTAAAGATTCCTGTCAGTGTAAATTCTTGACTTTTATGTCTTTGTTCCTTCCCAGGGTCGATGAAACTGCCGTAGCTGAAAGACTGACTGATATTCTATATTTGAGAGATTATTTGGTCTCAGGCACAGGCGTTAGCCCAGCTATGCGGACAACCTACTGGAGGAGGAGAGCATCCTTCCCCATCTCCTGGAAGCGTTGGCATTCGTGTTGAACCATTGCAAGGCTTTTCTCAGTGGTCTCATTGAATTTATCCTCCTAAAAATTAAAGCAATCATAATTACAAGCATTTTATCTACAATTGGATGAAGCCTCGTGTCAGCTTGTTGTCTTTCTGTGTTTGCAGATTATGTCCAAACTCTAATTACTATATATTTTTCACCAAATTGAACATAGCTTTATGTGTACGTGCAAGAATTTGGATTATTCAATTATAGATAATCAATTCAAATAGCTCATTTTTTTTTTTTTAGAGCTTTAGGACTTACAAGGTATAATTTAAACTTTATCTTGACGATATGTGTGATCCTTATCCAGAAGTGCCCAGAGAAGTTATTCTCTTCATCACTAGTAAAGGAACTTTTGTTTGTTGTTCGTTTGTTTTTGTTTCTCTGTGTAACAGCCCTGGCTGTCCTGGACTCTCTTTGTAGACCAGGCTGGCCTTGAACTCACAGAGATCTGCCTGCCTCTGCCTCCTGAGGTGTGTGCCATTGCGTCTGGCAGCTTTGTGAACATAAGGAACTCTCTAGGGTGACTCAGCTAATAAACATTGCTGTAGAATGGTGTAGGTGCATTTATCTTTATTTGTATATTTTCCCTCCATTTAGGTTTGGAACTTAAAACATCTTATAGTTGTCTTCAATTATTTGATTGACTTTTTTCAGTCACCGCATAAATTGGATATTTTTCTAGGTGTTATGAGAGAGAACCATACTGCATCACATGAACATGATGGACAGATGTGGCCACATGAAAAAAGAGAATTTTCTAGTACCATGACTCATCCAAAGATGAGGAACACAGTAGCTTGATAAGGACAATAACAGAACATAAATGAAAAAAAAGTTTTCATATTGCATTGCCTAAATTTGAATGATTATAAACTGACTTTCATAATATGTGGAAGAAAAATATAAAATAAAGCAAAAGTAGTATATAACAAAGATATTGTAAAAATTTATCAAATACTTCTATAAAATATGAAGTTATATTTTATAAGTATATGAAAAGATAGGAAAAGCTATTCATTTCAATATGAAAACAAAAACTAAACATGAAAACATTTTATAGAAATTTAAAAATTTTAAATAATATATCAAAACTTGCATCATAGGAAATTTTTAATGTAAATTTAGAAATCAAGCCACTTAAAACATAGCCACTTTTTACCCATAAATCTATCAAGCCTAATTTGCATGTGAAATATTGGTAAAGGCAATATTGAAACAAGCATTGTCAAGCAGTGCTCTGGGACTCAACTCTGGCCAGGAAAAAAAAAAACTTTCAGAAGTTAACTTAACAGTTTTGTCAAATGTTTCTAAAAATCTGTGTAGTTTGACCCCATATCCCCCTTACCCAATGATCTATCCTGAGAAGAAGACTACAATTATTAAATAAAATGTGTAGAATGACATTCTCACCTATGAACATCTTACACAGTTCTAAACACATAACTAACATGCTGAATGTCCACACATAGTAGGACAGCAAGTAAGTAAATTACTTCATGTCATTATGTGAGAATCCCAAGCTCATGAAGGGAAAGGTTTTCTGTGCTAAAAGCTGCAAGCCACACACTCCCTGGAGCCTGTGGAGGGAATCACTTTGAGCTGAGCCCTGTAAGGCTCATTTCATACACTGATACCCTGAGGAGGCTAGATTTCTGTTCTTTAAAGTCACTTACTTTGTGACTGTAATAGGAAACAAACATAGCACCACTGAATGAATACAAAGCAAAATGTTTCCTGTTATACTAAATAATAGAAACTCCAGATATTTCTTAAGAAATGTACTTTTTTTATCTCAGTTTTTAAAACATGTCCAAATATGAGAAAAGAATATGAAAGAAAATATTCAATCTAATATTATAATTTTTGTGACAGGGTTTCTCTGTGTAGCCTTGGCTGTCCTGGACTGGCTTTCTAGACCAGGCTGGCCTTGAACTCACAGAGATCTGCCTGCCTCTGCCTCCTGAGTGCTGGGATTACAGGCATGTGCCACCACGCCTGGCCAAATAATTATATATCACATGTAATATTATATGCAATTGTATATTATTATAGCATAGCATTATAATCAGAAAGCTTTAATAAAAACTGATTGTTTTTTTTCAGTTTTCTGCATCCACGTTGATGGGACCTACCGCATGGCGGTAACAATCTGCTGGGCTCTCTCTCTTGCAGCAATCTTCTAAGAGATCCTTATACACTTTAGTAATTCTTAGAAGCTCTGGTGTCGACAGCTCAGCATGTCTCCTGGAGTATTCGTAGGTAAACCTGAGGTGTGCAAAACATTTATGATGCTAGAACTTATAGAAAGAACAGAATACCCAATTCCACTTTCATTAAAGCTGGTAAGATCTAATAATGTGTCTGTTGCCAGAGCTAAATCTGGAATTTAGTCTGTTTAGAGAACATTTTACAGCCATTTTTTTTTTCTGTGTTATATTTCAGACTTTCTTTCTTCATCAAAGAGGATAGAGTTGTTGGGATTACACAGAAACAACTACTAGAAAAAAATTAACACATGAAGCGTCACAGGCACTGCACAATGCCAACCGTGCTTGCAAAACTCCACCCAGCCTTCCCAGCCCTCTCTCCTGAGAGACGCACTTGGAGTCGCGAGCTCTGACTAGGAGGAGGTGGTGCAGGCCCCTGTTCCTAGCATATGCCTGGTGAGGCACAGCGTGGCTCTGTACACTGCTCCCTCCTGTCTCTTGCCAAATATGGGCATTATTCTTTCCTTAACTCAAAACCACAGGTCATGGTTTCCATGAGCTCAGAGAAAGAATCCAAAGGCATAAGAGCATATGACATGAGGAGCAGAGGGACAAGGGAGAGGAAGGAAGGTGGCATTGTGAAGCCACCGTTGGTGCTGTACGTTGGATCAGACTTCAGTCGTAAAGACCTGCTGGCCATACAGACACATTCTCACTCTATTTCACTTGGTTTTTTTTTAGGATAAACACTACCTTGTATCTGAAGACACTAAGCCCTGGGCTGGTTATGCACACTGCTATAGGTTACATTTCCTTATTCCTGGAATCAGAAGTCCAAAATGCCTCAGAATCCCAAACTGTTTGAGTGCCAATATGATATTATAAGTGATAATTTCTACATCTAAACTCATGTGACGTGCTATGGCCAAAATGTAGGTGTATTAAAAATCTGGTATACAGCTGGATGGTGGTGGTGCAAACCTTTAATCCCAGTACTTGGGAGGCAGAGGCAGATGGATCTCTGTGAGTTTGAGGCCAGCCTGGTCTACAAAGTAAGTCCAGGACAGCCAAGGCTGCACAGAGAAAACCTGTCTTGAAAACAAAACAAAATCTGGTATACGTTTCATTTAATTTAGTTTATGCACATAAGATATATATGGAACATAAGTAAATTTGTTGTTTAAGCTAGGGTCCCATCCCCAACATAGCTCATTATGTAAATGTAAATATCCCAGATTCTGTTTAAATCTGAAACAAACAAAAAACACTCTAGAGACTTTGGAGTAAGATGGTGGGCTAGAAACTGTCTTTACAAAGCTTCTAGAGGAGGCAAAATGATAAAGAATACACTGTGTTCCAAAGACAGAGATGAAGGAGAGCTTCAGAAACCTACAAAGACAATGAGAAGGAGCCTAGACCAGGGAAAATGATGGAGGGTACACTAATCAGAAGTAAGCAACAGGCCTGCGAAGAGGACTCAGTAGTTAAGAGCATGCTCTTCCCTTGCAGAGGCCTGAGTTAAAGTCCCAGCACCCATGCTGGAGGGCTGGCTACAGCCATCAAGGACGCTGGCCTCCATGGACACCTGAACTCACATGCGTGTGGCACATTCCTCCACACAGATACATACAGATACACATAATTAAAAAGCAAACCTATGTACAGCATCAGCCAAACAGCTGTCTGATGGGTGGTAGCCAGGAGAAGCAGAAGTCACTATCAAAAGCAGTTTACTTCTCTTTGCTGAGTGGTACTGGGGATTGAGACTATCAAAACCAACAGATGTTCAGATTGCAACCCAGAAACAGAAGAAGATAAAAAGTGGGGCAATGTGAACCCTCGAAAAAAAAATCATAACCTTTCAATTGGTGAACCCAAAGATATCTAACCGGATTAGATAAAATGCCAGTTACAGGTTTCAAAAGTTTTCTGGTAGGATCAATCAATGCCTCCGGGGGAGGAGGGGGGCAGGTAAGACAGGAACAAACAGATAAATTTTTCCCAGGACCTGGAGAGGAAAGTTAAAAGAAAAAGAAAAAAAGATATAGAAGAGTCAGCAAAATAGATAAGAAAATTAGCAACATGAATAGGAAGATAGCAAAGTGGAAGATACATTCAGCAGGGAAACAAAAGAGCAAAGAGTGTTGAAAATGAAAACAGTCCATCAGTCAAATTAAAAAAAAAAAAATTAACCACTGTGGAAAGCAACAGCAATAGAGTTAATAAAGCAGATGAAAGGATGATATTTGAGATGGAGACAAGGTTGACCAAATATAACACTCAAACATCTGTAAACACAAAAACAACAACAACAAACCCACAGTTTCCAAGATCTTGGGCAAACAATCAAGAAACCACGGGGCAGAAGAAGAAGCTGAGATAATCTTCCAATTCCCAAGTGTAGGGAAAGAAACAGACATTCCAGCACAGGAAGCATTGAGAACCCCAGATAGACATGATGGGGGCAGAACCTGTCAAGAAGTCCAAAATACAAAGCAAAAGACCTATGCGTGAAGACAAACTCATTGTAATGTCAGATCTCTCATCAGAAACCTTAAAAGGAGGAGAGTACGGCTGACATACTCCAAGTCCTGAAAGAAAAAAAAAAAAACTGGCAAACAAGATCGCTGTATTTGGGAAAGCCTTCTTTTAAAGCTGATGGGGGAGAACATTTCAGGGCTAGCACAAACTCAGTTCATATCTAAAGGAATATTACATACATGGGAAGAGGGAAGCACCCCAAGGCACTAAATCCAAGAAAGAAAGAAATTCATGAGACTAGTTGAACACAGGAGAGCTAGGGGAACTAAATCCATCATGGCCAACATGGTAGAGCAGCAAATCCCTAAAACTAATAGGAGCAAAAGGTAAGGAGAAACTATAACCCAACCAACTAGCAAAACAGCCTTGAAAATGACAAGAACTGGAAAATGTTCTCAGCTAGAATCCTGACTCTAAGTGGTCTCAGCTTACCTATGAAGAGATACAGACTGGCAGACCAGATTAAAAAATCTAGATCCAGCTGTCTTTTGGCCGCATGAAATACACTTCGCTGATAAAAAATGCTCACATTGAAGGTCAAAGGGTGGACAAAAGCCTAGC
This sequence comes from Acomys russatus, assembly GCF_903995435.1. Classification (NCBI taxonomy): domain Eukaryota; kingdom Metazoa; phylum Chordata; class Mammalia; order Rodentia; family Muridae; genus Acomys; species Acomys russatus. Next base: position 16,402,191 of record NC_067164.1, on the reverse strand, counting down.
AAGCAAACAGAAGCCAAAACACAAGCTGTCAGGGCTATTCTGAAATCTGTCTAGACTTCAGATCAGAACTAGCCACAGTTTTAGGAAAGTCACTACATATCAATAGTGGTAATAATTTATCAAGAAGATACAATTACAAATGCATATATATATCTAACATTGAGGTTCCCAGTTTAATGAAAGAAACACTAATAGAAATTAAAGATTATAAGTCCTGGTAAATTAATAGTGAATAACTTTAGTACTCCATTTAAATCATCCAAGCTAAAAATAAACAAAAGCCCTCAATTAAAGTGGTCCATAGATCCAAATGGACTGGACAAACTAGTATAGAGCATTCTAGTCCACAGAAACAGAATACATGTTCTTCCCGGTGCCCATAGACTATTCTATAATATAGACCATAATCTAGGCAACAAGTCAAGTTTATCAAATACAAGGGATTGAGGTAATTTCTTGTATTTTTGAAATCATAATATATAGCTAGAAATCAATAGCATAGACTACAAAATATAGGAAGACAACAACACACTCTGGAATGACCAGACGTATCATTGAAGAAGTCAGAACAGAAATGAAAAAAAACTGTAGAAGTCAGTGTGCAGATTGCTCAAAATTCTAAAAGTACTACTGTGAAACAAAACCATGTCATGTCTGCTGGACTCTAAGTCAACATACCACAGAGAAGCATGCACATCTGGGTTTAGTTGCTGTGCTGCCCACAATAGCTAAGAAATGAGACCACCAGCAGATGAAGAAAGAAAATGTGATACGTGGCATCTTTTCATCCATAAAGAAAAATAAAATAACATGATGGCATTTGCAGGAAAATATATGGAACTGGAGATCATTATATTAAGAGAAATAAGCCTGCCTGACTCAGAAAGACAACAGATACTGCTTGCTTCTGTCAAACACAGAATCTAGATTTGATTTTTTTGTATGAGCATGCATACGTGTGTGTGTGTGTGTGTGTGTGTGTGTGTGTGTGCGTGTGCGTGTGCATGTTAAGACCTAAAGGAGGTCTTAAGAGAAGGAGAGACTGAAGAAGGGACAATGAGATACACATGACTTAAAAGCACATGGAGGAGAATTGTTGGGGAAGAAAGTGAGCAGAAAATAGAGGGCAGAGGGGATGGAAGAACGAAATGGAACAACGGGGTGGTGAATAAAACCAAATATAATGCAACTAAGATTCATATTTAGTCTTGTGGCTTCCAGTCCATTAATCTTCTCCTTGGGAACAGTGGAGTGACATATCTGGACAGTCAAGCCAGTGACTTCTTACGACCAGAACCCCTGTAATCACTTCCTTACTTTGCCATTTTCACTTGTCAATATTGCACAAGTCACTCAACTCCTTTATTTCTCGCTTTGCTCATTCAAAATATTGGGGGAGATGGCACTTATACTACATCCGGTCTTAGAATTAAAATGGATAATCTGAATAATATTTTAGCCTATTTCTTGGCATATATAAAGTATTCAGTAAATGATAGCCATCATTATAATAGCATCATTGTTTTTGCTTAAAAGTGTACGAAATAACGCATGCATGAGCCATGATCTCTATAAACTGTGTGATGCCCGTGAGCTGCGATGCCTTATCCTCCACCCAAATCAGCCCGCATAGAATGCCTTATATTTTGCTTGCCCTCTTAACTTTCAATAAAGAGTTATATAGTACTCAGCAAAGAACTTGTCCGGGTTAGAATCTCGTTCTTGACACACATTTTCACTGTCGGTAAATTTGGGTTCTCTGGGGGACAAGTCTTCCGGTCTGTCGTCTTTATTTGTGTTGATTATACAGTCTTCACGCTCTGGTGTTTTCTTTCCACAGCAATCTTTGATTTTACTTGAGATGGTATCTTGTTTTGAACAAATTTGGCTTATAACCTGGCTCTGTATCAAAGAGAACAAGAAAAGTTTGGACTTCTAGATTTCCGTCAGGGCTGCTTTTTCCTTCATAAAAGAATGGCTGCTCACAAAGCCAATCTTGAATTAGCACCCACCCATCAACTGACTACATAGATAATATTCATTCAAATTTCACACTAACTTAATACTCATGAAGTTTTGCATTAGTCCAGCTGTTTTCTCCCTTTAGGACTTTAGGTTGAATAACCAAGAAAAGCAATAGGCGCTATCATAAACTTACATTACATGTTATATACTGGTCTTTTAAGTACTTTGCCCCAACTTCTCTGATACATTGACAGCTTCACTATTTTTAAATTACTGTGTTGATTTAGTTCTGTGGGAGAGGACACACATGCTGCCATGGCATATATGTAGAGGTCAGAGGAAAGCTTGTGGGAGCTGTTTGTTTCCACCATAAGTGTCCAGGACTAATTTTAAAAGCAGATTGGTCCTCACTCCCCTCTCTAGATTCTCCTGCTCCATGCTCTCTGGGTACTTCCGGTCTCCCTAATATAGTCAATATATTCCCACTATCTGAAATCTTCTGGTACAATCTGAGGGTGAGGGACCAGATGAGTTCCAAGGCTAAGGTAAGGAGAAGTGGGATAGGAACTGGTACCCCATTTCCAGCATTCATGTCTCATCTGAAGCCAGCATTGTTCCTAGCCCAGCACTTTCTGATTTCCGGATAATTCAGTCCTATTTTCAGTTCATGACAATTGAATTTCTTGCATTTATCCATAAAGACATTAAAGAGGAAGAAATTTGAAATACAATATGATCTCTTAGTTTCAGCTTCAAGCCATAGAAAATTTAAATTATTATACTAATTTAGTAAATTCAATTTAATATTATTAAACCCACATTTCCATAAACAAGCAAATACTACAAAAATAAATTGTGAGTGGCATCCCTTTAACTGGGCTACCCTTGAGAATAAAATCATTTGGGAGGACATGTTCTGTCCACTGCTTAATTTAAAGCAGACATTCCCCAATACCCTAAAATTCAAGTCATTTAAGTAATATGCTGTCTTTGCTGTAAGTAAAACAAATTTAAAGCCATCACAGCAAAACTTAATTTTAACTAAGAAGAAATCCATGTATTTTTAATGAAATGGTATTGAGTTGAAAGTGCATGAACAATTTCAGCTCAACAATATGTTTACTGGCATATTCCTTTACAAAAACCACTTTAAGGATTATCACATACTGGGATAGGAGGAAGAATTGGGAAGATGTTGGTCAAAAACAAAATTTCAGGTCTATAGGAGCAATAATGTCAAGCATTCTACTGTTGATCGTGGTGACGATAGTTAGCAACAGACTGTCATATAATTTGAAAATTGTCAGGGAAGGAAATTGAAAGTAAGTACTCTTACCACAAAAACATAAGTATGTGAGAACAATATAGAAATCTATATTAAGTAATTTGATTTAGCCATACCACAATGGCCATATACATGAAAATATTATTATTCATGCCATAAATATATGTATGTGTGTATATATAGAATGTTTGTATACACACACAATATTTATTGGTCAACTAGAAAGAAAGAAGAAAGGAAGGGAGAGAGAGGGGAAGGATGGAAGGGAGGAAGGAAGAAAGATCATTTGAATTTATTTCAAAAATCTTAATAAATCAAAGAAAGCAACTTTCTAAAAACTTAATAATAAGGTCATTTCCTGAGGCTTACTGGGGGCTTCTGGCATATAAGAAATGAGTTATTAATGGATCGAAAAGGATAAGGATGATAGTGGAAGTTGTAGTCTAGTGAGATCCCTGGTCACAGTCACCTACTATGAGGAACTAGAAGAGAGGAGCCTTGAAATCTCTCAATGTAAAGAAATGACAGACTGATAACACCTAAGTAATCGGTGTATATTATACACAAATGTATCGCAGTAATGCACTGAATCTCATAAGTATGAGCAACTTTATGTGACAATTAGAAAAAAACAAATATTAAAAATCATTGGGTTTTGCTCTATTTTGAAGAAAATTTACCTGGCTCTGGGTGCAATACACAACATCCCCTTCACAGCATCCTTCATACATGGAAGAAACATCTTCTAAGAGGGAAGTAAGGTCCTTAAATCCGATCTTGGGGAATTTTTTACTGAATACAGCAATGTTTCTGGAGAGACCATTAATAGACTACTAAAATAATTTGAATAGACAATAGACAGAAGGTCTTTATTTATATAACACACAAATTGCATACGTATCAAAGACAGTTGATACCATGAGTTTTTCCAGATGTTCTCATCAAATAGCTGATAGTACTGTCACACGGTCTATATCAGAGGCTCTCGGCCTTCCTAATGCTGCAATCCTTTAGTACAATTCCTCATGTGGTTGTGATCCCACCCATAAAGTTATTTCCATCGCTACTTCGTAACTGTACTTTCTTTGCTTCTATGAATAATAATATAAATACAGATATTTACTATGGTCTTAGGCAGCCCTTTTGAAAAGGTAGCTTAACCCCCAGAGGGGTTGCAACCCACAGGCTGAGAACTGCTGAGCTATATGATCACTTGGCCGGTATTTTCCTACCCCCACCCCCACCTCATCCCCAAATTCTGAACTCCAACTAAGAATGGCCCAAGAAGGGCTCTGTCTCCCATAATTACTACAGCTAAACAAACAATATGAGCTGCCTGCAGTATATATAGAAAAGCCATCACACACACTTTCCAAAGGAATCTCAGATTAACCATTCCCTTGGCATCATCCTCTCAGCTTATGTCTTTTCTCGTCTTGACCTAATGACCTTGTTTTGAGCCATCCATGTAGACTGACTCACCTTCCCCCAAACCCTTAACCAGGAAGACTACAAGTAAAGTCAGCACCTATTTAACAGAAAGAGCAACAACCAAAAAAAAAAAAAGCAAGAAAACACAAGAGACACTACAGAACTCACATAGAGTTTACGATGCTGGGTCCAAATTTCATAAGGGCTCCACAAACAGTTTTTTGATAAGAAGATAATGCTTTTAAATATTGTGTGATGGGAGCTGCCTGAAAGATAAAGAAACTAATGTTGAAATGAGACCAAAATCTCACTTTTTTTCTTAGTTTTCGAGTATAGGTAAAGAAACTACTTCAGAAGATTTCCAGCTACAGAAAATACATGTAATTTCTATCTAAGTAAATTTTCATGTTGAGAGAAATGTGTATCTGTGGCACATGAAAAAGGAAGGGCCAGTATTCCTGATGACAGCATTGCACTTGGTAGAAGAAAGGCTTGTTGCAGTGTGTCCCCTGAACATGGCTGTCCCCACTGGCACCATCCCACCATATTATTAATGCCAAAAGACAGGACGTCATAGGCAAAAGCCATCACACCAGCATTTACCGTAGAGACTTGCACACTGGAGCTTTCTTCCAGTTTATAAGGGAGACAAAACCAAAAGTGAGACCCTGGCAAGCAGTGAATCGCTAGAGTTCAAGGGTTTCCGGTAAACAGTCCATTTCTCACGTCAGTGAGGGTGGTAAAATAATATTTCATATGGCAAACACGCTTTCTGAGGTGTTTAGTTTTAAGTGAAGATCTGGAGCCGTGCCACTGGGCGATTCTTCATTCTCTTGATGAACCAAGCGAAGGACCCACCTTGGCTTGAAAGCAGGTCGCTTTCTGCAGCTGTTCACAGCATGTGGTCGCTGCCTCCTCAAACCAAGCGGCCACTCTGAGAAGAACAGGCGCAAAGACAAAGGGATTCCTCCTGGCAACCTCGTACATGTAGCTGGAAAACAGTAAGGTTTTTAAGAGAGAAAAGATGGAGAAAAGGAGACAAGCAGGATGATTGACAAGACAAAGGAAGGGAGGGTCCGAAGGTGGCTAGAGAAGCAACTTGTAAAAAAAAGGGGGGGGGGGAGGGTGAGAAAGGATTTCCGCTTTGCAGAAAAGTTCATTGAAAAGCCCTTCACATCTTAGCTGGAGCCTCTGCTAACTGCAGATGAGGCTGGCAGTTCTCATGCTGAATGCTGTGCTGTGTGTGTTCCTCCCTCCCTTCCTGTGACAACGGTCACCTAAACATATCGTATCTGACATTCAAGAACCTCCACAAGTTTAAAAAAAACTTGTGATTGTTTTCAAAGCACAATAGCTCTCCAGGGGGAAAAAAGAAGTTCCTTCTGTGTTCTCTACACTATTGCAAAGAAATTTGAGGCTAAATGTTTAATAATTTCTGTTTTCCCAAGGGAAAGGCTGCAGCTTCCCTTGGGAAGATAACATTTCCATCCCTACGTTTCTTAGCTTTTCAATGCTGTGCATGCATCATGTGAGAAGATAGAAAACGCTAATGGGAGAGTCTTAAAATCAGGGTCCACAGCCACAGCCTCACAAAGCACAGCTCCTGACACAAGAAACAGTGAATGAATTTATGAAGCAGCCTACTCACCAATAAACCCAGACATGCAAAAATAAAGAAAAGCAGAAGTTGATTGGAAAATAAAATTATAAAGCTCAAAAAAAAAAAGTGGATTTTAGCCTAATAAGAACAATACCTCTAATCCTTTTTGATACTAAAATTAAACTTACAGGTTTAGAAAAGATCCGCTGTTATTTTTATAAGCTTGGCATTTCTCTTCTGGGTCCAGAGTAGGGAAGCGGGGCAGAAATCCCACATTAGCTTTCTTGTTGTGGAAGAAACAGAGTCGTCTTGGAATAGCGGCTTTGTTGCAGCAGTGAGAAAAATTAAGCTTCTGCGGCAGCCCCTCCAAAGTGCAGATTGCGTCCTGTATAGCCTCGTTCTGGATAACAGAGAGGAAAGCAATGTTTTGTCACGGTGAAGCTCTCAGTGAGTAAAAGGATCGCGTCCCTTTGGGACGCATCTATCTACAGGCTGTCTTTGCCTAAAGCCTTTTGAGACCACGCCACACTTTGTGAAAGTTCATCCAAGACAGGCCTCCCTCACCTGTCACTCTTTCTGTAACGTCGACATTACGGCTCTGCACTAGACATTGCATCGGTAACTTGTCACGCGCTCCTTAAGCTTGTTGAGAGGGGATTCTGGAAGTGAAAGATGCCCCCACCCCCTTGTCTCAGACTCAAGCAGGTTTAGGCCAAGTGTCCTATAAACCTCCCTGTCTGGGGGCAGGCTGGCCACCAAATCCCGTGACAGGGAGAAAGGAGACCAGCAGGGATCTAAGAGCACTAACAACATGGTGCTCCTTCTAATAGAAGTTATCATACGTCCGGTGGTAGGGAAACGTCCGCCGTGACATAAGAAGCCAGACGCTCAAACACTGAGAGAGCAGGCTGATGGCCTGAAGAACTCCAGTTTGGGAACTCCAGCAAGCCATTTTCAGAAAGATTTCCCTTAGTCATTTCTATTGTTGCGTATTTTAAGTGTCCAATTTGGTAATGTTCCTTTGGTTTTTTTGTTTTGTTTTGTTTTGTTTTTTGTTTTTTGTTTTTTCTCTTCAACTGAGCCGGTACAGTCGCTTCTATGGATGTTGTCAGAGCCTGGTTTGATGCTGTTTTGCTATTTAGATGCTGCTTTTACTCGCTGCCTGCTATTTGTTGTTTTTGTTTTGTGTTTTACTTTTGTTTGCCACATGCTCAGTAAATGCTCTTCTTTGAAATTGAAAATTGCTATTATAGATCATCCTCGGTACCAAACAAAGTCCTCTGTGGATTTTCTTTATCTCCCAGAGTCACAGCATCAGTGTGGTCATGGTGGTCAGCCATTTCCTGAGATTCCATTTGGAGTCAGCCCACAAGAGGGAATGTGACGGTAGAGCACACAGCAGGAGAGGCAGCCAAGAGAACCTCTGACCCCTGGCATGTATCTCAGACTGTTACCCCTTCCTTTGCCTGCGTAGGTGTTACAGAGTGTCAGCAGGTCTTAGGCCTAGAGATTGAAAGTGCACAGCTCAGCATTTCGCCTTAGGATTGTGCCTTATTCTAAACACTGAGGCTAGGCAAAGTAAAAAGTGTGTGTCAGGGATGGAGAGACTGTCCCCCCATTTGGGGTGCATTGTATCCTTGTATGGAACCCTCATGTGCTTCCTATACTGTGAGCTCACAACTGCCTGTAATTCAGCCTTCAGGGAATTTGACAGCCTTTTTTAGCATGTGCATAATTGTGCACACACAATTAAATATGAAATTCTATGTGTCTAGAGCACCATTCTTAGATCTTGTTTAGATAATAGTCGGGAGATTGAAAGATGGCTCAGTGGTTAAGAGCACTGACTGTTCTTCCAGAAGACCTGGGTTCAAATCCCAGCACCCACAAGGCAGCTCACAACTGTCTGTAACTCCAAGATCTGACACTGTCACATAGACATACATGCAGGCAAAACACCAATGCACATAATAATCAAAAGGTAAATAAAATGTTTAAAAACCACGAGCAGTTTACTCACAGCTGTTTTTGAACACTCGGGAAGTGTACTATCAGCCAAGCACCTCTCCTTGTAATCTATCATGACCTTCACCAGCGTCTCCACCTCCTCAAAGGATGCTTCCTGGACATACTGTGCAAATGCAATGACGGTCCTGCAATGGTTCATGGAGGGTACACAGTGATCTTCTGCAGAGTCCTAGTTATGTCTAAAAATAACTCATAGAAATGGCTAATGCAGTTACTCTTTATACAGCTGCTGTGTAACTAAGTTATATTTGAGCAACCTTTTGCCTTCCTAGAACATATCAGATAAGGATACAAAAAAACATCATCATCAAAGGGAATCCGGAAAAACTCACAGGTATGGAATGTTCTCGGCTGTGAATTTCTGGGTACCATTGAGGTGCTCTGAAAAGCAAGGGTGCTGAGGTCATTACATATCCTTACATTTTAGCATTGTTTTCAATAAATAACTTTACATGACATTCCAGTGTGAAACTATAAAAGGCTTATGGTGGAAATGTTTTAACACATTTAATAAGGAATGTAAAAGTCATACACACACACACACACACACACACACACACACACACACACACAAATTTAAGACCTATTCAGAGCTGAGTGTGTATTCAGGAATTATAAATTGAATTTATTTGAATTCATCTGAAACTGTCCAGATTTTAGATTTTGCAGTGATGGGTTGCCATTTGCATGTTACACGTCTATCATTTAGGACAAGAAAAGCTACGCAAATATTAACTGATAGGTAATGTCATCAATGCAAGGCCTGATGATAAGTATCCTGCAGGCAGTGAAGTCATGTGATCTCTAGGTTCCCCCAAAGTCACAGGTCCTTTCTCAGATCACAGAGGATTTATGTTTGTCCACACAGGCTAAATTTTTGCAGTGCTTATTGGTTATCAAGTATTGCTCTGGGCACCATGAAACAATCAACAATGAGCAATCAGGCCACCCTCCTTGAACCTCGGCTTCCTGAGCACTCACACAGTGGAACTGCCTCATGCACATGACTATAATCCAATTTAGAGTATAGCTAAATATTCATCGTGCATGCCTTGTAATCCCTAAGCAAAGAGCTGGAGAGGATTTAGGGGAAGTGTCCTATTAAGACTGAAAAAAAAATTCAAAATTAGTAGGAGAGTAAGGTGCACTGTCTTATATGTAGAGAAAACATGTAAATAAAAGCACAACAAGAAACCTTGAGACATATTTGGGAAAGTAAAATTTATTTCATCAGAGGAATGAGGACTCTTTTAGAGTTTGAGTTATGAGGATTTTGCATGTAAATCCAAGAAGTGTGGGCTTCAATTGGAAACCATTGAGATTTTCATATGGGATACACACACACACACACACACACACACACACACACACAATCAGGAACACCAGGCAATGAAGCATCTTGTGTGCTGGGCCCTCCCTCAGTGCCTAACAACTGGAAAGTGGCAGGAACCACTTGTCTTTCTATTTGTCAAGTAGAAAGAAGGAAGAATAATTGGATGTGATACAGTTGGAAAACCACGAGGGGACTGTAGCAATTGTTCTACTGAGAAAAAAAAAAAAAAAAACCAACAGGACCTGAATTTTTCTGGGAGTAATAAAAAGAAGAAAAAGCACAGTCACAAAACACAGTAAATAGACAAAAATGTCAGGGTCTAAAATGGGTTGTTATGTGGGGAAAGCAGAGAAAGACCTCAAGAACTGGCATCTCTTCAACCCTGTGATGCCCTTACTGAGGGGTACCTCGTGGACTGCCTGGTAGAATATGACACAGGCCAGGACCACTGCGATATGCTGGATGCTTTTGTGCAAATTATATTCATTTTTAATTTATTTTTAAAGATTATAATATTATATGTCATTACATCATCCCCACTCTGCATCCTCCCATTTATCCTCCTTACTTTCTTTCAAATTTGTGGCCTCTTTTTTCATTGATTGTTGTTATACACATTATACGTGTATATACATACACATATATTCTTAAATACATAGACACAACCTGCTCAGTCTGTATGATATCACCTGAATGTACATTTCCTAGGCTGATATAAAGCAAATTATATTCATGTATAGAAGATGTGATTTTCTGGCCAGAAGGATTTAAAAAGACCTTCCTCTGAATAGGAAAATGTTAAAGTTTCCTCATTTGGACATTAAAAAATGTAAATATTGTCCTTTCCTCCAGGCTAACACCTCCTTCATAGTCTATTGGTGTGTGTGTGTGTGTGTGTGTGTGTGTGTGAGAGAGAGAGAGAGAGAGAGAGAGAGAGAGAGAGCTGAAAGGAGAAACAGGGTATCATATAGCCTGAGGGTATTTACCATCTAATTAAAAGACATATTGGACAACCAAGAATACTTTTTAAAGATTATCTATACTCTTTTATACATATGTTTAGATGTATGTGTCTGTGTATGTATGTGGTAAGCATGTATATATTCTATATATTTTTCTTCTCTTAGAATAAATTTATCTACCACAAGAAATATTTATATATTGATATATAAATTATATCTCAAGACAACACTTTCTATCCTCTATCGATTGTTGGCCATATCTGAGCACATACACCTTGTAAAATAGATAATATGACAACAAAAATGAAAGTCCATAGTGGGTTGGTTGAAATTACTGACCAGAATATATAAGCTAAGAAAAGAGAGAAAATAAATAAATAAAACCACTGGAGTAATTAGAGTGTTTAAGAGGCTAAGGAAAAGTAATTCCCCTAATTTAGTCATCCCTCGTCATAAACAAGTAAATTCCTTACCTACATCTTGAGACTTTGTGGGTAGGGCTAAGGGTTCAGTCAAAGAAAACAGGAAAAAAATAAAGCCTGGACCATTTAAGTATTTCATGTTTAAATAAAACAAAGGCCACATTCAGGAGAGTAATGTGACAGGGTCAAAACCAACTTTTTATAGTATTCTTTGACCTTACATTTGTTAAAAAGTAACCTCGTTAATCTCTTTCTGAAATGCACAGGCTTTTTTTTTTTTTTTTTTTTTTTTTTTTTTTTTTTTGTCATGGTGCAAATTTTTTGCTAATTATTAACTAGGGAAAATTGAATTCACTGGGAGAAAAAAATCTCTTGATTTGAAAAAAAAGCCTGTAGATTGAGTGTACACTACACAATTAAATAACCCTGCCTCCAAAAGCCGTGAGTGACTTCAAACATTAAAGGGAAAAGACTAGCTAACACATTTATAAGGAAATGCACTATAAAAACCATTAAATTTCTGGAGCCCAGGAGGTAACTCAGTTCATAAAATGCTTGCCTGGAAGGTATGAAAAACTGAGTTTAGTCTCCAGAACTTGTGTAAAACCCAGGTTTGCCAGTGCACACTTCTTGAACAAGTTCTGGGGAGTATAGCTGGGCAGGTCCCTGTAACTCTCCACACACACACACACACACGTGCATGCACACAAACAGGTGCTCCTGCACAAACTCAGAAACACAAATCACATCAAGTTTGACCTGTCATCAAGGAAAATTAAAATAGTAAGTTCTCTAAATCTATAGGAACAGAAAAAAAAAAAAAAAAAAAAAAAAAAAAAAGACAACACTGAAAACATCAAAATCTGGAAATACTAGAGAAACAAGTGATCATGTAATGAAATCTTTTAGAAGACAAGGTTCTAGTAAGAATTGATCACCTTAAAATGTTCATCCCGTTTGAGCCAATCACTTGAATCCTGGGACTATATTGAGATTGTGATTCTGCGCATACAAATCTTTTTTCAGTATGTAGTGTTATCTGCCGTCTTGTCATATATGCTTTCAGTGTGTTGCAGTGCATCCTTTTCACAGATAATCTGAGAATTTGGGTCCTGAATAGATGTTTAAACTTACCAAGCCATTTCCTGTATTTCTTGAGATGGTCACATGGGTTTTTTTTCCCTATTTTGTAATGCAGCACGCCATCATTGTTAATTGTGCGTGCGTTCAAGCATTCTTTGTCTCAGAAGCAAGCCCCACTCCATCGCAATGACTGATCCTTTTGAGATGCTGTTGCAATCCACTTCCTCAGGAAAATGCTGAGATTTTTTTTTCTCACAAGAATATCAGACTGTAATTTTCATTTCTTTCCACATCCTTCAGTGGCTTTGGTACCAGGTTAATGTGGGACTTATAAAAAAAAATAAATAGCCACACATGGTGCCACACACTTTTTACAGCACTCAGGAGGCAGAGCTAGGCAGATCTCTGTGAGTTCAAGGCCAGCCTGACCTACAAAGTGACTTCTAGGCCAGCCAGGGCCTATGTAAGATCTCACTATGTATAGTGAGATCCTATCTCAGGAAAACAAAATAAAATGAGTTTTCAAGTATTCATACACACTCACACTAAATGAATGAATGAATAAATAAACAAATAAGTAAATAGGAAGATAGATAGATAGATAGATAGATAGATAGATAGATAGATAGATAGATAGATAATAAAATATCTCACATCTCAAAGGAAATCAGACATAGTTGATTCCGGAACCTAAATATGAGTGAGAATGGCCTGGGGACATAGATTTGTGTTACCTCAAACACCGCATTCCAATGTGGCCATGGCTTTGTGTAATTTTCATAGTAACAGAACAAAAAAAGCCATAATCAAAGCACTTTTGAAATGTATGATGGGCACATCAAGCAGTCATGTTGCAGTAAGATAGGGAAGTCTCCGTGATGGGCCTCAGACGCCGTCTGGTGAGATTCCTCACTTTTGAGCTGGTAGAGGTGAGGGGTCTGTTTGCCAATCCCACAGGCATTTTTACCTGACAATCCCAGTGATGTTAGGTGGAAAAAAGAGGTGAATAATAACTGCCTAGTAGGACAACTGAAGACAGCCCAGGGGGTTTTGCTGTGAAGATCTAACTACCCTCCCCCGCCCCCAGCTCTCCACACTCTCGACTCTGATCAGCCAATCACAAGCTCAGTTCTGACCAGCCAATCACAAGCTCAGTTCTGATCAGCCAATCAGCCTTGTAGCATCCTTAACTCTGGTAATCCCCCCCCCCCAACCCGGGACCATCCCTTTACAAATGTTTTCATTTTGTTTTGATTTTTGTAGAAGTTTGAGGATGATTTGCACTAGTTTGTGGTAGACTCCAGCTGTGTAAACACCCAACAGATTGTGTGTCCTGTTGCTGTTAATTAGAATGTTCTGTGTATGTCTCTTAAGTTTGCTTAGTCTAAAGTATAATTCAAATCTACCATTTCCATGATTCTTTTCTGTCTAGAAGATCTGTGTGTTGGCCCTCCACGTCAAAATGAGTTTCTAATTAAAACAGACAAGAATGGAAACTGCTGTCCACAGAAGTCACAACCAAAGCTCGCTTCCATGCCCTGAGGTGGCCTCTGAACCTGGGCCTGAGTTGGTATTTGTGTTTCTAGATCGGGCACGAAACTACTCCATGCTTTGTAGAAACTCATACAGAGGGCACTGAGTGTGTTCTGGGCCTGGAGCAGATGTGGCCAGGCTGAGAGTCTCTCTTCTAGTAATGTAATGTTCAGTCTATGAGAGATAGCAAAATTCAACTTAAACTCTTCAGCACTGTGAGTAAACTTAGTGAATCAGTGTCGTTGAAGCATAGTCCATGTGTAGTTAAACTGCACACATTTAAAGTGATAAGAATTTATTTGTAAGCATCATCACAATCAAGACAGTGAACATATATCCATCACCTCCAAAAAGGGCCCTTTGTACTCCCTCCCTCCTGTCTCTTACCATTCCTTCTTCCCCCCAAAAAAGCCGTGATCTGATTCCTATCATTATACAATGGTTTGCGCTCTCCATATTTTTGCACGAATGGAGAAATACAATGTGCACTCCATTATCTTTATAATAATAGTACTAGAAAGTTGTAGCCATGCTGCTTGATATGTCAGTTTTCCCTTTTTTCCCAAGCAGTACTTCATTGTACTGATATTGATATTCCACGGTTGGCTCACTAGACCCTCTACTGTACAATTTTGTTGTTTTCCATTTGAAGTCACTTCAGATAAAGCTGGACCATTTATGTGAATTTCTCTGTTTAACACAAACATCTTCTTTGGGATACAGATCTAGGATCGGTGTTGTATATAGTGTGTGGGTAAGTTCATAAGAGAGGACCAAGTTGTTTTACAAGTAGCTGAACCATTTTACACTCCCATAGGCGATGTGTGAGTTCTAAGCCTTCTAAAACTTTTTGACAATTGATATAGTCAGTATTTTTGTTACAACCATTCTATTAAGTGTGGGAATCACGTTTCCTTTTACGTAGAATTAGTGATTATGTGTGGCATGTTCTTACATCTTGTTTGTTTGGGGCTTTTCCTTTGCTGGTTGGTTGACTGCTTTACCGTTATTCTAACTTGGTACACCTTGGGTGAGCGGGGGGGAGTGTCAGTTACTTTTTGTTTTTGTTATTTTTTCATTGTTTGGTCTTGCGGGTTGGCTAATGCCCTCTAGATACAAGAAAGCTCTTGGCCACACATGTGTTGATTGTCCTCATCTTGCAAAAGCATTGTCCCCAATCTTGGATTCATCTTTTTCATTCTGTTAATGACGTCTGTTAGAGTTGGACAGTGTTTGGCTGTTTATTTATAGATTATACTTTGGGTGTGATATTTAAGGAGGATGTGCCTACCAAAACATTATCTCTCTAATTTTGGGTTTCACATTATGATTCACTTTAGCTCATTGCATGTGGTATAAAGCATGGCTCTCAGTTCTCTGAATATGTAGTGACGATTTTCAGTTCTTTCAGAATTTTTTTGAAAAGCTTTTCCCTGCCCATGGCTTCCCTTGTCATATTTCTCAAAGATCAGTTGTCGAGATTTGAGTAAGTTCATTTCTGACCACTTAATTCTGTTACACTGACCTATTTATCTGTATTTACACAAACGTTCTATTTTTGTTACTGTAGGTTTATAAAAATCCTTAAAATAAAGTAATATTGGCCTTGAGGCTTTCTCCTTTTGTCAAGGCAATTTTAGTTATGGTGTATCACTTCCATTTCTGTCTGAATTACGCAATCAGTTTGTCAATTTCTAAAATAGATAAAGAAATAAATAGCAAAATAAATTCTTGGATTTTGACTAGGATTTCAGTAAATCAAAGTTCAAAGGATTGATATTTCATCTTCCTGCCTCCAAACAATGTACACTTATTTCATCACCTCTAAACACCTTCTTTAGTCACTTTCAAAACCATTTTATAGGGGCCTGGAGAGATGGCTCAGCAGTTAAGAGCACTGCCTGCTCTTCCAGAGGTCCGGAGTTCAATTCCCAGCAACCACAGGGTGGTTCGCAGCCATCTATAATGTGATCTGATGCCCAATAATAAATAAATAAATAAAAACATTTTGTAGCTTCCCATATATACCCTATTCATACTTTTTATAATATCTGCTTCTAAGTTAACAGATGCACTCCCAGATGCCTTTCATGCTGCACTGGCATGCCCAGTTCATTTGCAATGTTGTCCTCTTTCATGGAAAGCCCTCTTCCTGGACTGGAACTGAGGAACGCTCCCTCATCTTCCCCAATGAGTACAACTTCCTCAATGGTGGTGGCAATTTCCTCTATCAAACAGATCTCACCCACCCTTCAGTTCTCTCACAATTCGTTATCACCTCTTTAAAAAAGCCATTGCTTTTTTACTCTCCCTCTTACTCTCTGCCAAAGCAAGTAGGAATCAGTGACCATCTAGTGGCTATTCCCAGAACAGGGCCTGCCAGCTGGAGATCGCACACTTAAAAAAAGAAAAAGGCAAATAAGTACATTTGATCAGAGAAACTACAGTGCTGTGGACATGTTTTTAAATGTTTATGAATAGGCAAGCAAACATGATTAAAAATAATACATGTTAAATTTTCATGTGTCCTGTGGAAACATAATGACTTCATTTCTCATTTTCTGGTAAATTTTTCACTAGTACACGTGAGTAGGCATGAGGAGCCAGGGGACCAGGCAGAGACTAACAGTGTTTATCTTAAGAGTGTTTTCAGGTCACAGAAGCATCCAACCTCTAGTGTGGTAGACCCATTGTGGGTGGCTTCCTTCTTCTACAGCGACTACTGCTCATGATTTTAGGCAGTGGCATGTAAAACTGTTCTGTTTACATAAATAAGCAGACTAGGAGAAGAGAAATAGTCAAAAAGTCTTTATTTCTTAGGTAAAGAAATCTCACATAGAAGTCTTCACCATGTCATAAAGTATTGTCAGTTACAATCAATCCCAAACCATCAACTCGTTTGGTCCTCTCTTCCTTCTGCAATATAAAAAAAAATAGTTTATATTATTAATTAAGTAGAAATAGAAGGTATTTTATTTTGTTAATAGGAACATAGGAAGGTCTTCTGAGGGCATTTTCTGAAGCCTGTGAAACCGACCCCTCAAACTTTTGTTTCAATTTTTTTTTAAATGATTTATTAAATTTTATTCATTTTTTTTTTAATTTAATGGTATTTCTTAGAATCCTTATCACTACAGATTGAAGTAAAGAGAAAATCAATGCCATTATTTAGCCAGGGCTGAAATTTTTGTTACCTGGAGGAGCTTAAACTCCCAAAGCAGAACGAGTTCTTGAAATCAACTTTGGACCCTGAAAGTGAAGACGCATGAAAACGCTCAGATAAAGAGAAAGAGGATGATTGTGCCAGTCAAACGTCAACTCAGGCAGGTCCTTATCTCTACGGTGGGCGTGCAAAGATGTGCTCCTAAGTGAGTTCAAGAGAACTCCCTAAAAATATTATCTTGGTTATACCATTAATACACTAACTGGTGAATCCTTTTGATCCATGAAAATTGATTAACTTTATCTCACAGTCTACATTATCATCAATATCATCAAAAAAATATATATATATATGTATATATATATATATATATACATAATCATTTTCTCTATTAGGAAATAAATAAAAATTACTGGTTCTCTTAATGTAGTTTACATTTTTAATTCTCCCTAATAGTTAGAAAAGAGTTCTTATTGTTAAATCTCCTAAGATTTTTTTTCAAAGAAAATTTAAATTTGTCATTATTTTAAGTTACGGGTTTGTCGGATGTCATTTCCATTCTTTGCTGCAGATACTGCACGTAAAGACTTGGGGAAGAGTAAGATGTTTCACACATACCTCTTCTGCAAAACAGGCTTCCTGCTCCTGGCCTTGGCAGCACTTCTCCAAAAGGCCAGAGAAATCGGCGGTGACAGCGGCATGCTGTTCCTCGGTCATTCCAGGCTTTTGCTTTACAAGGTTAATGAGAAGCCTGTGGTTCAAAACAAAAGAAAATACAGAAGAGTCTGCCATGCAATGGCACTTTCCCAAAATGTTTTTTTTTTTTTTTTAGTAGAACATTTTCGGAGCCCTGGCAACCCTCACCCTCAGCCACCACTCCTTCTACTCACTGGCAGGCTTAGCTCTCACGCTTTTCATCAGAAAGGCTGAGGCTGGAGACATGCCAAACTGATGCCCTGGCCTAGTGCAGACTACAGGCGAAACACAGCATCAGAACTGCCTGTGCTTTTATGGACTGAACTGTGGTCTCTGTGTCGCTTGTCTGCATTATTCTTTCCTCTTCCCTCTTCTACAATATGGTCTGTCCATGCACACGAGCCCAGATGGCTAGCTGCTGACACAGCCATTGTCAGAGCTTAACCTGAGGGGCATTGACTGCCTATAATACTCACTTAGCAGTAATTACACATTGGAGTTAAAGTTGACAAGGAAGTCTTGGGAAAGAAAGCACCGTTCTTTTTATCTCTTGAAACACTCCTCTGACTGGGATGGAGAATAATGGAAAAACAGGTTTCCCAATGAAGGAAGCCATGTACAAAGCCAGTGAGTATTAAATTTAAATTAAAATACATGGGTATTTGAAGAACATAGGTTCCACTGGCTTCCACCCCCATCATCCTTACAGAATGCCTCTTGTCATGAATAAAATGTGTGTTCATTTCCTTTTTAAAAAACTACATGGCAGAGTCACATATAATTATCCTGCTTGTAGATGCAAGCATGTATTTCCTATAGTTGGACAAGAAGTGCCCAAACTCACTACAAAGATCTCTCCCAGTTTTTCAAAATATATCACCTGTTTCCCTTCTCACAAATATATCACAATTGTTAGGACAGAGATAATTTCTCATAGATAAAAGAACATCTGCCTTCGTGGATTTTTTTTCAAACCAACTTCCTCCACAAGGCTGTATGAAAATTGAAGCGTAAGGAATTTTAAAGAGACTCGGTGTTTCAAGGGCAGTAGTGTCCCTGTAAGTGTCCAACATGTAAGGCAGGAGCCTCAACTCCTCCTTCCAGTGATGGTCTTCTCCATGGTAGAAAATAACAATGTCTTACTCTTGTTTCATGGTCTGCAGGGCTTTGCCCTGAGCTTGGCACAGACCCTTATGGAAGATAAACTTGTCGTGGGAGAATGGTGGAGGGACGTAGGTTTCATCCATCACCAAGCTGGTGATGCAGGGCCTCCTGTTGGAGTATGAAGAGTTGCAGCAGTGGCCAATAGCAGAATTCAGAGGGTTTGCTTCGTGCCTTATACACAGGTGTCCAATGAAAAGGTCAGCCTGGTCAGGAGAATAAACGAGAAGAAAGCAAGGAGGTGAAATTCGCTACCAAGTTGTCTCACGGTTCCAGAAACCTCACGCAGTGACACCCAATGTCCAGGAGCTTATCGCTAATATTACAGGGAACTTTTCGTGTGGTATTACTGACATAGCAATGATGTTACGGACTTTGACATTTACCTGTTTGCCTGGGATAGAACTTAGTGTGTGGTGACAGCTGTTAACACATGTGATGTTGAGGAAAGCCCTTTAGCTATTTAAAATATGCCCCTCCAGCTTGATATGCACGAATCATTTGGGAGTTTTCTGTGTGTATCTGGTTGAGTTTCACTTTTATTTGAATATTTATTTTATTTTAAATTATGTGTATGTAGGGGGTGGTTGGTATGTGCGGGTGGGTGTGGATGCCCGTGGAAGCCAGAGGCATCAACTCTCCAAGGAGCTGGAAGAAAAGGTGTTTGAGAGCCGTTTTCAGTGGGTGCTAAGAATCAAGTGTGGGTCCTCTGTAAGAGGACACTTTTCACTGTCTAAGCTATCTCTTCCACAAACACACCCCTCCATTTGCATTTTGGTATGGAGAATCACTTTCTGAAGGCTAGAATAAGGCAAACCTAACCTTTGCCATTTCCACACACACAACTAATAGAAAATAAATGGGTGAGTGTGTGTTTAAGACTTCCATATAGATCCTCCTAATCTCCCTGCTTCAAAGACATCTCTTAAACACCAGGTTATACATTTTTAATTAAGGTTCGCACGTTTGCGTGCTTACTACTCTCAGGCTGAGCCTGCGTGAGTCAGTCAGATTACCTAATCTAAGGCAGTCCCCCTACAAAAATGGTACAATCTTTATCCTCAAATGTCACATGCAAACAGCTCAAGCTTAGTGGCAGACGTTCCCTCTCAGTGTGACAAGAAGACTAAGGGGCTGGCTATCCGGAACATGGATCTCACACCTGTACTTTGCCTGGGAACAACCCCCCCAAATAGCACTATAATGGTAAAGACTGGCCTGAGAAAGTCAGAACCCTAAGGGTGCCTAAAGGAAGATGACTGACTGTGATCTATTAGACCAGAAGTTTTTGCAAGCTTGTGTGTGCCTGAGTGAAGTGGCTGCGTTTCCACCAGGCATTCTAGAAAGACTGGGAGGCTGGCCGGAGGCAGATCACTGAAAGAATGCGCACCCACACCTCCTCCACCTGAATTCAATGAACAAACCAAGCCGTGCCATCTCCACCCAGGTTCCCACTACGTCTCCTAGACGGAAAATGTGAAACAGCCTTAAGTCAAACAGAGCTGAAATGAGATAGGATACCCACCGCTCCCTCGCCACAGGTGGACCATTTATCCTCGCTAAGCTGGCAGCACGTGGATGCGATGCCCACCATCTTCCCGGTGAGGTCTATCAGCTCCGCTGAGGTCAACTGAGGGATTTTCCTTGTGTAAGCAATGAGAAACCTGAAAGAAGCATTTTCCCCGTGTCATCATGAGTTTTTACCCCTTTCTCCTTCTCTAGGACCCGCTTTTAGTGTCCGAAAACAAAAGGCATGTGGCCCAGCGATTAAGAAGGGTTTTTTTTCTGCCATTCGTCCCAGGTAACCACATCGTCACCACTATGGGATGCAGATTTCTCTGCGGACTGGTTTCTTCTCAACCTGAGCACTTCCTTGACTTCAACTGTGAATTTTGGGTGCTTGCAACCTTGACAGACCGTGAGTAGAATGGATACCGCCCCTGCGTTCATCTACAGTGTAGAGCCCGAAGCCAGTTCAACAGATCAGACTTTACGGGTTCTTAAGGGGATGACCTGGGAGAAATCACGTATTCAAATTTATAGTGGCTTCTATCCAATTGGTGAATGAAACTGAGAGTAGCAGTGTCTTAAGAATTTAAATCTATGTCTCCCTCACATATTAACAATTTTAAATCATTGAAAATGCTTCAGGGAAAAAAACATACTGGTTTTGTAAGTAATATGGTCCTTTCTTCTGGAAGTCAGCGCAGCTTTGTTTGGCCAGCGCTTCGCTCTCCTGGATATGTTTCTGCAATTCTTTTTCCTAAAAACACAGACATTATTACATGCATTTTCTTCCCTCCCAGACAAATATTTTCTATATGCCAGTATCTTATTATATTATAAAATCAATCTTTATAAAAATATTAAAATTGATAAAGTGTGACTTTTAAGAATTAAAACAAATGAACTCTTGAGAATACAACCATTGGACAGATGGTCTCAGTTTCTGTACAAGATTTTGCCTTCCTGAAGCTGTCAAAAAATGAATATTATCTCTATTGAATTCCCCATAGATCTTTTATTTCTTACATAAGCCTTTGGTTGCTAGTTAGAATTATTACTTAATTGCTAATTTACTAGTTCAACTAGTTTAGCTAGTTACTAGATAATAAATAGTTACTTTTGAACAAAGAGTATTTTTAAAATTTTCTTTTTATTATCCAATGAGGAGCATGTGCCAAAGGACTGGGGTTCATTTTGTTGTTGTTGTTGTTTTTGTTTCTGCCTTTATATTAGTACCCAAGGATCGAACTTAGGTCCCCAGGCTTACTCAACAGGTGCCTTTATCTGCTGAGCCACTTTGCTGGCCAACAAACAGTATTTATTTATTTATTTATTTTGTATACAGTATTCTTCCAGAGTGTATGCCTACATGCCAGAAGACAGCACCAGATCTCATTATAGATGGTTGTGAGCCACCATGTGGTTGCTGGGGATTGAACTCAGGACCTTTGGAAGAACAGCCAGTGCTCTTAACTTCTGAGCCACCTCTCCAGGCCCTACTAACAGCATTTTAAATGGTTCCTATCAATGCAGTTTTACAGGTTATCCCCCAAATTCTAGTGCAGGCTACCTGGTCTTCCTGGCATGCAAGTGGATTTTCAGACTGGGAACACTTCTCCAATGCCTCCTGGTATGTTTTGGCAACTCTTAGAATGACTGGGGCAGAAAGGTTAGGGTTCCTTCTTGAATATTCATAAAGAAAGCTGAAATACACAGAAAAATATTATGTTGTTGGAACAAATTGCACTATTAATTCCTTAGCCATTCCTATATAACAGTCAGAGCATATAGGCATTAAAAATCAAATAACACATGAAACAGAAAAACAGACATTAGTTAAATTCTATAAACAGCAAAAATATTAATTCAGGCTATCTATAGTCCCCCAAATTACCACGCAAAAGGTTCTTTGTGAAATCATGACATTTGCCAGAAAATAATGGAACTGGAAATCATTAAATAAGTAAACCAGATTCAGACAAACACTGCATGTTTCTTCTCAAATGTGGAACCTAGGTCTAAAATTATGTATGCATATGTGTGAAATTATTTCTAATTAAGCAGATATGCCACTTTATTTTATTTTATATCACACTTTTGCTTTTCAGTTGTAAGGCTTACATTCATTTATCCGACAAGTATGTTTTCCACAGTGGATGGCATGACAAAACTGCTTTGAGCTGTGAAGAGCTGGTGCTGTGTAAGAGAAAACATCTCCCCTCCCCAAAGCATTTCTTCTAAGGAGACAGAAGCAAGCTTAAATGGCTCATCTATCTTTGATAGTGATAAATCAATGGGAAAAAAGTAAGAAAGATGGAGGGCAGGAAGAGAGGTGACACCCGAAGAAGAGGGAGGGGTCCCTAGCTCAGCTTCTGGTCAAGCAGAGCAGAGGTATGAGTGAAGGAAGCACACGGCCTTGAAGGTGACCATTCTCTACTGAGAAAATTCCTACTGCAAACATTCTTTCCACTGAAGGCCTGTTTCTCTAAAGCAAACATTAGCTTTCTTTTTTTTTTTTTGGTTTTTCGAGACAGGGTTTCTCTGTGTAGCCTTGGCCATCCTGGACTCACTTTGTAGACCAGGCTGGCCTCGAACTCATGGCGATCCGCCTGCCTCTGCCTCCCGAGTGCTGGGATTAAAGGCGTGCGCCACCACACCCGGCTAAACATTAGCTTTCTTAGACGTGTGTGCTTATATACGTGCAGAGACAGTACTTGACTCTTAGTTGTATTCTGGGGTTATATATATCGGTAGTGTTTACTTTTACCACCAATAACATGTCTAGATATGTCTCCTAAATCTAGTCTTAGTTTTAGTTTGCATGGTTTTCTTTAGCACTGCAAATGATGTGTGAACACCTGATTTTAATACAACAAAAAAACCACATCTTCTGGGAATACTGAGGAGAAAATTGAGCCATTATTTTCACTACTGCATTAGAATCCAACTCTTAAATTAGGAAAGGCCCTCAGAAATCATTAAGAGCTGCACAAATCCCTCCTCTAATGGCATCCATAGGCACATACAATAAAGGAAAGGTATTAGTTTCCCATAGAGGCAAATAGAATTAATACATGCCTATTGACTATACTACAAAACAAAAACAAAAACAAAAACAAAAACAAAAAAACTCCATTGTGAAAATGTCTCTAAATGTGTTTTAACTTCCTTAAAAACTCAATGATTATCAAGCAATCTATTTCAGTGAAAGACCCGCTATCTGGCTCTATCTATCAACTTATATTAGGTGCATGGTTTTTTTTTTTTAATGCATTGCAGGCAGCCATCTTGCTTTTGCCTAGTGATGGTGTCAAAGGACCCTCCCCACTGCAGATTTACCAACACCATGAATCAAGGCAAGTTAGCCAAACTTCAAGCTCAGGTCCAGATAGGGGACAAGGGTACAGCTCGCAGGAAGAAGAAGGTGGCGCATAGGACAGCTGCTGCTGATGACAAAAAGCCTCAGAGTTCTCTAAAGAAACTGGCTGTGAACAATATAGCGGGCATCGAAGAGGCGAACATGATTAAAGACGATGGGACAGTTATTCATTTCAACAGTCCCAAAGTCCAAGCTTCCCTCTCCGCTAACACTTTTGCAATTACTGGTCATGCAGAAGCCAAACCAATCACAGAAATGCTTCCTGGAATGTTAAGCAAGCTTGCTGCTGACAGCTTAACGAGCCTTAGGAAGTTAGCTGACCAGTTCCCACGACAAGTATTGGCTAGTAAAGCACCCAAATCAGAAGACACTGATGAAGAGGATGATGATGTTCCAGAGCTTGTAGAAAGTTTGGATGAAGCATCTTCCGGGTTTTGGAAGCGGGCATGGACTAGATTTAACAATCAGCTCTGTTGTTCCAAAGTTTTACAGGCACAGAGAACCTCACCTGTTTTATATATTAATAATGCTGTTTGTTTAGCATTTCTTAGTCATTTGATTTTGCACTTCGCTCTTCTTACCAGGATCTATTCATTTGGTCAAAATATGAAGTACTGGTGCAGTCTGAAGGTATTTGTTTGTTTGTTTGTTGGGGGGGTAACTTTTGGTGTGTGCGTATATGGGTGTATGTGGGTGTGTGTGTGCACAGTAGACAGCAAATTGGATACCAGTTATATCTACCCTATTCTTTTCCCCAGCAGAAATTAAACAAATCTCTTTTTAAAAATGCATTGCAAGACATTATATTCATGATCTCCAGCTCTTGTTTTTTAGTTTAACTTTATTCCATTATGACTTCTGGACGGGGGCATTACACCATAGCACACATGGGATGTCAAGGGACCACTTTTGGCAATTGTTTGAAATCAGTTCCCTTGGGTTGGAATCAGGAATCCAGGCTTTTGTGGTAAGGTGCTCTATCCACTGAGCCAATTTGGCAGCCCAAGCCCTCCTTATTAAAAAAAATATCTAAATTATCTTTGAGAATTAATGGTGGTTTTCATATGAGATATTTAAACAGAATGCTATTCCTCCTCTCACTTCAGAGAAAATATAAAATAAGATACAGATTCATATACAACCCAGTCAATAGTGGTCATTGGCTGGATGCTCGTCAGTCTATATGACAGCTCTTATTCCCTAGTTACTGGCTCTGTGCCTACGGTTCCCTGGATTCAAAAGAGCCTCACATGAGTTCAAAAACTATAGACAACACTCCCCACTGCAACACAGCAAAGCTGCCGATCACCTGATGGTCTTTGTTATCACGGATGTACATTTAAGCATACGTTACCTCGCCATGAACATGACTTTTTCCTCTGGAGAAAAGTGAGCAAAATTTCTATCTCCCAAAAACCCACTTAGATTTGGAGATAAACCGTCAGGTTTATCTTCATTTTCTGCACGAATTATGCAATAACCGCGTTCGATTGTGGGTAGTTTGCAGCATTCTGTGATTTTGCTTGACAGACTATCTTGTCGAGAACATATATATGTCATGACTTTTTCCTGTAATGGGCAAAACAAAACATAAATCTCAGAGATTTATCCTTTAAGATAGGAACTTAGAGCCAGAAGGAGAAGTGGAAGAAGAAATAAATGGAGAAATGAAGAGAAATATCAAAGGTGAATAAAGGCATTTTGCCTTATCTCTCCCTTTCTGCTTTTACCTCCTGTCTTCCATTTTATTTTCCTCACCTTTGCTTTTCTTCACTTCTTCCCGGTTTGTTCACATCCTCTTTCCAAAGCTTTCATCTAAGTCCTACTGTCTATTTTAGTAAAATTCTTCAAGAAAAGAAAGAACTGTGCTGCTTAAACAAAATAGGAACTTTTTATTGGTATTGAAATTTTCCAATGATCAATATTTGTCTCTACCATTCTAACCTTGCTGGCTTTCCCTCCATTTTGATCAGAAGGATCTTTAGTGACCCGCTCCTCCCTGCAGAGGGCAGGCTCTAGATTAAAACAACAACAACAACTGACAGTGCAAAATGCTAGAGAGAGCTCTTCTGGGGTGGTGCCTTCCCAGCAGGGACCATTGAAACCTATTATTCAATTGTTAAAGCCTTCCTTTAAGACACTAAACCGATTTCGTCTGCTCTTAATGAAAAAGTAGCTATGAGCACCAAAAATTAAAAGCTAATTTTTTAATTATGGAAAAATAGGTAAGATTGTCACTTACAAACCAAGAAAGCTGACCAAAAAAAAAAAAAAAAATGCTTTTTGCTGGTATTCCTAAGGGGCCTGTGGCAGAGATGCCAGCTGCCCAAGTGTTGGCCCTACTCTGTCCCCTAGGAGGCCCTGCCACCTGCTAACTTCCCTGGCTACCTTCACAAAGAAAGCAGGCCCACAGGAGGTTGCTGAGTGAGTCTTTTCTGCCCTTGTTTCCAAATCGCTTGAGCCTCTAACAACAGGGATTTTTTTTAAGTCTTCTTGGTGTCACAGGGATGAGAGGAGGAGTAATTTGGTATATGTAGACCTCTCGTTCAATATCTAGGAAGCTCAGGATTGGCCCAAAATAGCCACGCCATGTACATTATGACCTTTTCTTTTTTTTTTTTTTTTAAGTTTTGAGTGTTTCAGGTTT
Source organism: Acomys russatus (assembly GCF_903995435.1). NCBI lineage: Eukaryota > Metazoa > Chordata > Mammalia > Rodentia > Muridae > Acomys > Acomys russatus. The sequence continues at coordinate 16,375,997 of NC_067164.1, read as the reverse complement.
TATTTTATTTTTGGTTTTTCGAGACAGGATTTCTCTTGTAGTCCTGGCTGTCCTGGACTCACTATGTAGACCAGGCTGGCCTCGAACTCACAGTGATCCGCCTGCCACGTGCTGCCTCCCACGTGCTGGGATTATAGATGTGGGCCACCACACCCGGCTCACTTCTTATTAATCTATTGCTAAAAGTTTGGGTGTTTAATTATTTTAGATCCCTTCATTCACACCTCCGCTTGCCATAAATGGACATTTTCCCTTGTGAAACAGTTTCTTGGGTTGTTTTTACTTATAAATCTGTCATTAAACTCTGACAGCATCCTTCAATGTGCCAGGCATTGTCCTATAAGGATAATGGCAAACAAAAGACAGTCTGTAACTTCAAGATGGTCATCATCTTATCTCTCTCTGATGTCAATTTATAAGTTTTCCTGAGAAGTGTCTCTGTTGTAACCCAGCAGCTAGCTAGCTAGTGGGAGATACTGTATTTCATTCAATTGCAAAAAAATCAATGAGGAATAGGGGGAAAGTGGGAGGGAGGGAGGAATGGGAGGATACAAGGGATGGGATAATGATTGAGATGTAATATGAATAAATTAATAAAATATTTTTAAATGAATGTACCGTAATATCACAAAAGGAGCAGGCATTGCTAGTGCTAATGCCTAAAGTGAAAACCAAGCCACACAGCCAACCCCGGCACAGCAAAACATTTAGAGTGAGACAAAACATAAAGGTAACAGAAACCATCTGGTAGGAAGAAAGAGACTCTACCCCATCCTGCAGGCACTCCAGTGTATTTCCTTGGCAGCACTCCTCGTGGATGTGGGCTACGTCTAGGGCCAGCTTCTGTATCTCAGTAAGATTCGCCTTAAACCTTTGACTTAGTTTAATCATGGTTCTGGGAAAGGAAGGTTTACAAAAATCATTTTCATCAGAACGAAATCACATTGTCTACCGAGTTACCTCCAAAGGGAAAGAACTGAGTAAGGTGTCTTATTTTAAAGGAAACGAGTTTTAGGTCTCATCAGCGTCTGCGCCACTTTTTCCAGGCAGATCTGTAGATCGCAGGCTGGGTCCCCAAATGATTTGGAAGTGGTTTGTCGCTTCCTGTAGACAGACTATCTAGGGACCGCTAGATAAATGATGTCCATGTTTCTTCCTCCCTGACCCTGAGCATGTGGGACCTCTGTTGTCGACACAGTGGCACGGCACCCGTCTATAATTCCAGCAGACCAGAAATGGAGGTAAGAGAATCAGGAGTTCAAATCCAGGCTGAACTACCAGATTTTGTCTCAAAAAGAGTGTATATAAATATATATAATTAAAGGATAAATAACTAAGAAGTGGGAAAATTCTTTTAGAATAATACTTGTTTTTCATCTCATAGGAATAAATGAGAATCCAGGGAAGAGTGCAGATGCATGAAAGGATGAGAGGAAAGAAGTAGGGCAGACTCAACATTGGAGACAAGTCATCAGAACAAAGCAGAAGGAACAGCAACGTATCAATAAAGCTGCTCACTCTGGGGTTCTGATAAAGAGGGAGTTTGGGAGTAACTGCAGAGCGCATGGCTTTGCTTGCTGACAGATACATTACGTAGTTGCTGCAATTGTATCTTCAGTTCTAATTTACTACTAAGACAGAATCTTAAAGTGCTTTATGAATTGATCATTAAGTTTCTAGCAGGAGGAAGGCCCAGCCAGTCTTTGGGAGGAACGGCATGATTGAAAACATCCACTGAGTCTTGGCTGTGCACAAGATGTGGGACTCACGTCCTTTAGTACTGTGTTTTTCACCTGTCACTGTAGTGGAAGTTTTGCTTTCTTTACAATCTCAGTTATGTTACTTAGACGGGTTTTTGTTTTAATCCCAAGTGTGGGATATGGAGCTACTTTTAGTTTGTCCACAGCTGATAATTGCCTCAGAGAGGGGTGTTGTTTTTGCCATCTGCCGTTAGTGAAATTTCGAGGACTCTGAGGGGGGTATTAAGTACCGGAGCCCAGCGAGAGGAGGGGGCTCCGAGGAGATTGTCAGGGTAGGGAGAAGCTGTTTTCTGTTTGCTGGACTGCTGGATAGCCTATCCTGATGAGTGAGATCGGTATTGCCCCAAAGAACCCAATGACCCTAATCGGCCCAGCGGGAAGCAGCTAAAGAGAACCCTGCCCCCTCCCCCCACGAACTTTCTTTCTCTCCATCTAGATTTGGGGGATTGGTGGAGGGAGGTAGAGGCATAAGAAACCCCACCAAAATCGACGATAAAAAAGTAGCACCTACATTGCCATTGCATTCTAAAGTCGTTGCCTCGAGGGAATATTTTTTGAGATCTTTTATTATTGGCTTATTCACCGATAATAAGTTTTTATTAATGTATTCAGATGACAACTCACTTGTTATCCCCTCACTTGTATCCTCCCATTCCTCCCCCCCCCCCCCCCCGCCGCCGCCCCCGCTCCCGCTTTCACCCTATTTCCCTCCCCTAGGTCTGTGACTGAAGGGGACCTCCTCCCCCACTATGTGGTCATAGGCTATCAAGTCTCATCTTGGTAGCCTCCTTATCCTTTCTCGGGGACTAACTCAAGGGACTATTTTAATGAGGAGCAACAAATGACACAATGGAGCAGATCAGGAAGTGCAGTGAACATGAGGCTGAGATACCTACTTATAGAAGAGCTAGGGAAATGTGGCCTAATGACGTGGTACACCACGACTGCAAACACTCTAAACCTTGAAATTCTCCCTCACCGAAGACGAGTTCTTCGCTCTCTAAGGGTGACATCGGGGAAACGGAAACAGCAGTCCTACTTACAGGGCCTGGAGGTTTCGGGATTTAAAGTTTCTTATTACTGCACACATGTGCTCATTGAGCAAGCTTCCTTCTCTCAGTTCCTTTGTGAGTGATGCTCTCTAGATGCAGAAAAAGCGAAGTGTTAAGAAAACTCATGTATTCTTTGTAATAGCTAAGAATTAGAAAAGCGACAGTACAGATAACACAGAAAAGTGCATAAAATAGTTTTCAGTAAACTTAGAGTCACCAGACATTTAAGCACATTCTTATTCTTATTATTTTTTTCATGACTTTTCGATTAATTCTTTTTTTCTTTCGTTCTTTCTTTCTTTTTCTTTTTTTTAAGATCAGTTCTTATGTATATATGCCGGGGATTTCTTTAAAATCCTTCAAAATATAGCATCATAATTTTGATACTGGAACCATTTTGACAACTGTGGCTGTCCAGCCTCCACACAAACTAAAGCCTCCTAACTCCTGCTCCGTTAAAAAAAAAAAAAAAGACAAGGTTGCCTCACAGTTGCAATTCTTAGGAGTGTGGACCCCTTTGGGGCTCTTTACAAGACTCCGTGTCAAGAAGCAAAACACCAGACAAGAGGAAGACGCTGGTATGTGCTCTATTTCACTGACATATGAACAACCCCAGCAATTTCCATCTGATTTAGCGTTGGTTGAACTTATGGTGTGCTCACCACCTGTCAGTTATCTCTCAGGTTGTTTATTGTGTATGAATATTGTTTTTGAAGCTGTAAGGAAGCATTTCATTGTCCTGTTCTACAGAGAAAACACACTCTCATCACTCCATCGGTTTATAATTACTAAGTCACCTCTCCCATGCACATTGCTGTTACCTCTACTCTCTTTAACGATTCGGCAAATGCTGATTCATGAAGCTATAAAATACACACACATCTTTACTTTGGCCTAAAGTTGTACCTTATCATTATGGGCATTGTTTCTAACTATAAATACAAACTGAAATTTCACTGCTAGTTGGGAAAGAAGATCCAGCAAAAAGGACATTTGTTTATGATGATAAGGAATCACATGCTCTTCTGAAGATTGTATTTTCCACATCGGGCCCATTTCCCAAACCATAGCTAGACCCCATTTAGGTTCAGTTAGCTTCACAGAGATACCACCTTGGCCTGAAAGCATTCGTCCATGTTTTCAGCTTTGCAGCAGGCGGGAACTACTTTGTCGTATTGGGTAGCCAAGAAAAGAACGGCAGGTGCGTACATGAAGGCGTTCCTTCTTGACACTTCATAGATGAACCTGCGAAATGGACAACACTTGGAGATTCACAAGCATGTTTTTAAAAAAAAAAAAAATGGACTGCAACTGCTCTGAACTGGACTCCAGAATTTATTTAAAGATTCGAATAGCATCAAAAGCAACAAAGTGCACTGGGCTTTCTCTTTACTGTGCTGTTATGGGAAAATGTGCATGCTCTTTCCAGATGCTGCCAAAAAGTTTCCTCCATGTCAACCCCAGGAGAAAATAAAAGATCCAATACATTGTCCCAGGGTGTATTAGAAAACAAACATGCTATGATCCTCATTGAAATGTCTTTTACAGTAACTCTGTTCAGACAAATCTGGGAGACCAGACTTCTAGGGCAGAGAGACTCTATCCAGAAGAACAAAGTGACCACTGTAGGGAGTTTCTGTCTGTTCTCTCTCTCTCTCTCTCTCTCTCTCTCTCTCTCTCTCTCTCTCTCTCTCGTGTGTGTGTGTGTGTGTGTGTGTGTGTGTGTGTGTGTGTGTGTGTGTACAGACAGACAGAGAGACAGACAGATACAAAGATAGATAGATATAAATGATAGATACAGACAGACATATAACGTATGAATATGAATGTATGTATGCATGTATGTATGTATGTACGTATGTATGTATGTGCCTGTCACCCTAGCATATGCAAGATGGAGACAGAAAGATAAGAAGGTCAGACCCATCTTTAGCTACATACTTAGTTCCAGGCCAACCTGGCCTTCCTGAGACCCTGTCTCAAAAATAAAATGAAATATTTTTAAAGGGAAAAGGAAAAGGAGAGGATGACATCAAAGCTTGGGAGCACTCCCCCAACCATTTGTGCTGAGCACATTTGTTCCAGCAGCATCTGACTACACAATCCTAATTGTCAGTTTGGGGAGTGTGGTACATAAACACTCGGCTCTCAGAAGTCATTCTTTGCAACACTGATGTATTTTTCATGTAAAGCAAGATCAAGGCTTTAAAAGTGGGAAAGGCGCAGAGGTTGAACCTATATGTGGTCTGCTCTGCATCTCACAGTCTATGCTTAACAGGAGCCCTTGAGCTGTTCTTTGTGTTGCCCTCAGCAGACACGCCCTGCTCGTATCTCCTACTTCTACACCCTTTGGAGTCCCCGCATAGCCTGCAGAAACATGGGCTGCCTGGTGGATGGTCCTTACCTACTCATGAACATAGTCCTGTTTTCTTCATAAGCTTTGCAAGTCTCCGCAGGTTCTGGGAAATGAAAGGGTGGGACAGTGGCCGGAGCGGTCTTCTTGCGTGCCAGCAGACACTGGTGTCTTTTGTCCCCACTTTGGCTGCAGCAGTTTGTGAGTCCATACTTGTCCGTGAGCTCCTTCTCGTGGCAAATTTCATCCAGAAACACAGATAGCTTGGAAAAGAAAACCTTCCGTTGTTAATGAGAGACGACTAACTCCACTGCAATAAGCATGTCAAGTTTTCTAATACCCAAAATGAAACCAATGAAATCAATATATTTCCTCTCAGTCTGGTGTGATGCCTTTCTTTGGCAGCTTCTGGAGTGAAGGGCTGTAAACTTATGTCCTTGGGTGGCACACATAGCTGTAAGGCACTGATTTTAAAAGAAAAAGGGGTGGTCACACAATGGTTTATCTTTCCTATCTTGGTTTTAAATTAAGTGACTTTACCCTTTTATTTCATGAAAGATTTGCCCCCAAAATAATAGAAACTTCCCTCTTTTTACATAATCATTGTTTTATAGATACTTGTTCCATTTGCCCTTCTAACAAGACAATAATCTAAAATTGGGTATTATTTTTAGCTAAAAATAAAAGTGACTTCAAAGTGGACTAAAAATGGAACCACCCTTCATTAGTCATAATTACAGACTTAGCTACAACATCTTAAAATGCTTTCCTCCTTATTGCCAAATTCCCTGAGATTGGGCAAGACCAGTATTTTGAAGAAAACCTCTGGGGGGCGGGAAGCAAAATGCATGTTTCATCCACCTTAGGAAAACCTTTACTTACCTATTAGGACTGCTAATATTTTTAAACTCTTGATGGTCTTACTTACAACTCTAATTCTCTATATTCACTTTTGGTTATTGATGTCCTCTGGGTGGTTGAGACAGTGCCTCTTGGGGGTGTGCTTGAGGCTGGCCTCGAACTCACTATGGAACTAAACTGGCCTCAAACTCAGATCCACTTGCCTCAGCCTCAAAAGCCCTGAGATCATAGGACTGTGCAGCGTGCCACCATGTTTGTTTCAACCCACCTCCTTAAAGAAATCTTTTACATTTGCAATGCCAAATCATATTTCCCTGAACTCTAACTGAATAAAAAAAAATCACAATAAGTGTTTGGGCATAATTTATATATCCATCTTTAACTGACTAACAGAGAAAGACAAAAACAAAAATAAAAGGCAGGAGGATTCTTATTAACTCATAAATTTTAGAGTTGGAAGGATCTGAGGTTGCCTTCTTGCTGGCTAGACTTTGTAATGCCAGAAGGAGCTGTCCTTGCTCAGCTGCAAACTCTGGGAGCTACAGTAACCATTAGTCTGGCTAAGGTGTATCCATTGGTACAATAGCAGCATAAATTCACAGGGGGACCAGCACTGCTCTGGCTGGATTTCAGGCTTCCTCTTACAGGGCAGAACTCATGCCTGGCACTGTAAACTGGCCCAAGACCCCATAGGCCCTAACAGAGAACCTATTTCTATTTATTTCACTGAATGGACATAGTATCAGACTGCCTTCTAAACACTTACAGCCAGGGCTTAGTGCAGCCCTGTCTTCTTCCCCAGAAACCCCTGCTTGCACTGGATGGTGATGAATGCAGCGTCACAACTGGCCCAAGTAGAGAGGAAAAGTAACTGTGAAGTGCTCAGGCCCAGATGAGGCATCTATAAAGAGGGGACAGCCTCTCCTCTCAAGGGTCAGTGTCCGTTGGAGAAGAAAAGGGAGAAGATTTTAAGAGCCAGAGTTTGCAGGAAGACTGCTGCAAAACTGTTCTCAGATACCACGAGCAATAGCACACATGACGTTCCAATGGCTCTGCTTGTGTGCATATGACCTGCATAAAATCAAGCCTGTCAAAACTCCAGCATGGATGGGGAGGGCCTCAGAGAGCGCCAGCCCCTTGCCACGGAGCCATTGACAGACATCGGCTGCTGGAAGATAAAGAATAGGTTTTCCTTAGGATGTGGCCCTTGGCGCATGTGCCAGTGGATGGGCCTATGCCCAGGCATGTACTGGAAGTGCTAATTAAACACTATGGGTTTAAAGAAAAGTAAACGAAACTGATAGAGATGCAGCAGTGGGGGCAGTGGGAGGAGTTGGAAGAGGGGTGGGGAAGCAGATGTGCTTACAAGATTTTTGTACCGAACGCTCAAAGAATATGTTTTATCATTTTTAAAAAGGAGATCTGCTACATAGTGCCCATGCACATAATGTTTTGTCTGCTGCAGCTCCACTGTGGCAAAGGTCTCTATCCTTGAATAACTCCAAATATAAAAGTCTTTTCCACGCAGAAGTAAACTAAAGAGTAGCAGCTACCGGGGCTGGGCTTGGTGGTGCACGCCTTTAATCCCAGCACTTTGGAGGCAGAGGCAAGCAGATCGTTGTGAGTTCAAGGGCAGCCTGGTCTACAAAGTGAGTCCAGGATAGCCAAAACTACACAGAGAGACCCTGTCTCTGGAAAAAAAAAAACAGTAGCAACTACTTTGTGACAAGCTTCTATACCAGGACAACTGGGAATTTAAACTTGATTGTTTTTCTGAAGGTCTGACCTACCTGGCTATCAGGTACTGACACTCCTGTGTGTTTGCTGGATCCGACAGCCCGGGCCTCACACTCACTGTGCTACGCTGAGCCTTTGAGCACCCTGCAGAAGACCTTATTTCTGGAGCCAGATGGCTTCACCTAAACCTCGGTTCTACCAAACTGTAGTTCCCTAAAGGAGTGATTTCCCTGTGCCTCAGTTTCCTCCATGGAAAAACTGTCCTCAACCTTGCAGGATTGCAGAGATTTAATTAGTTTAATTAATTAATTAAATTATCATGTATTATAGTGATACTATAGTAAAGATCATTTATATATAATATATCAAGTAAATATATAATATAATTTAATAAATTAACTTTAATAGATAATACAAAAATTCTGGTGATAAGCTGCAGCCAAGTTCTCTTAGTTCACTGGACAGGCATTCTGACTCGTAGATCTCGTCTTCCATGCAGTGTTTTGAGTAGTAATCTGTTCCCTAGAATGGTGTCAGCCGCACTGTGGCATAAGAGAAAATAAACTGCCATTCATCATTAACATAAATCTCCATGACAACTCTGAATAGACTTAATGTCACCAGTATACTGTGGGTATGGTCGCTCAGATAATCTTACTCTGGGGCCTTAGCCATGTGTTTCAGTGTTAATCTTGGCTCTTTTTAGCAGCCACTCACTTTGCAACAGTGCTGTTCAGGAGGATTCCAGGACCTAATAGAATCCATCTCTCCCACAACAGGTTCTCAAATAACCAAACACCCCTCTTCCTGGCATCTTCTCTTCTGCAGTCTAAATTGTGGTTAAGTCTCAAAGTGGCCTTTCGTTCTGTTCACTCACCTGGTTTTCTAAACACTCTTCCAGCTGCTCATCGCTAGTGGCTTTCTTAATTGCAGTCAATACGTCGCTCGTCATTTTGTTTACTTCCTCAAAATTGGCTTCCTGAACAAACTGGGCAAAGGTGATGATAGCACTGAAAAAAAAAAAAAAAACACATGCAGAGGCTTCAGGACTAGCCTTAGGTGACACTTGTCTTTCAAGTACTTCTTTTTCTATTGGTGGCATATGCTCTGATCTACTTACAGGGCACCCTTTGCTAAAGATCTGCAGGAAATGTCAGCCTTAGTTCTGCCATCCTCACTCATAAATACAGATGCAACTCTTAAAAGTGAAAAGAAATGGATCTCCCAAAAATGTGCTTCCTCCTTTTTGGACTGCTGCTCAGTGTTATGCATCCGTAAAAGGGAAGATCTATGGTCTTTACAGTTTGTTTTCTTACTTAAGCAAAGATTCAGTCATTAGCCTTCCCGTGATATTTGCTCCGAGCATGACAGAACTCCAAACCTAGATTGTAGTAGTCCCAGATGGACTCAAAGTTGTGTGTGTCCAGCCTGCATGCTAACACCACCAGTAACACATGTATTTAGATTCCTTACTATAAATTTCAAGTGGTTAAAACTGAGGCAGTATTTGAAGGAATAAATTATTCTCCACAAATAACAAAAATAAAAATATTTTATTTCCCATGGCTTGCAAAATTTTTGAGCTTATAGCAGTATCTTCCTATTGGTAGTGATAAGATAAATTCCTGCACCCGTACAAAGCTGTCACTGACTGCTGAGAAATGAATCCTCAGTTTTGAAAATCTAATTTGGCTTGCTTCATGGAATTCCAGGTAATGTAAAGGCTAATATGTAAGGTGTTGCCCAAAGTTAAACACTTTGCACATCAGTTTGATATTCAGTATAAGCAAAGCCTTAAAATTGTTCACTTCACTCTTATAATTAAAAAACTTATATTCAAAGCCGGGCATGGTGGAACACGCCTTTAATCCCAGCACTCAGGAGGCAGAGGCAAGCTGATCACTGTGAGTTCAAGGCCAGCCTGGTCTACAAAGCAAGTCTAGGACAGCCAAGGCTACTCAGAGAGACCCTGTCTCAAAAAAAAAAAAAAAACCTTATATTCAGTTATCTAAACTCATCTTTGCATGGTATTTCTGCGCCATATTTATGCAAGCAAAACTTACACGTTATGTATGTTCTTCCTTGTCAAGCACTGGGAAGAATCCAATGTGGATGCTGGAAAACAAAAGAGATTTTGACAAGCGATGATTTCAACTGGGAAGTGATCGTTGGTGAACATAAACCCAAACAATAGATTTTATAACTGAAGAGCTATTAGGAGCCAGGCATGGTGGTGCACCCCTTTATTCCCAGCACTTGGGAGGCAGAGGCAGGTGGATCGCTGTAAGTTTGAGGTCAACCTGGTCTACAAAGAGAGTCCAGGACAGCCAAGGCTACACAGAGAAACCCTGTCTCGAAAAACCGAAGAGAGAGAGAGAGAGAGAGAGAGAGAGAGAGAGAGAGAGAGAGAGAGGAGAAAAGCTAATAGGAATCCCCTATCTAAATGTCCTAATTTTACACTTGGGAAGACTAAACAAATTAAGGGACGAAGCTAACCAGAATGATCAATTGCAGACTTGACACTAACACCAACATTTCAGGTTGCCTAACTATTTGGCTGCCTAGTAGCACAATATTTATAATTGACCTATTTTTGTAGCCTTTGGACATAATTATGCTAGTTGGCCCAGTCACGGTAAGGCTTTCAGACAGTTAAACAATTAGATCTTTTTTTAAAAAATTGAGAATAAAAATGTTGTTTATTTTTGTCAATCTGAAGTATTTAGGAATGTGGACTGGTTTCCATTTATATTTTTTTCAAATATATATATATCAATTAAACAAATAAGATCGAAAAATTGAGCAAACATAGAATGCACAAAAAATGACTGTGTTATATGACATTGCTATTCTTTTATAAGCTTCTTACATAAAATTACATTCATTTATCATTCATCAAAATCTAGCCACCAGTTAAACATTTTCCTTGTCTACAGCATTAAATATGATGCTTAAATCAAGGTATCTGGAGATGCAAATGTGAGAATTAAGAATTTTCTTACAGAAAAATAGTTCCCAAATCATAAAGCATCTTACCGATTCCAAACTCATTCTTATGCACGTCTTTGGATTCAGCAAAACTTAGGAGAAAAACGAAAAAAATGGATCCACTCCACTTCATGGCTGCTGTTTCTGTGGCTGCTGCTGACACTGGTGGAAGCAGACTGCTGGGAGTAGCTCGCTGCAATTCTTTTATACCCTTCTTAAGTGGTGCCTGTTAACTAGTAACCTTCTGTAGGCAAACATGTTACTTTATTTCCTTAAGTTGAGATGGGGCAATTTGCCAATAATTAACACAGGGGTCACTTGTATCTTATGTTCAAGGACAGAGACCACTTCGGAGCCGACAAAAACATCTTGCAAACACTGCAAATGTTCTTTTCCAACTAAACTGTTCAAATAAATAATTTCCCCTAAACTGGAAATTTCAATTAAACTTTAATTCAAGTTAAAACATTGATGTAACCATAAAGAAAGATACCAGGCTTACTATGTAATTAAAATACGTTAATTTTTTAAAAAAATAATACAATGCATATTTTATGCTAGGCTCTGAACATATTGTCTGACTAATTCAGACTCTATTATTTCTTGATTATTGTCTTATTAATTAGCTCAAAAAAACATCAGTGAATCTGATATATTTTATTTAGTGTATAGTGTATAGTTTAACACAGAAAACATACAGTACAAAAACCTGATAAACCAGAGTCTCCTTCTAATTTTATCTGCCAAAGAGTAATTCTGTATGTATGCCACTGGTAAGTAGGTCAGCTGTGTCATCCACTCGGCAGCTCAGGATAATTACACTAAAACTGAATAACAGGCACTGGCACACTCTGATCCTAAGAGCGCTTCATCTCATACCGTCACCCTTGATGTCATAGAGTCTATGATAGTTTTTAATTTCTCTACACATTAAAATTACTGGAGAACTTTTGAAAATTCCAAGTGCATATCTAAACTACATGTAAACTATATATATAAAACGTATATGTATGTATATATTCATATATAAATGATAACTCAGAACAGCAAGTCAGAATCTGTGTACTAGAGATCCAGACATCACGGTTTCCTAAGGCTTCATACACGGTCGATTTTATTTTTTAAGCATTTACTTTATGTGCTTGAGTGTTTTGATTGAATGTACATCTGTGCACTGTGTGTGTGACTGCTGCCTGAGAAGATCAGAAGAGGGTGGTAGACACCCTGGAACTGCAGTTACAGATGGTAGTGAGCTGCCTTGTGGGCACTGACAAGTGAACCCAGGTCCTCTGGAAGAGCAGAACATCCCTTAACTGCTGCGCCATCTGAGAGTCTGTGAGCAGGTATTTTAAAGGTGTGATTCTAAAAACAAATGACTCAAGCTAGAAAATGATATAGTGCATTCATAAAATGCAGTGAAATGCTGCTATCAACCCACTTTTGTGGAGCACTATTTAATGCAATGGAAAGATTCTCATCTATAATTAATAGAAAACAGGAAAAACAAACACACAGTAGGGCCTTATTTTTAAACCATACCCATCCTCTTTACTCTCCTCAAAATAAACTGTACATTAAAGACAGCAATGATAAGCCACAGAGTCTAAACATTCGTTTTCTAGATTGCAAGTAAACCAGACACTCTCTCTCTCTCTCTCTCTCTCTCTCTCTCTCTCTCTCTCTCTCTCTCTCTCTCTCTCTCTGTCTCTCTTTGTCTCTCTTTCTCTCTGTCTCTGTCTCTGTCTCTCTGTCTCTCTGTCTCTCTCTCTGTCTCTGTCTCTCTCTCACACACACACACACACACACACACACACTCACAAACACACACACACGCCCTTCCTCCTTCCCTCTCTCTTTCTTTCCCTCCCTCCTCAAATAAAAAAGCAACACAGTATTTAAGTAAACTGACTATATTTTAGACTATGCATAACATACAAGTCATCTAATATTTAAACAAAAGCTTAAATCACCAATAGCAGTTCAGATACGTTTGTCATAACACAGACAGCACTGTACTTGAACTTATGTGCTGTTGCATTTTATTTGTGTGTTTTCCTTTTCTTTAGTCAGAGAACCTTATGTTTTGTCTCTTGAGGAATCCAACCACAGGCACAGATCCTCTCTAAGAAGGAGTCTGGCTTCCCTTGTCCAGCCATTTGGCCAGTGCGTATGACATGGCACTCCCTTACTGTTGGATTCTACCCAAGTATATGACAATAACAATAGTGCTATGAAAAAACAGCTGAAAAGCTCTGACCATGGCGCTTTAGACATAAAGAACTGAAATAGCGTTCCATGGTTCAAACTGTGCACAGCTTGTCCTAACTCAGACCCATAATTCCAAAGTCGGCACCAGAGGGTGGTATCATGGCAGGACTCAACACTTGCCGAATGAATAATGAATGCATGTATCCAACGACAAGGGTTTAAAGTGGAGTAAGCATTTCCACGTATTGAATTCCGGGTTCTATATGCTTTGAGCTGTTTGCTTCAGTTTGGCTGTTTGGTTGATCAATAGTTTGTACAGTTGGTTTTTGAACAGCTGGCTTTGATTTTGTGCTTTTCCAACCTCGGCCTCCCAGCCCCACTGTGCTCCTCTCCCGAACACTCTGAGATCTTCCTAACTTTGCAAATCCTCTTTCCAGCTTTACACTATATGTATATAATCTGCTAGGCCAAGTATCCACTCTCATTATCTTCTCCAAAAGCCTAGATGAATCATGTGTAATAAGGTCTGGTAAATATGCTGCTTGGAGCTATGAATATGTATATAAATATACAAATTACAGATAGCATGTGTGCATCAAACTAGAGGCATGTAATAGCAGCCACTAATCTATTGGCATGCCTCTACACCTAAAGAACGAGGAGCAGGCCAGATCAGGCCAGGGTCTCCTGGATTTGTGTCATCCTTAATCCCTCCCTGCACTCTGCCTCGTGAAGTAAGTCTCTGCAATTCCAAAGCATGTGATCAGAATGGTAGCACAGGGTCACAGCTAACCTGTGCATACAGAGACTGAGTTTGGATTTTGCCCTCTCACTTATCTTCTACATGACTTTGTGTGAGGTCTCTAATACTAACTGCAAACAACCCTAAGCCCCTGTGTGTAATTACTCAAAGCTTTAGTTGCAAATGCTGAGCTCACACCAAATACCATTCCATTGCGCTACTTCTGGTTCTATTTGTTTCTTCCTGGGGCCATAAAACTAGTCCGAAGCAATATGGCCTGACACACTGGACTTTGGTATATGAAAGGTTGTACCCTTGACTACACAAACTGTCAGCCAGGTGATATTAGGAAAATAACTTAATCCAGGCTTTATTCCCAACATATACATCTATAGAACTATGATAAAAGAAAAATTAGTACCTTCTGAATAAATGAGGGTTAAATAAGTTAGAGAGAATGGCTCAGGACAGGGCTCACTACAGAGTAGCGCTCAGGAGATGGAGGTTTTGTTTATTTGTTTAACAAAACGTTGAGTCTGTATACAAGATGCTGTTCGCTGTTTACAAGATAGGAAGAGTTGGCAGTAAGAGTTGGGCAGCATTACTGGCTAAGACCACATCTCATAGGGCGCACGGATGACTGCATCCACACCACAACTGTGATGGATGCTGCCATGCTGTGTGGAGGGCAAGAGCTCTTAGCATCTTTGTCAGGTCAGGTGAGGTATTTTTGGACGACGTAGCATCTCAAAGGCACTTGAAGAAAAGGAGGTAAGTAAGCTAGCTAAAGATGCTTACTCCCAAGGATGTGAAAAGCAATGAAAGGCCCATTGGCGATGGAAAGAAGAGCCTGTTGAAAGAATGGGGAGAAAGGTGGTACCTGTGAATGACAGGATTCCGCAGGGTGGTAGCTCGATGGTAGAGTGGTCACTTAGCTTGTGTGAGGGCCTGGTTCAACTCCCCATAACACAAAAGAAAGAAATGATGAAACTTACTCCACCACAGAGGGAATTTTAAACTTTTTAACTTTGTGTGTGTGTGTGTGTGTGTATACGTGCTGCTCACGCACATGCACAGGCATATGTATGACATTGGCACACACATGCGACAGTCAGAAGACAGCTTTGTTGACTCCGCTCTCTCCTTCCACTCTTATGTGGGTTCCAGGGATCGAACTCAGGATGTTGAGCTTATGAAGCAAAATGCGTTTACCCTCTGAGCTTACTCACCCACCTCCTGGGGGAAATGGCTGTGATGAGGCTGGCACAGGCTCTTCTTAAGAACCTCATCCTGCTTGCACTCAATAGTAAGACAAGAGGAGGACTGCAAAGGAGAGCTGATAAAAAAAAAATCACCTTTGTATTTTGAAAACGTCTCTACTGTTGTCAGAGGAGACAAGACCAATTAAGAAATGCTGCAATATGTAGTCTAATAAGCCCCAAGCGCGAAAGTATTGCTGATAGGAAATGAGAAATTCAGTAACATGAATGAGGTAAAAAAAAAAAATTTTAAGGTAAATTCAAAACCTCACACATACTGAGTCTGAGAGACAGAGACAGAGAGAGAAAGAGGGAGGGAGGGAGGGAGGGAGGGAAAGAAGGAGGGAGAGAAAAGAAGGAGGGAGAGACACACAGACAGACAGACAGACAGACAGACAGACAGACAGACAGACAGAGAACCTGGTTTACCCTAACAGTCCTGGTTAATGCTTGGTGACTTAGTGTAACCCAAACTTGCTTCTCACTCCCTGGAATATAGTGAGCACAACACCCGGGTTTGCAGGTTGAAGAGGTTGACAGGCATTGCCACATTGCTTCTTATCTCCACAACTGTGAGGAGGGGATGGATCTTCAAGCATCTCTGTCTGGCGGACGAGAAACTGTCGGAAAAAGAAGAGGCAAAGACAGCAAATTCTGCAAGAAGAGATAAAGAGGAGCTTTGGACACAGTTTGTATGCTGACCGCAAACAGTGCTAAAGCCTCATGTGTCAGTGCTCAAAGCGTAGTCCTAAGTACAGGGTTCATGGCAAATTCTTTCCTGTTGCTCTAATTCTTGTTCAGTTTACTTTTTACATAAACCCTTATATCTTCCCAGGTGCAATGTGACCTGGTAAACTGAACTTTGCCATGAAAAAGATGTTAATCTTTCTTGCGTCAGTTATTAGCCACACGACATTCAGCAAATAATTTGATATGACTGATTCTGGATTTTATCATTTATGTCACAAAAATAATTCTTCCCCTCAAGTTTATTTTCATGTGAAGATGGAATGATGTTTTCTAAATGCTCGACAGCTTACAAGAAAAAATATTTCTAAAAAAAAAAGATGAGGGTAAATGTTATCATTTTTAGGACTGGCATGTTTAGAGTGTACAGTTAGACTGCATTGTGAGTTGGTAGAAAATTATTTTGACTCTTTCAGGATCCTTTTTGCTCTGTGTGTGTGTGTGTGTGTGTGTGTGTGCGCGCGCGCGCGCGCATGCGTGCACGCACGCATATCTGTGTCTGCATGTGTGTATGTGTGAGTGAGTGTGTGTGCATGTGTGTATGTATGTGTGGAGAGTGTGTGTGCATGTGTGTATGTGTGAGTGTGTGAGTGTGTGTATGTGAGTGTGTGTGTCCCTGAAAGCATAGTTCTTACATTTCTCGTACTTTGCTCACCAGTGCTTATCATAACTCAGGACCACTCTTCAAGGCATAGATCATATAATTTTTTGTGAGTGTTCCCAAGTTCTCACTTACTGGAGAAGGTCCCTCACTGACACCTTGTAACATTCTTTAGATTGTTTTCTCATGGAACTTCATATGTGACCATAAGTCATAATCCTTTGTGAGCCATCCAACTCTTCCCAGATGATTAGCTTCTTGAATTCACCATGCTACTTAGCACAACCCTGACAACACAACATAATCATTACAAACAGAAACCAAATGTCACCGAATCACATTTATATAGTTCCTGATTGTGTCATAGTTCTTCTTGCTATAGGTAGTCTATTGTATATATGTGTAACAACATAAATGTATATGTAAAAATTTTTTAAATGTTTAATTAATTAAAAAAGAATTTTAAATTTTTTTAAAATGTCACCAAATCAAAATGTGGTTAGGGAGGCAGACAGATCTCTGTGAGTTCAAGGCCAGCCTGGTCTACAAAGTGTGTCTAGGATAGCCAAAGTTACACAAAGAAATCCTGTCTCAGAAAACCAAAAAAAAATATTTTTTAAACCCAAACTGTAGTTAGAATATATACCTGCAAATGATTAACACACCTCTCTTATAGCAGAGCATTACTGAAATGTTCACATGTCGTTTGATCTAATGCTGGGACTCCACAGGCCCAAAAATGTATGTGAGAAAAGGATGGAGTCTAGCTTCTTGCAAGGAAGTCTATTTTCGTCATCTTCATATTTTAAAATGAACCTCACAAAGCAGAACATACTTCTTCTGTAAAGGAGTTTTTCAGACCACTATGTCCCTCTTCACCCTGAAGATTTAGTTACACTTACCCCGTTCTCTTGATAGCTGTGGGTAGAAAACACACTTGTGGCCATTATAGTCCCACATTACTGAGAACTCAAGGCCTGAGGGATGGCTCACACTTTGCTTTGACATTTTCTTCCCTGTCCCCTGAAGCTACTAACATCTCTTTACTTATTCCATACGTGTTTTTTGAACCCATATATGAGGACCCTCCCCCACACTATTTCAACAACTTCTAACATATGATTATATCAAGGACCTCAGAAGTCAAAGATGGAGAGATGGTTCTACTGTGTGCTGACGTGTAAACACCACCAGATTGCTCATGACAAGCCTAACCAGTGTTGTCTCTGCTTGTTTCTTCCTTGATCTCTTCACATCCGTCCCCAGCTGTCACATAGCTGCCCCCTTAGTTTGTTGATTTTGAGCTGAGCTGGGGGAGAATGCTTCACCTTTCACATTGGTCGTCAACGTGTTTTGCTCAAAAGAAAAATCAAAATAGAAAAGAAGACACTGTTTTCCTTCATCAAAGGGATTTTTATCTTTGGATCTTTGGTGTTTAGGGGAGAAAATATTTTTTTTCTTCCTCCACACAGGAACAAACTAAAAGAGTTCAGAGACAGATTGGGCAACTGAGCTACCTGTCGAACTTAAAAGGACAGAAATATGTCAAGGTCAATAAAGGTGAACTCAGACATCGATATAGGTCAAGCGGAGGTACAGCAATATCCATGGAGCGTCAGCTGAAAATCAGTTTCGCAACAGCATACAGTCTACAAACAGTATTTGCCCTTCTCTGGGTTAGCTGCTTTGGGGAGGTCGAGTATGGGTTGTTAAAACAGAAAACTGGTCCACAGTCAAACTATAAACCGCTTGAGGGAAACACCACATCTATAACAGTGACTTGTACAGAAAAATTCCTCCCTAAATCCTTGTCTGGTGGGGATATTTTCACACGGACCCACCTCTTCCTAGGTGCTATAGTAATGACAGGATATAGGAAAAAATCCAAAGAATGCCCTCATATCAGAGTCATTGCTGAGTACTCCTCCTCCCGGGTGGTATTCTTTGCTCTGTTATCACAAAACGCCTGGGATGGTGGAATTTATAAATCATAGAAATGTATTTTTCTATTCTGGAGACTTGGAGGCTCGAGGTCAAGAGGTCCCTGTAGACTCAATGTCTAATGAAGGTCCAGTGCTCAAATGTGGTGCCATAAATGGCAGAAGAGATGGGAACAAACCAAGACTAGGAAAGTCCCTTAGCCTCTTTCATGAGAATACAATCAGCTGGCTGTGGCAGCAGATGCTTGTGATCCCAGAACTCAGTAAGCTGAGGCAGGAGGATTGCCACAAGTCTGAGGCCAACCTGAGCTATAAAGTGAAACCAGTTAGCAGAACAAACAAAAGCACTAATCTACCCATAAGAGCAGAGTTCCTTCGGCTTAATATCTTGCCAAATGCCTTAGCAATCTACCACCTTGGAAATTAGGTCTGCATGTAAGAGTTTAGAAAGGGCATGTACACTCAAACTGTAGCGCGTAGCAAATTTGGGTGATGGCTTATTATTACAGGTGATTCAGAAAAAAAAATTGCCCAAAACTGTGCCTTTATAACAGGAGACATCCAAGCAGTTGCTTGGTCTCTGTGGTAGGTAAGGATGAAGTAAGAAGAGATCATATTTCCCACAGGACAGAAGCATCTTCATTTGGGGAAATATTCTTGACAACTGTTGCTGCCAAAATCTGAGCCTTGTTTCTTACAGCTTTCCATAGACACGGACTGACTTTACCCCACAGCTTTGTCTTGTGTTGCTTCGATCACTAGACGGTCCGCATCCCTCATAAATCACAAACCCAATGGCTCTGGTTGGGATGGGTGAGAACGTCTCCCTCCTCTAATGAATGGCCTCTTCTCTATTACTTATGACACTCAGGCCATGCAACCCTTGCTTACCAGTGACTCTGCTCCTTAATTCATCTCCTCTCTTGAAGTTTCTTCTTCTTTTTCTTTCTTCTTCTTCTTCTTCTTCTACTACTACTATTACTGCTACTTCCTCCTCCTCCTCCTCCTCCTTTTCTCCTTCTCTTATATATTACATCCTGACTTCAGGTTTCCCTTCCTCCCTCTCCCCAGTCTCTCCCTCCCACCTCCCTTCTTTCTCAGATTCACTCCTCCTTTCCTCTACCTCCCCTTAGAAAAAAAGCAGGTCTCCAGGGGCATCAACAAAATGTGGCATAACAAGCTACAATAAGAGCAGGCGCATACCATCACGTTAAGGCTGGACAAAGCAACCTAGTAGGAGGAAAAGAGTCCCATGAGCAGGCAAAAGAGTCATAATAAGGCCCCACTCCCACTGTGAGGAATCCCACAAGAACACCAAGCTACACAACCAGAAGACCTAGGTCAGACCCCTACAGGCTCCCTGATCTCTCCGAGCCCTCACGAATCCCAGTCAGTTGGTTCTGTGGACCATGGTCTCATGGTGAACCTGATCCCTCTGGTTCCTTCAATCCTTCTTCCCCCTCTCGGCAAGTCTCCCTGAGCTCTGCCTAATGTATGGCTGTGGGACTCTGCATCTGTCTGCTCCCATCAGTTGGAGGATGACGTCTCTCTGGTCTCTCTGATGATGATTCAGCTAGACTTCTATCCCAGAACACTGTGCCAGCAGGACCAACTGTAGGTAGAAGGCTTCACAGCTGGGTTGGTGTCCCAATCCCTCCACTTGAAGCCTTGCCTGGTTACAGAAAATGGCCAGCTCAGGACCCATGTCCTCCATTACTAGAAGTCTCTGCTATAGATATTTTCAAAATATTTTATTAATTTGTTTTTTTATTCACTTTACATCCTGGTCATAACCCCATTCCTCATCTCCTCCCAGCCCCTCCCTCTTCCCCCTCTCCCCTCCCCTACTCCTCAGAAAAGGGGAGCCCCCCCTTCCCAGCTACCCCAGCTCATCAAGTAACATCAGGACTGAGTATGTCCTCTTTCCCTGTAGCCTAGCAAAGCTGTCCCACAAGGGGAAGGGAGTGATCAAAGAGCTGGCATCAGAGTCCGTATCAGAGACAGCCCCCTGCTCCCCTTACTAGAGGACTCACATGAAGCCTGAGCTGCCCATTGGCTACAACTGTGTGGGGGGCCTAGATCCAGTCCAATCTTGGTCCTTGGTTGGTGTCTCAGTCTCCTCAGGCCCCTCTGGGCCCTAGCTAGTTGTCAAAATGGCTAAGATCAAAAACTCAAGTGACAAAACATGCTGGCAAGAATGTGGAGAAAGATGGACACTCCTCTATTGCTGGTGGGAGTGCAAACTTGTACAACCACTTTGGAAATCACTCTAGTGCTTTCTCAGAAAACTGGGAATAATTCTACCTCAAGACCCAGCTATACCACTCCTGGGCACCCTAAAGATGCTCCACCATACAACAAAGACACTTGCTCAACTATGTTCATATGAGCTTTATTCATAATAGCCAGAAACTGGAAATAACCTAGATGACCCTCAACCAAAGATTGGATAAAGAAAATTGTGGTACATTTACACAATGGAACACCACTTGGCTTTTAAAAAACAAAGAAACCATGCAATTTACAGGCAAATGGATGGAGCTAGAAAAGATTATCCTGAGTGAGGTAACCCAGACCCAGAAAGGAACACATGGTATATACTCATTTATAAGTGGACTTTAGCCATATAGTACAGGATAACAATGCTACAATGCACAGACCAAAGAAGCTGAGTAACAAGGCAAATCCAAGGAAGGATGTTCAAATGTCAATCTGAAGGGGGAAACAGAAGAGATAGAGGAAGTGGGTAGAAGAGAGAGACCAGGTAGGAGAGGGAGTGCAGAGAGATATGAGAGTGGAGATCTGACCTGAGGAGAGCAGGTGGAGGGTGGCGGGAGGACAGAAAGCCTGCAGAGAAAAGAGAAACTGTGGGCTGGGGCATCTCTGTGACAAGCTGGAGACCTAAGTCATGGTAGGCTCCTAGGAGAATATGAGGTGAACTCTGTCAGAGACTCCTAGTAGCAGGGGCCATAAAGACTGAAGAAGATGCCCTCTAACTAGACAAGACTCCTAGACAAGACCCACCCAAAAAAATCTTTGACCCAAAATTTACCCTGTCTACAAGATATGCAGGGATAAAGATAGAGAAGATAGAGCAGAAATTGAGGGAATGTCTAGCCAATGCCTGGCCCACCCCATGGAAGAAAGCCAACTCCTGACACTATTAATGATACTCTGCTATGCTTGCAGACAGGAGTCTAGCACAGCTGTCCTCTGAGAGGCTCCACCCAGCAGCAGTTTGAAACAGATGCTGAGACTCATAGCCAAACATTGGGTGATGCATTGTGAGTCTTATGAAAAAGTGGGGGTGGGGTGGGAGAGAAAATGACCTGGAGGTAACAGGAAATCCACAATAAGGCCATCTACTAGAGATTCCTAAGACCACTTTTTTTTTTTTTTTTTTTTTGGTTTGTTGAGACAGGGTCTCTCTGTGTAGCCTTGGTTGTCCTGGCCTCACTTTGTAGACCAGACTGACCTCAAACTCACAAAGTTCCGCCTGCCTCTTCTTTCTGGAATGCTGGGATTACAGGTGTGAGCCACCATGCTCAGCAAGGCCACATTTTTAAGGAATCAGTCCACCGTATTTAGGGAAACAGAAGTAACCTGAGCAAATATATAGAACCTATATGAAAAATGATAATCACTTGCATATAATATTTTATACTATTGGCTAGTGTAAAGTTTACAGTCTAGAGTTGAAGAAATTAAACAAGATTTCTGTACGGTGAACACATTATTTATCACCCCACTTACTCATCAACCCATCAAATGTGATATTATTTTAGATCTTCCATGAGTCCAAAGGCAATTCTTTCTTTCTCCAGACAACTCAGAATACTAATGAGCTTCTTTCCTGTGTCATGCAAATATTTTCTCATCAGTTGCTCATATGACAAATGCAAGCTGGATAATCCTGGATCAGATAAACTGACGCAAAAGTGCCACAGTCCTATGAAAGATTAACTAGGTTTGTCATTATTGAATATGAAGTTTTTGATTCACCTAATTTGGGGATAATTTTGTCATTCCACATTTTAAAACAAAATGAATTCTATTATCACAAGGAGTAAGTTTTCGTGACTGACATTCATGTACGTTCACAGTTTACTATGTTTGCTGTTTTGGAAGTCCATGGGTTAGTTAGGATTCTGTGATATTTAACTTGTGTGGTGATGTCATGACTGTGTGACAGTGACATCGTTCAGTGAAAGGAATTTTTCAGTGCCATTTTAATCTTGTGAGACTATCATACACACACTCTATCCTTAACTCCAGAGTCAGTAAATAGCACATGACTGGTCTGTCTTTTTTTGGTGTCAAATGCATCAGATTCTTGGTTAATTTCTGTATCTTCAACCTCGTGAAAAGTATAGTACTGTAAATTGTGATTCAGTGGCTCTGAGGAGCCCACATTGATACAAATAAATCTTTTTGCCACTATATTCTCTTTTTATTATGTTTTTAATGTAGTGTCCATAACATCATTATTTATACTATACCCCTGATTATGTCACTGTGAATTCTGGCTTCTGTTTACTCTCTCGGAAGTTATTGTTATGTGTCTCTGATGAAAACCGTAGTTCAAGTTTCTGGTCATGTGCATTTTCCTACTCAGTTTCCTTTAACATAAACATCTAGCACTAAACTTTCTATCCATATTTACTTCTAAAGGCCTAGTCCTGTCCATAATCATTGCATTTCTATATTGTGTTCAGTGTCACGGGTCACTACACCTCTGTTTTACAGTCACGAAAAGGAAGAATAATTACAAGGCCTCCTGTAAGATGAGGAAAGTGATTATATTCCTGGAAGGATAATACCAACTTGAGGAAACAATATAAGCACACTAATGGAAGCAAGGCAGGGGCCACTAAAAAGGCCCAAGAGAGTGAGCGAGCAGCAGCCTCCGAGCACTGGGAAGAGGTAGCATGCCACCCCACGTGACTGTGAGGCAACTGAGGTGGGACCTGTGGAGAGATTAGAACGAATGCCCTAGCAGAGAGGCCAGTGGGAAAGGGATATTTGCTACCATCTCTGCCACTGGTTTATACTATCATCAGGCTTCTCTACTGAAATATAGGAAAGAGATACAACGGGCCTATCTGTGCAGTACAAGCTAAAGAATACATCAAAAGACAGAGCCTACACTCGTCCTGTATCCACTGTATATGTGATCCAAACAAAACCAACCCATAACCTCACTGAAGAACATAGAAGAAAAAATAGTATTGACTTAAATAACTTTGGAAAACAATGTTTTCACTAAAAACTATTTTTTAAAAATGTGGCCGGATTCTGGGGGAAGAGCTGCGAGTTGTATGAAAGAGATGGGGGGGGGGTGTGGAAGGACCAGGGTGTCGTTGAGTGGGAGGGCTGTCAGGAGCGCCACAAGGAGACTATCAAGGCTGACAGATCTGGACCCGGGGTGGGGGGCTTGCATGGACTGATATACCAACTAAGGACAGTGCACACAGAAGACCTTGACCCCCTGTTTGGGTGTAGCCAATGGACAGCTCATGCTCCACATGGGGTAGGTGGGGGAAGAAGGGGACTGCCTCTGATATGATCTCTGGTGCCCTGGATTTCATCATCCCCCACCCCCACCCCCTTGGTGGAGAGGCCCTGTGAGAACACAGGGGAGAGGGATGCCGATTGTCCGGATGACACCTGATGAGCTGTGCTCAGATGGTGGGGCAGGAGGACCCCACCTCTCAGAGGTATAGGGGAAGGGAATAGATCAGAGGGGATGGGGAGGGTGAAAACAGGAAGATAAGAGTGAGAGGGTTACAATCCAGATGTAATGTGAATAAATTATATTAATAAAACAACAACAACAATAATAATAAGAGAAAAAATGCATGTAAGTCCTGTATTCTAGTTGTTAATAGTTCTTATGGAAATTTGAGTCAATAATTATGAAGCTCCTTAACATGTCTCCTGGGCTTAAACAAATATATAAATTGAGGGCAGATAGTAGAAGACAGGTCTTCACTATCAAAAGGAGAGTTATAGATCAGCAAGAAGAAAGCTGGGATGAGCACTGTGGATCTGAAATAGAGTCAGAATTATCAGTTGGAACTCATATGCACATAAGCAGACAGATAGATTGTGTGTGTGTGTGTGTGTGTGTGTGTGTGTGTGTGTGTCCACATATGTGTATCCACATACTTAATGTTCCTTAGCTCTATTCTCTGCAAATTTGTAGAAACTGTGAGCCTAACTAATGAGGGGCACAGCCAATACTCAGATCTTTGCAGTACCATTCTTTAACAAAAGAAACCAGGACTGTTCCCCTGGTTTAATTCCTTTCATGCCTAACTTTGGGGGTGAGCTGTACTTAACGGTTTGTTTCCCCCATAAAAAGATTAGGCAAGGGGAAAAGTGATGTCTTCACAGTGAAGAAACTTGGGAAACACTGCCTTTAGAGAAGTAACTGATGGACCTAACACCCCATACTAAATCATGTTGACACTAATATTGTGCTCTTAGTGGGCTGTGAGGCCAGCTTTCACACACACACACACACACACACACACACACACACACACACACACACGCGCGCACAGAAGGCCTGCAATATTCTAGTAGCCCAGGCTTCTGGATCACGAGGCAAAATACAGAAAAAAACAGATAGATGACAGACAAATGGGAATTATCTTCCACAGATACCTCTCAAAACCAGAACTGACTGGGCTCTTTAGTTTCCTGGGTTGACTCTTCAGGAAGCAGGAAATGTGGCGGCTCAGGGAAACAGTGAGCGCATTGGGAGGTATAATTGTCTCTAAGCTTTAAGCTCCCCTTTGGTATGGAGGAGTGGTTACTGAGACAGTGCCCTCCAGACCGTGCATCTAGTACTGGCCCCTTATTGACCCAGATTAATAGCAATGTCCTTACTCAAATTGTCTGGCTAAACTTTGGGTTTCCATCAAGTCAGGGCCCAATCTCCATCCTACTTTTCCAGTCTTTCTTCTGTCACTGACACTTTCACCAGGAAGTCAAAGCACAGATTGAGAAAAGGAAAGCATGGTATAAGAGGATTGGAAAGGAATTTTCCTCACATGTGGTGTCATAATCGTTTCCCTACAATGTTTAAAGTGAAGCTCTAAAGGATTGCTGAAAGTGAATTGTAGAATAATATGCACAATTTGAAGCCAAGTATATAATAATAATAATAATAATAATAATAATAATAATAATAATAATAATAATAATTGCATGTGGTCATAAGTGACTATGCATATAAATTCCAGACAGTGCTTGGATAAGTCTATAAAATTCATAGACCAAAGTATATATGAGGAACTGCCTCCCGGGACAGAGAAAAGAACCTAGCATTAAAATGTAGCACCTACACTTTTCAAATGACTCTTCCACCATGCAGCCCTTGTGCTTTGTCAACCCGATGTGTTTCCAGATCACCCAGCTCCCTCTTCCAACATGGCCTCTCAGGGGATTGCAGTGTCATCCTGAGTGGTGTTAAGGTAACAATTCTTTCTCAGATCACCTACTTTACCAGTTAAACTAGTCGCCTTTAAAGCCATTCCTGTCTCCTTTGTCCCGAAATCACTCTTCGCGTCCCAGTGACAAAGGAAAGGTGTGGTTCATAACCTTTTAGTCTCTCATTCAGAATATAATAATGTTGAAATATTGGTTTATACAGCCACTGCCCATAGCTTGGAAGAGTGTTAACATGATATTTTCACTGTGTTGCCCATGGAGCTAGAGTCTTTGCTGAAGCGAAGCCAGGGAGAAAAGTGATGGGTTCCCAGAGCCAACGAGGCTGTGAGGATGAAGCACATCTTTAGAAAATACGATTCTGGACCACAGAGAAGATTCTTTTTATTTTTTTATTAATTGCAGTACAGAGAAAAGAGGTCAAACGTTTAAAGAAATTTGTGTTCCTTAGAGTGTTGACTTTATACCAACAGAAAAGATGAGTCCTGAGTCTTCATGTCTCTTGTTGTCTAAGGGTAGACTGAAAAAAACAAAAACAAAAACAAAAACAAAAACAAAAAAAGAACAAAAAGAGGAGAAATGTAAGTGTCTTGTGGAAAATGAAATATGTTTTCCAAATCCGTTTTTTAGGAATGTTGAGTTTCTTAGATTCTTTTTGCAAAAATTTCCCCAGTGTAGACAGCCTAAGCATAAACTAGACTTTAGCTGATCTGCCTCTCACGGTGGGCAGATGGCACACTGACACATGGTGTGACACTCCCCCTTTGTCACTGGCCCCATCAGAGTCCTCAATTTTCAAAGGCAGGGTTCCCACCATTTCTCAGGACCTACTTATATACTTAATTTATTACAAATGAAAGGTGTCTAATCAGAATGCTGAAATTTTTTCCTTTCCTTCTAGAGCTGAAATAATTTTGAAATAACCCTCATCCATCAGTTCTTTGCTTGAATACAAAATAAGAATGTATTTTCATATGGAGAAATAATTTCCTTTTGCATCTTCTTCCATTGTTACCATAATTTATAAGCTCTCTCCCAAAATGGTAGTAACAAAATTGATCAACATAGCTGTTTTCAATTATCTCTATTTTCAAAGGAGGCTGTTTTGCATAAGAAGATAAATTCTGTTAAAGCTTAGCATGTGACACATGAGAAATTTGGAAACAGGTCACTTATTATGAAACAGGAACCCCCCATATAATAGCTACATTGTTCCTTCCGGTGAAATGAATTACAGAATTACTGGGTCAAACTATATGGAATCACTGATACGCAACTGTTTTGACCCCAAAATGTTCTTTCATCTATCTGGTCTCAGCTTCATTCTGGAATGATCTTGGCTAGGCTAACATGGGTGACTCCATGTAGTGGTTCATGAAAATCAGAAAAAAAACATGACTAACTCTCTGGCTCTGGTTTGAACTTTGGATTTTGGCGCCTTCTCTCCCTAGTTTGGCTGCCTCTTGGGTAAATTGCATTCACCTAAACCTTTATGTATTCCTTTCCTTGTCTGTAAATGGAACCCAAATGAGTGGATGTGTGTGAGGGGCCAAGGAGTGGTACCTGGTGCTAGTCTGGGTGTCTCTTGGGAAATGGTCATCAAATCAGGGCCATTTTAGGAAAAATTTAAGCCAAAATCACAAGTATAGTTACCTGAGATGCTTGTGGCTGTGATGTGTTTAGGCTAAGGCAGCTTGGCTTGCAGCAACAAGTTTTGCACCCTGAAAACAATGAAATGACAGCTGTTAGAAAAATATTAGCAATACTATTACAGTTTCCTCTTGCACAGTCAACAGAGATGACAAAGTAAATTCATAGCCTTCCATCACTTAATTATGGTTCTAATATAATTCTTAAAACAAAGCTCACTGACATCTATCATGTCCAAAATCATACAATAAACTGTTGGTAGGCCATGGTATGAAATGTGAAATGATTCAGACAATGTAACTGTAAATGTTATCCACTCATGTGTAAAAATAAGTCAATTCAAAAGTAACATTTCAGGACCAGGTTTAAATGAGTTAATGATTCTAAGCCTTACTAGTATTTTTAACTGTATTCATAAGTGTCACAACTTTGGAACTGAGTGGCCATTATAAACATTTAATATGTCACAGTGTGGTATAGGAGATAAAAAAACCAAGAGCTACATAAGTCAGTTTGGATTACAGCTATGTAGTGAACAAAATCTAGATTGATCGCATTGTTCAGTGTGTGAACACCTAAACTCTAAACCTGACCAAATGGAAACCGAACACATCAAAATGCAGAAAGCTCTATTACCTCGTCAGAGAAGCAGGTTTCCTTGTCCTCAGCCTGGCAGCACTTATCCAGGAAAGCTGAAAATTCATCCATCACAGTCTTCAACTGTGCCTCTGTAGCCTTGGGCTTGTGTTTCACCAGCTCAGCAAGTGCCCTGCATTAGGGCAGAAAGCCATTATTCATACCTTGAATTATGTTATCCTATGATTTCTATGACCAGGTTTTCTATCTATACAAATTCACCAGCTAGTGGTTAGCATTTTCTACTGTGCCTCCACTGGAATTATATTCTATTGTGGTTTTTACCCACAGTAATAAAGATAATTTCTATGAAAATTTTTAATACAATTTTTTCACATAGAAAAAAACTTTGACACTCTTTCAACTTGGTAATGCCAACATCTAAACACTTCTCTTTAAGAAATATAATCACAAAAAAATAAATAAAATAAAAATAAAAATTAAAAATTAAAAAAAAAAGAAATATAATCACTGCGTCAAAAACAATTGTCCAAATGACAACTGACAGTTCTCACTGTCAATCCATATGCAATAAAAAAAAATAGCACTCACGTTTGTTTCTTTAACTGTTTCTCCTTCTCTGGAAGTGTGCACATGTCAGCATGGAAGGTGAAAGTCTCGGCTTTGAACTCTTTGGGGACGTATGTCTCATCAACCGGCAGTGCAGAGAAGCATGGCCGACGGTCCACCAGGGATCCAGAACAGCACTTGGTGACCTGCTCACTCACGGGGGTCTTCTCATGCAGCACACACACACGGTTCAGGATTGCAGACAGCTAAAGAAGGGGCAGCGGAGCAGGCAAGTCACAAGTGTTCCGCAAACACCCACTTCCGGTGCGCCAAAAGAGCCACCATATTGAATTAGCAGCTAGGAAGCCAGCTTTGATTGGCACAGTAATTTATCTGTTTTTGAAGCTAAACATGCAAGACTTATTTTTAAAAAACTGTCTCCCTTTTAGTTAAATATAGGTGGCCATGTCCCAGCTACGGACACCCATGCACCCTTGGTCCTGTAAGTTAGGTTTGTCAATTTCTAAAAGACTCACATATTCTTCCACACAAGGCAGTTTCTTTTCCTCAGCAAGGCCACAGCACTTGGTACCCACTTTGCCTAGGTGTCTTGCGGCTTCCACGAGAGTCGGAGTTGACACCTGAGGTGCCTTCTGGGTGTAACGAACTAGAATGCTGTTTAAAAAAAAAAACTTACACGTTTTAATCCAGGCAGAAAACTGACCTAATATATTTCAAGAAGATAAAACTCACCCCAAACCAACTAATATTTTTTCCCACTAATTAAAGTATGTTTACTTGTAGGGTGAGAACAAGCTCACCTTGTCCTGTGAGCTTATTTGGAGCATATGATTTTAGTCTTCGGTCTGTACTCAAACCATAAGAAAGTGAGTTACATTTCTCTATCCCAGTGGCATTAATGTATTCAGTGGTGCTTTAAGTAAGTTCTAAACTCAAATGGTAGAGGTGAAAAAATATAGCCCTTTCCATTCTTCCAAGTAAGCTATTTTTGCCTTACCAGAATTTTTTGATAGATAGGGATCATAAATAATGTGCTCTCATTACTAAAGCCATATGCTGAGCAGCCTATATATCGCTTTAAATGATTATGCATTGATCAAGAAAAAAAAAGTAGCTGCTAAAACTACTCACGCATTTTGGAAGCCATACTCCCCAAGCTTCTCATAAAGATCGCAGTTGGATTTGACTAAGTTCTTAGGCTCCTCCACAAGAGGCTGAAATTCCTCAAACTGCAACACAAAAGAGCCGTGTTTTTAGCCTCCTTCCTGAGAGCCCTAAGTAAGTCACTTTCCACTTCTCCCTTCCTCCTGTGCCAAGTAGGGGCACGTCACATTTAAATTGTTCCTTTTATTCGCAGGGTCATTTGGTGCAAGCCAATAAGAATCTTCAGCCCCTGGGAGTCAGTGGCTGTGAACCAGGCCAACTGCCTTGTTTTCTTGCCGTGTCCTTCCCATGTCTAAGCTTCAAGTGATCCCCTCTACGGTGGCAGTAAGTTTACTCGCAGCCAGAATGACCCACAAAGTGGATGAAATTAAAAGCACACCGGGTGCACCACAGTTCACTAGATGGACAGTCATCACTGTAGCCAATCTCTCTAGTTGGATCTTGAGGTCTCTGAGATGAGCGCTCTACCTCCCCCCCCCCCCCCCCCCCCGCCCCAGCCTCAGCCAGTTGCTTTGTAAAGCATGGCTTGCTTCTAAGTCCCTGTGCTGACAGGAATCCTGATGTACCCTGCCCCCATACAACAAGCTTACAATCATAACTTCTCCTAAAACTACTCCAAAGTGTTTGAAAGTATTTTAAAGAGTATTTACAAACTCCTTTGAGATATTAATTCTAATAGTTGACAGTTTGGGGAATCAGGTTAATGGTCTTTAATTTAAACCTAAGTTAAATATCTCTCTTTTAGTTGGCATTGGAATTTATTCTCCTATTTTATTCACAAGAGGATGAAAAAAGGGAAAGCTACAATCAAGATTTTGTGCAAGTAAAGACTCCTGCCCCATCTTCAAGCCTTCCCTTTCTAGAACAGTCCTTATGAGTTTCCTTACAGTTTCCTTACATTTAGCCAAAGTGTTTATCCTACAATGTTAAAGAGCTCGGACCTGCCTCCATCTCAAGGAAACATCTGAATAGACCTATATATCGATCCCCACTAGTTCATTGCTTCCTTTCTCCTTCTCGGAAGTGCCATCAGCACTGCAGCATCCTTGGCTTACTACAGAAACCTACCACGTGACCGTAGCATGCAGGAGGATCAGCTTCAGCACAGCACTTTTCCAGGGTGGCTTCGTATTTCTTGGCAAGTCTCAGCAACAAGCTAACAGAGTATTCAGGGTGGCGTCTTGAATATTCATGCAAAAACCTAATTGAGACGAACACAGGCCGGGTTAAATGAATGGGTAAGTAATCGAGTCACATGGCTAATCTCAATAGTGATTGACACTCCAGGCATCCTGCATTGGCATGAGCTCCATGCGGGAATCTAAGCGTCAGGAACTTGGGATGCAGAAATAAGGTGCCAGGTTCAGCTTTGCCACTGTAACACATTTAGTGTTCTGCACTGGCAACTTGCTATGACTATCAGCACATTAACTTCTTCCATGCTACCATGGAACGTAGCATCTCTCCTTCAAGGCGTGAGGGTATAAATACGTGGCACAGTCTATCAAAGCACACAGTGGCTGGCACATACTATCTGGTTTGTTTTGAACTATTTCTCCAAAGTATCTCAACAAGTGCATGAATAGAGATGACATTAATTTTTTTTCTTTTTCTTCTAGATATGAGTGAAGTCTTTAAGGGCTGGTTAGTGTATTGGATGCAGTCGCAATTTAATATGAAAGGAAAGGCATATACTCACGAGCCCAGGAAGACATCTTTGGCCTCAGCATAGTTCTTGCACACTTCCTTATCCTCAACAAAATCAGCAGCCATCGAGGTCAGATCAGCAGGCTTGTCGTCATGTTCGACCTCGGCAAGACACTGGGATTTCTGCAACAGTGGTTTGTCACAGCAAGGCTGCAGTTTGCTGGAGATAGATGCATGGTTTTCACACATGTATTTGGCAAGCTCCACCTGTGGGGAAGAAAAAGCCACGTTTAAGAGAAATTATCTTTGCTACATTTTGTCCCTGCACCTCTGTTATGTGAGTGAAACACACTCATCTGGGCCGTACACAACCAAAGTGGCTTCTGTGAACACACTCTCACCCGCTCAGTACTGCAGAGCCTGTGGACTCAGACACTATGGCTGAACCATTCCAATTACAGTCAAGAAAGACAGTTCAGGAACAAGGTAACTATTTATTTAAATTAATTAGTTTTGACTATTAATTAATTTCATGCCTCTATGACTAAGATAATTCAAGTTATTTTTTTTGTATAAAATTTAGTGCTAATTTTTTTTTAAAAAATATTCCTCCCTCATTGAGGGCAGGCATGTTGAAACTAAGTAACTCATTAAAATATGAGGCATATTTGATCAATAATGAGCATAGTTACAGGCCTTGCTTACATACACAAAATATCTGACTTAAGTTTTCCAGAAGGATTATTGCAGAAGAGGATTCTGGTTATTTGGTTACATTTTTAGTCTTTGGAGGGGGCAGTGAAGGAGTTAACAGTAAAGCTTTGGAGAAAGTGAGATCACCTGTGAATTTCCATGTATTTAACACAGACAGTTAATTAAGGGAAAGACTATGGAGGGATAAATGTATCTTTTTTTTTTTTTACAATCCTCTCCAATCTAGAGAATCTCCAGCCCCGTTTTTCTCCCCCAAAACATCCTAGAAATCTGCACTTGTAACAGTTCTTTTTGAGATTAACTCTTCTCAGACTGTTGGCTCAGCAAAGGTGTTTCAGGTCATATAATTCAGAACTGTTTGTTGTTGTTTGTTTTTTCCTAGAAAGAGCCCCCAAGGCAAGGGAAGCTCGGTAAAGGCCACATCAAACGACATCAGTGCTCAGTGATGAAGACAAACAAACGTACGCACTCCCTGACTCACTGCTCGCAATGGCTCTTTACCCTGTCATCTGCGCATTCCAGCAGGTCGCCGTGGCAGCACTCCTGGGTGACTTTGGTAAGGTCTGTTGCCAGTTTGGAAATTTCTGCGAAGTCAGCTTTGGGGAATGTCTGACTCATACGAGCGACCGCCCTAAAAAAGAAAAATTCCCATCAAACAATTATTATCACATTGTACTTGTATGTAGGCAGTAAAAAAAAAAAAAAAAGACACCATTTATAACAAGGCCAGTTCAAAACTGACTGAAATGTGAAAATTATAAACATTCACTAGCTCTTATAGTGCTAGTCAGACGTGACAGTTATCCTATCCTTTGGCAGAATTTTCTACTGGAGGAATGGGGGCAGGGCGTGGAAAGCTAATGCCTCATAAAATTAAAATCACAGAACTCCCAAAGGGACAGCAAGTCTGAGGGGCAGCAAGTTTTGAGTCCTTTGAGACTTCTGTCACCTGGCTAATCACATATTAGCAGGGTGACCCCAGGCAGCCTTCAGCTTTTAAAGAGTCACAACCCACTAAATCAAAGGGTCTGGAAGATTCAATTACGTAACGATAGGAAAGCGTTTTCTCACCTGGAGATGAAGATTTGTTACCTTTTGTCTTGAGACCTATCTTTCTGAATCCTAAAGGTCTGGGGCGGGGAGGAAGGGGCGGGGGAATAATTCTTAACATCTAGGGAATTGGAGAGTTCTTATCATAGTATCCTTCTGTCAAGAAACGGTCCCAGTAGACGGTCCCTGAACTCTATAACAAGATGTGAGAACCCGAGAGTCTTATTGTTTCCCAAATAATTTTCAGGACTCCAGCTCCAATAAGGAGACCCCTCTGCAAGAACTAGCCACAGCCTGTGTAATGGCGCCGCGTTTTATGTTGGAGTCGCTATGCTTATTGGTTTTGTTGGCTTTAATAATTTCGACAGTAGGAATGACTCAGCGAAGGTAATTCTGTTGACAGAGTCTAGGGAGCTTGCAGCATCTGCCATCTCCAGTCTCATTCCTATTGTGTTGCTATATTTTTTTTTTTTTTTGACTACCAGGTGTGTATTTTTGGTGACTCCTCTCTCAAAGGATGTTTCAAGACCCTGCTACAGCATATAAAAGGTTAAAAAAAAAAAAGGTCGAGTAAAAACATGAGATTAATCCTACTGGGACTCTAAATGAGAGACGCATGGGAGAATAGCAAAATAAAAGGATACAGAAGGTCCTAGAAATCTACAAGTAGAACAATATGATAGGAAGATTTGGGCCCAGGGGTCCTGCTCAAACTAAGGCACCAGCCAAGGACAATACAGGAGGTAAACTTTAAACCCCTTCCCAGATCTAGCCAATGGTCAGAATATTCTCCACAGTTGAGTGGAGAGTGTGATATGACTTTCTCACATACTCTGGTGCCTCACATTTGACCATGTCCCCTGGAGGGGGAGACCTGGTGGCACTCAGAGGAAGGACAGCTGGTAGCCACAAAGAGACTTGATACCCTATGAGAATATACAGGGGGAGGTAATCCTTCTCAGGAACAGTCATAGGGGAGGGGAATAATGGGAAA
The DNA here is from genome assembly GCF_903995435.1 of Acomys russatus. Lineage (NCBI taxonomy): Eukaryota > Metazoa > Chordata > Mammalia > Rodentia > Muridae > Acomys > Acomys russatus. The sequence continues at coordinate 16,341,908 of NC_067164.1, read as the reverse complement.
ATGGGGGGGGGGAGGATACAAGGGATGGGATAAACATTGAGATGTAACAAGAATAAATTAATAAAAAAATAAAAAAATAAAATAAAAAGAAAAATAAAATAAAAAGAAAACAAAACCATGAGATTAAGAACAAAACAGGAGGTGTAAGAAAATTCAAAGTAGGAACTCTAGCTTGCTTGATGGCTGAACTTAATAATCAGGACACAAAGCAGTCATTTTCAGGCTGAGGAAAAGTACATTAAGTAAATTAATTACCCTGACTAGGACTGCATCTTTTTAAGCTTTTAAAATGAGATTTCCTGTCTTTATAAACAACTGGGATTTTTTTAAAATACCTGTCATCCTTTAGACAAAAAAAAAAAAGAAAAAGTCTTCCAAATTCCTTAGCAATTTAAAACAAAAATACTGAAGCAAAAAAATGTCAAATTATTACTGTTATTCTGATTTCACCTCTGTCAACTTTTCATAAAGTGCCGCGTAAAGGCACAGTCTTTTTCATTGGACAGTTATCAGTATAGATGCACAAACTGTGATATTAAGAATAAAGTTATGTACCATGCTTTGAAAGCTCTCTCTCCAAACCTCTGCAGGCTGGCACACTTCAGTCTCTGGCGGGCAGATGAAGTCAACGCTTTGTCTTTCAGGTCATCAAGCTATGAAAAAAGAATCCAGTTGTAAAAAATTTGGAAGAGAACACTTCTATACACACCTTCAAAAAATTTCAGACAGCGCCATGCCACTGCTGCTAAATTGTAGAATGAAGAAAGATATTAGAACAAAAATCCACTGGTAACTTAAGACAGAAGAAGGTTTCTAACCACATAGGGAAGGTTTTATTTCCTTTTAATATCATATTTTCCCCAGTGTTTTTTAAACAACTTATTCAGATTACATCCCGATTGTTATTCCTTCACTTGTATCTTCCTGTTCCCCCTCCCTCCCTCTTTCACCCTATTCCCCTGCCCTAGACCTGTGACAGAAGGGGACCTCCTCCCCTACCATCACCTAGAGAAGTTTTATACAGAGATTTGGGTTTCCTAAATTTAGCCATAAGATGGCCAAAGCAAAGGTTGGGATACAAGTGGTTCTTTTCCCCGTCCCTCTGCCCTTCTGGGGGTTGATTACCTTTGGGGTCATGCAGGCATCTTTGTCAGCTGCAGCACAGCATTCAGTCAGAACTGCACTGTACTTCTCAGCATAGTAAAGGAGTTCTGGGGCATAGAAGAATGGATGTCTTCTGGCAACCTCATACAAATAGCTGAGTTATGGAAAAAGAAGAAAACAAGCCATTGGTTCCCACAGCATATAACACTACAGAAATCGCTAGAGGCAGCTCACACACAGAGATTTGTAATTGACCAGTTTTACACAGTGTGGCCATCGATGAGTGATGGGCTATCTCTGTTCTTAATTGAGAAAGGGGAGATTAAATTTGTGTGTCTGTGTGTGAAGATTCACATGTGTGCACTTCTGGTAAATAGTTAAATTTAGGTGATGTGATGTTGCTGACTAAAATGAAATTGGCCCAGAGAACACGAACACCACACAGGCACACGCGTGCGCACAAATACACATTCAGAATATTTCACAACTTCTCAGCCTAAGATTTTTTTCCCATACGGGTCATATCTGTTTTCAAAATCAAAATATCTTTCATCTTTTTATTGTCATTAATATATATAGTTTTTGGTATCAAATATTATGTTTTTAAAAGTCATCTCAAGGTCAAACCTTCATATTTGAAGTTTTGATGACTGTTCGTATAAGTGTTACTGACACGGGTTTTCCCCAGTTTTTAATTTATTTTAAAGACATCTGGGTACTTACTGTCCCATAAATGAAGTAGGGTTTTCCTGAAAGGCAGTGCACATAGACTCAGCCGCTAGCCTTGTGAAGGCGGGTAGGTTGGGGTTGTCATCCTTGTGTTGTAGGAAACATTCGTTCCTCTCAGGCTCTTGTTTTGTGCAGCAGTCAGCCAGCTCACCATAGGTGTCACGGAGAGTTGGAACAGCGCACAACTTATCTCCGAAAAGGGTGTGCTAAGCGGAAGACAGAGGCTGTCAAATTCCTGCCGGTGCCCGACTTTCTCGATAGCCAAAGAGCAGTGTAAAAACCCGAATGTGCTAATAAAATTTGGTGATGCAAACCTGGACCTATGCCTTTTACATACCACTTAAAGGAAGTTTAAGTATAAAAAAGTGTGTTAAAGGACTAAGTTACTTTTTAAAAACCACGAAGCAAAAGAAAATCATATAAAAATCCCCTCATTTGCTTTCCTTTGATTTGTCAGTTTCTGTGTAATTTTCATGGTAGTCAAGTACCAGAATATTGTATATAGTGAAAAAAACAGAGACACAAAAGGCTAATGGTCTTGAGGAATGCTGCCTTATATGTTGTCTATCTGGCACTAAAATCTAGGAGAAAGTCACTATCATAAAAGAAATATCAAGGAAATTTGAAGGATGCATTGAATTCATACTCAGGAGGAACATGTCCCCACACCTTTCATGGGATCCTCTCCTTTTGGAGAAGCCCAAATTTTTAGTAGGTTCCCTGTAACTGAGGAATGACACAACCTATTTTAAGTAGTCACTGCATTAAAGTACAGATCGTCTCTTTAGTCCACAAACCACCCCCTGCCCCCCAAAAGGACTTCATTTATTAAGTAATCCTTCCCTTCCTCATTAATTTTTTTTATTAGAAAAGCCATTTTACTTCCTGGAAATTTTACTGATCTAAACGGAACTTATTAACTTTCAAATATGTAGTTTTAGGAATATCAAAGTAGAATAGGACTGTTCTGTATGAAATGTTAGCTCTGCAATGAGAGGAAAAGGTAGCCAGAAGAAGGCAAAAAGCACCAGTCTAGAGATCCATTTAAAGAACGGTTGCCCATAGAGTAAGTGGCCAGAGGCTCAGGCTTCCGATTTTGAAGCCCTGTCTGTAAGTAGCAAAACTTCTAAATGACTGAGAACCCCATTTTCAGTTGCATATAAAATATTTATTTCTCTAAAATAGTAATAAAAAGCTATACTATAATTTTATCCAGGTAACAAGATAGAAATTGGCTGGTGTGTTCGGAAGGTTAGCATAGTAGCATCATGTCAGGAAGATATTAGCCCTCCTACAGTACCATAGCATTAACTGTAAAAATCAAAATGGGTAAGCAGCCTTTATTTTTCATGCATATTTCATGTTACAAGCATATATGCTTATGTACACAAACACATATATGTATATGTATTCCTAAATATAGCCTGATCAATCTGTATAATGTATAATCTTTCTTCCCCCTCTCCTGCAATGTTCCCTAGGTCTTAAGTATGGAAGTAATGATTTGTTTTCCTTTGAAACACCCAGAATTACATAAAATACAAAAGAAGATCCTCAAAATCAGAATGTACTTACAAGTGACTTGTCACAGTTTGCAGCAGACTCATCAGCAACACATGTTTTTGCAAACTCAGTTACTTCCTTTGTTAATTTGACATGTTCTTCATATGAGCATTTCTGGAGATACTGGGAAAAGGTAATCAGGACTCTGAAAAACAGGCATTGAAATGAAAATTTGGGATGAAGTGGTGGGCTCTCCTAAGCAGCACATTGTGTGTGTATATGCCTTCTGTATTTTGCATATCTTTCTTATAACTATCTAGAAAGCCTATTCCAATCAGCTCTTCTCTGAGGCATAACCATGAAACTATGCCTTTCCAAGTAAAAAGGATATGCATTTCTACCATGCTTAAGTGTAGATGTATACGTGTGTCAGTGGGTTTACGAACATGGGGAAAAACAGCAACTATGTTCTAAATGCACTCATTGTCAAAGCTAGACATTACACAAGTCCTTTGTGTTGTTTCTTTTCTAATCCATATACCTCTGTTAATTTGAATATATGACACTATTGACTTGTAAAAAATAAAATATTTACTCATTTTTCACTACATTAAAACACTACTAAGGTTGAGGATGTGACTTAATTATAGACCACTTGCTTTCACAAAATAATGTCCTCAAGATATCGTGGGATCTTGATGGTCACCTGAGAGTTAGTAAGTGAGCTGTCCAAGGAACTATATATGATAGACATTTCCAGAAAGAGAAAATAAGATTCCGGACTTCACAAGTTGGATGTAGGCTCCAGAATCTCTTTTCAGTAACATGGTCATTTGCCACACATGGCATAGATACATTAAAATTAAACAGTATTTGAATGTGTGCTCCTCAGTTACACTTGCCATGTTTAAGTGCTCAACAGTGACATGTCCTCTGGCTGCCATATTGCTCATCACAGAGCCACAGTCTTCCTGTCAATGCAGACATATCTACTGGACAGCACCATTCTACAATTTGCACACTCAAGGTGGGAAAAAGCATTTTAGAGTCTGAACTAATACTATTGGAATCGTTAGATTGACTTTCAATATTTTAACTTACAGGCCTTTGAAATAATCTTCTCCCAAATCTTTAAACCGATGAGCAATCTCACTCTTGTCTGTGGGAAACAAAACATATTTAAATATTGATGAAGACAGCTAATAGTAATGCTACTTTTTCTATTCCTTTCCACTCACTTAAGCTATTCCCTTAAAATGCCTGCCTCTAATCCCTACAGAAAAATCTGCAGACAACAATGGTTCCTTTCTTCTACATTTAAAGAAATATTCTTTCTCCAAGAATATTATTTTAAAACGTATTAAGTATTTACAGCTTTATGTTCAAGCCCAAGAGTCAATGCTTTTGTCACGTCTGTTTCTACTAAGACAATCTAAAATAAAAGTAAACACAAATGGAAGCTCCATTTATAAAATTAGCAATGCACTATACTTTTTAGTATAGAGTGAGAGAGTAAACAAGCCATTTGAGGCTGTGAGGAATCTGTCCTCATCTGTATCAGATGTAGTTGAAGTCATTCTGTCTAGCATTTCTTTAAAATTAAAAGAAACTTAAAGCAAGGCTTTTTAAAAATCCCCCATTATTGTCACCAAAGATATCTAAACAGTTATCTCACTTACATTACTAATATAACCACACAAGATTCTCAGACGCAAAACATCATCACAGTCTAGGAAAAAAAAGCACTAAAGGAAAAGTTAAACTCTTTGAAACTTCGGGCTTCCATTACTAGGAAAGGAAGATAAAAGCAGAGACATAAAAACATAAAGTTCTTACGTGCTTCTCGGCGAAACACACCCCTGGAAAAAGCAGAGCCAGAGACAAAAAGAAGGAAGAGGAAGGTTACCCACTTCATTGTGCCAGAGGCTAGTGGGGCTGATAGGAAAGGTGAGACAAGTGGAGGACAGTCTCCTCTAATATACCCCTTTAACCAATAACTGGAGATCATTAGCCAGATTTATCTTGCATTTCATTGGTTCCTACATGATTACAAAATCGTATCATCCTTGCCAAAAAGCTGTTTGACTAAATCTCTTGCGTATGTTTGCCATCTGGAACTGTTTTCCCCCACAAAACTTTGTCAATTCATTAGAGTTATGTAAAATGTCCATTTTTTACGTAACAGTTTAAACTGTTCAAACTTACTATCCGTTACCATGCTCTTCGTCCTCAGCATTTTGATCTGAGCCTTCGCATGGACCCACGACAAGTTTCAAAAGCTAAGAACAGAGTTACATAGGCTACTAAACCCAAATATGCCTTTTATCTCTAGGTAGTAAAGAATTTGCACGGGGACATCAGGGATGTGTCTCTCATCCTTTTGGAATTAGAATCTTCCATAAAGCTCACATTGCCTCAAATGGGAACTGAGAAAAAAAAAAAAAGCCAGAGCAACAAGAACAATTGCAGTGGGTGTATAAAAGTTTAATGTCCTCGCCCCAGCTCTGACTCTGTGTGAAACAGGCCTGGGCTAGGCTATTTTCATCTAATGTGAATCTCTTCCTTGGGATGTTTTAGAAAAGACACCAGAAGGGCACACCCAAGTGACAATGGTGATGGTCTTTGCCGCCATAACATACTTCCTCTGACACGATAGAATGATAATTGGTAGCAAACCGTTATCTCAGTTATCAAAAAAAAAAAAAAAAAAAAAAAAAAAAAAAAAAAAAAGAACCAGTCAAAACTATCATCTAGATTGTCCCGCACGGTGCCTGCATGTGCAAGGACAATTCGGCAGCATGGAAGCACTCCTTCCTATCCCGAGTTATACAGTGAAAGAAATCTACTTTCTATGACTGCATTCTATGTCCTTCTCTTCAGGAAATTACAAATTATGTAATCAAACACAGGAGTAAAATCATGAAGATGGAGAAGGAACAAGTGTTTCTTTGCTTGTTTTATGACTCAGAGGAGTCCAGAAATGGAATAACAGACTAGTGTCTGAAGACACAGATGAACAGAACGTGAAAGAGTACCTGTGTACTTACTTCCACTATGGGGGTGTGGGGGTGTATGTGGGTGTGGGGGTGTGAGGGTGTGGGAATGTATGGGTGTGTGGGTGGGTGTGGGTATGGGAGGTGTGGGGTGTGGGTTGTGAGGTAAATTAAAATTCCATATTGGAAAAGAAAAGAAGAAACTAACGACAGAAGATAATTCTTTTTTTTATTTAATTAATTTATTCAGATTACAACTCAATTGTTATCCCATCACTTGTATCCTCTCGTTCCTCCCTTCCTCCCGCTTTCACCCTATTCCCCTTCCCTAGTTCTATGACCGAGGGGGACCTCCTCCCCCACTATATGGTCATACACTAAGTCTCATCTTGGTAGCCTGCTTACTCTCTCTCTGAGTGCCATCAGGCCTCCCCACCAAAAGGAGGTGGTCAAATCTGGAGCACAAGAGTTCATGTCACAGTCAGTCCCCGCTCTCCACATAACTGTGCAGAGTGTCCTGTCCATTGGCTAGATCTGAATAGGGGTTCAATGTTTACTGCTTGTGTTGTTCTTGGTTGGTGCAGTAGTTTGAGCAGACCCCCCTGTGCCCTGATCCACCTGTCATGATGTTCTTCTTGTAGGTTTCTAGGACCCTCTGGATCCTTCTATTTCCCCATTTTCCTATGTTTCTCTCACCTAGAGTCCAAATAGAATATACTCACATCTATTCCAATCTCCTGGTAAGTGAAGACTTTCATGGGACATGCCTTTTGGACTAGTGTCCAATTATAGGTGAGTATATACCATGTGAGTCTCTCTACTTCTGGGTTAACTCACTCCATATGATCATCTTTAGTCCTGTCTGTTTGTCCACAAATTTCAGGATTGCCTTGTTTTTAATAGCTGAGTAGTATTCCATAGTGTAAATGTACCACAGTTTCTTTATCCATTCTTCAACTGAGGGACATTTAGACTGTTTCCAGGTCCTGGCTATTATGAATAAGGCTGCTATGCACATGGTTGAGTGTATGTCCTTGTTGTGTGATGGAGCATCAAGAAGATAAGTCTTAAATTATGAACTTCTCTTTACACTCCCTTGAAAGAGAGTGGTCATTGGTTATTGGAAGTGAGTCTAGAGGCAAACGCAAGAATGCAATGCTTAAGTCCTTAAATATATTTTTGTTACTAATCCACAAATTCAACCTTTATCACTCACACATATACTATGTACATATATTTTTCATTTGACAATTGAGTAAAATGTTATCTGTTAACATTAGTGTGGAAGAGCCTCCTTTAATCCTAGCACTTGGGAGGCAGAAGCAGGCAGATCCCTGTGAGTTCGAGGTCAGCCTGGTCTACAAAGCAAGTCTAGGACAGCCAAGACTACATAGAATAACCCTGTCTCAAAACAACAACAGTAAAAAAATATATGCATCTACTTTGCATTTATATTGTAACATAATCATAAACACCAAAGTCTAAAAAAAAAAGACAGCATAATGAACTAGGAGCTTGAGTTGATTTACTGACTGATGAAGCCCCAATAATTTTAAAACATAAGTTAATAACAACTGAATCTTTCCTTAACAGTATTAAGTCAATGCTTCACATGGGCATGTTCTAATTGATCATTAGCAGCTGAGAATTAAAGTGCTTAATTCTTAACATTCATCTCGGCTACTAAATGGTTAGATAGTTGCATTTAGTAAGTAAGAATTTAAACTCTTTCTTCTGAAAATCCTGGCTTTAACTCCATATGCATATTCTATACTGAGAGGAACTAAGCCACATAATCACATAATTGTTTCCTTCTTTCTTTCTTTCTTTTTTTTTTTTTTTTTTTTTGTTTGTTTGTTTGTTTGTTTGTTTGTTTGTCTTTTGAGACTGGGTTTCTCTGTGTAGCCTTTGCTGTCCTGGACTCCATCTGTAGACCAGGCTGGCCTTGAACTCACAGCCATCCGCCTGCCTCTGCCTTCTGAGTGCTGGGATTAAAGGTGTGCACCACCATACCTGGTTTGTCAGTTCTTTCTAAGTGTCCTGTTTCAGAAGCTCTTAAACTCTATGGTGAGTCAGTCATCAGAGGAGTTTGGCGTGGGCATAAATGCACAATTTAAACTAAGGAATAAGTAGAAAATAGCTCAAATGATTTTTAAGTGTTTTCTCGTGCTTGCGGGAGAACTTTAAAGATTGTGAGCAGTTGAATAAATTCTGTGTTTGGAAACTATAACCCTGAGGAACAGAAGCCCCTCCTGCTGAAAGTTAAGCCTGAGCTTCTACCCTTCAGTTCTTTGTTTTCTCCTGTCTCCTTGGTTGGTTGTTGGCTTGGTTTGCTTTGTTTTGTTTAATTTTTTTGGTTTTTTTTTTTTTTTTTTTAATTCATTTTGCTAGAGTAGTTTTAAAGAGAACGGGTTATCTCATTGGACCTGTGTTTTTCATTCCTTTAAGGTCACCCCAATCATGGTAAAACTAGCACTCTCTGCCCCCACCTCTCTGTCTCTGTCTCTCTCTCTCTCTCTCTCTCTCTCTCTCTCTCTCTCTCTCTCTCTCTCTCTCTCTCTCTCTCTCTCACTCTCGCTCTTGCTCTTGCTCTCTCGCTCTCCTGGAACTTCTTTCAAGCCAGCCTGGCCCTCCATCTGACAGCCTCTCTCTATCCTGCACATCTCTTCCACCATGCTCCTACAATACTTCTGGATCTCCTCTTGAAAATAGAATGTGTCCAGGAAAATAGACAGCTGTATCTAATACTGTCCTCAGAACTTCACCATAGATTTTTCTAGAAATAGTGATGTGACCTTTATCCATTCTAAAAGACAGAAAATGTGGTTTAATTTTGAAGAAAAACTGGGGAGGCAGAATGCTTTCTCCATATCTTTCCCACAGTTCAGTGGGCATATGGAGACCCCACCTAACCTGAAGGGCCAGAAATGCCTTACAAAAAGTGAAGTAGGGGAAGCAGAAGATCATTAAGCATCAAACTCAGCAACTGTAGCATAATAAATAATTTCATTTCTCACTCAGTTATGAAAATATACTCCTCAATAAAAATCAAAAATGTTCAAGACATTTGAACTTATATAAAATTTTCAAATGTAAAAAAAAGTCATAATTCAAACATTAATTGTCCCTTATCATTTTTATATGTAAGCCTTCCATGATCCCCAAATAACCACTTTAAATATTGAGAACTATAGATTTCCTAAGATGTCCTTGGAGATAAGAGTTTCCATAATAAAAATTCATATTAGACAGGTAGATCATGGTGAGGGACGAAGCATGTTTTTTCAGTTAGCCAGCAACTGACCAGCAACTGGTCAGCTGATAGAATTAATGTCACGAAAGATATTCAAGTAACAACCAACTTAGCTGATGAATCCAGAGACTCCTGGCCCTTAGATTGCTAAATCTTTCTGATCAAGTTCATAAAAAAAAAATCAGTGGTGGCAAGGTTTGAGTTCACAATCGATGGGCCTGGCCTAGAACATCCAGCCTCATAAACAGCCTATTCCTGACCACCTGGTGCCTCAAAGCCAATTTCAAAACAGCCCAAATGTAAGCATTGACTGCTGAGGTTCTTTATTCCTCTGTAGTTCTAGGAATCAAACCCAGGGCCTCATGCCATGGCAAGCAGGTGCTCCACCACTGTGTTATGACTCTAGCACCTTAAGAGTTGAGACACTCTGGGGAGGGGTCCTTCAGGCTGTGCCTCATGGTGGGAGACACATTTAACAGCAATAGATTGATACTATCAACAGCAGGAACTGTTTTGAGCTAATGACATTGACAAGCAGTTTGAACCAGTACCAACAGGAGAAAAGTGGCTTGAGCAAGTGGCCTATCATTGACAACAGGGTCAAGCACTGCAGGAGCTTAAACATTTAGAGATGTGCTTGTGGAGGCGATGCATAGACTGGATAGTCAGAACTAGAGCAATCGAAGGAAAAGGATTCCAGATGAATTGATGGATGAAACACCCACCAAACTCTACCACCCCCTTGATGCGCTCTCTCTGGTTCGACTCAGTTAAATGAAGACACTGGTTACTTCTATCTGGGACGATGTAGAGGTTGGAAAGAAGAAGAATACAGATCACTCATGAGCAGAATCTCCAAAAAGTGAGTCAGGACCTTCTCTTTGAAAAACTTCAGGTCTGAGAAGCTTGATCAGGGACACAGGAGTATAGAAAATGGATATGAACAAAGAGCCCACTTTGCTGGGAAGGAAGCTGAGCTCTACCACACGAAGAGATTTATTGTACCGAGCCTGCTGACGTGCATATGATGCCAGCACTAATGAAGCAAGATGGATATCACAAATCTGAGGCCAGCCTGGGCTATGTAGAGATAGAAATGCTAACTCAAGAAGAAAAGAAGAATGCTAAAGTGTAGGCATAGATGGAAAGAAGCTAGTCCCCAAGGACAGGGCCAGGGAGAAAAATGTTTTCTGGAACTAAATGGACCCAGCAGGTTATAATGTGTGTGTAGTGTGTGTGTAGTGTGTGTGTGTGTGTGTGTGTGTGTGTGTGTGTGTGTGTGTGTGTAGAATTATAATAACGAGGGGGGCGGGAAGGCCATGAATTTAAGGGGCAGAGGGGTGGGAACAAAGGAGCAGTTGGAAGGAAGGGAAGAGACAAAATTTTGCAAATACAGCACACATATATGAAAGTAAAACTAATATTTTAACTAGCTATTGGAGCTGTTGGTATGTATGTGCATGTATGCAGTGAGCATGTGTGCATGTGCGTGCATGTGTGTTTCATTGATTGACACATTTTCACTGTACGTTGTTCTGAATTATATAAGGGCATCTTCGCACCAGTATATAGTAAACTTTTAGTTTATTCTGAACATCTACTTCCCTTTTATTACCCCTCTCATGAGTCTCCATTTTTCTTCTGCTTTCATACTACAAAGGCACACATGATTTTTATATCTTCATAACATCTACGAACCACAAATGAGAGAAAACACATGATATTTGTCTTTGTAAGGCTGACTTAATTCATTTCACACTGTTACTTTCAGTTGTAGCCAAGCTCTTGACAACTACAAAGCTTCATTCTTTTTTTTTTTTTTTTTTAATTATTCAAGTTCTATCCCTCCAATGTGTGAGTATTCCTCATTTTCCTTCCTCATTCCCTCTGTTGATAAGCCCCAAAGCCAGCCCCAACACTTAGCTACCTAAATAGTGCTGCAGGAAACACCAACGTGCAAGTATCTCTGCAACGTTGTCTGGAGTCCTTCAGGTAAATAACGTCAAGGTGGTTTAACTGGGTCCTACAGCAGATGTAGTTTAGTGTTTTGAGGAATCTGTACTCAGTTTCACAGAGACTGGACCACTTTACACTCCCTCCAGTGGTATATGAGGGCTGCCTGATGCCTCTATCCACACCAGCATTTGTTATTTGTTTCATTAACGACTGCCATTGTGACTGGGGTGAGATGCAGTTACAGTGTAGTTTTAATTACCATCTCTCTGAAAGCCGGTGATGTCACATATCTTTTCATGTGTTTAGGGACCATTCACATTTCATCGTTTGATAACTGTCTGCTCATTTCATTGGCCCATTTATTTAGTGGGTTGTTTAATTTCTCATTATTTAGGTTTTTCAGGTCTCCATATGTTAAATATATTGATTCTCTGTCTGATATAAGTTGTGCCTTTGCTGGGTTTTTCCTTCGGTTGATCAGAAGCTTTGCAGTTGCATGAAGTCTCACATGTCAATTGCCAGCATTCTTTGCTGAGCAGTTGGAGCCCTGTTTAGAAAGCCCTTGCCTATGACTGTATCTTAAAGTGTTTTTCTCCACTTTGAATTGTAACACTTCTAGGTTTTAGAACAAAATCTTTGATCCACGGTGCTGGAAACCACCAGCACCAGCACACAGGGTAAACCAAAGTGGGTCGCAGTGCAGCATTGGTGAATGACAGCTGGTGGCCTTGCTATTTACACCTTAACTCTTAAGGAAAAGAGAGTTAACTATTCAGGCCTCTAGCTAAAAACTTTTGTTATTTAACGACAGGAGATAAACCAGGCGGTGATTAATGAGGGATTGTAAAAGGAAGAACCCCGGTTCCTTTTGACTTGATGGCTTAGCAGTGAACAGCAACTTGCTGGAAGCTAGAGAGCTAATTAAGAAGGGAGATAAAACACTCCGGACCCCTTATTATTTACTAAACTTATTAAATTTAGAGGCACATATTTGACAGACAAAGCAAGCAGATTTTTACGAAGCTCACACATGCATGCACACATACAATCAATTAGACAAGACAAGGGAGCTCCCAAAGACACCTTCATCCACATATACGTGAACATATAACTATAACACAAAAGTATACATACATACATACATACATACATACATACATACATACATACAATATGTACAGACAATCATACATACAAATAGACACATTTTTGGATGAAGCAGGTTGTTAACAACTATTTAATTCTGTCTTGGGTTTTTTGCTTTTTGTTTTGTTTTATTGCTGTTGTTTGGTTGGTTGGTTTGGTTTGGTTTAGTTTTTTTTCCGAGACAGGGTTTCTCTGTGTAGCCTTGGCTGTCTTGGACTTGCTTTATAGACCAGGCTGGCCTCGAACTCACAGCGATCTACCTACCTCTGCCTCCCGAGTGGTGTCTTGGGTTTTTATACAATCTAATACAAAGGTTCTCTATGTATAGAAAAAATACCTCATTCAAAAATAGATCCAACCATTACATAAAAAGGGAGTTATAGTAGGACTATTGATTTTAAGTTCTTTCATTAGAACTATATCTAACTAGATACCTTTGTTTATTATAAGTTTAAAGCAGTGTTTTGTTGTTGGTTTGGTTTGGTTTGGTTTGGTTTGTTTGTTTGTTTGTTTGCTTTTTGGTTGATTGGTTTGGTTTTTCGAGGCAGGGTTTCTCTGTAACAGCCCTGGCAATCTAGGTGCTTTGTAGGCCAGTCTGGCCTTGAAGTCACAGAGATCCACCTGCCTCTGCTTCCCAAGTGCTGGGATTAAAGGAATGCGACACCACATTTGGCTAAAGCAATGATTTTATTTATTTGCTTATTATGAGTTCAAAGCAGAAGTTTTTATCTTTTCTTATTTTAAATGCATGTTTTGTGTTCAAAACAAGAGTTTTTTATGTCAAGGTTTTTCTGTGAAACAGGTGTCTCTCTTGTCTTCTATAGCTATCCATTTATTCTTTGTTTCTATCTTCATATGGTCTTTCTTATTGTGATGTACACCTGGGCCTTATCCTTGGACTAAACTCAGAATGAGTGTAGTTCCTTGATTACTAATTTGTTTCAATCTTGTTTTCCTTCTTGGTGTAATTCACATGGGAGTTCATGGAGCTCCTAACAGTTTTTGCTGTACTGCAGGAGGGTCTGTACCTGTTGAATCAGAGAGGTAGCTGAAGCTGACACACAGATCCTACTATACAGAATAAGTGCAGCAATAAATCTCTTAGACTGCAAAAGAGCATTAGCAACCCATTCCAATGCACTTATAACAAAGTCCTCATATCAAAGCTGTGAAGGAGTAACAGACAACAATGCATACAATGAGGAAAAAACATTAGGGCTCATGGTGAAACTTGCACAATAGTTGAAAAGCAATTTTTGCAGGAAATGCTATATATAGATCCATATTAAGTAATTTTTCATATCCCCTGTAATCCCTGGGTGTAGAATGGCAAAAGGTGAAATAAGAGGATCAGAGTGCATAACAGGTAGAGGATGGAGACGCCAATCCGCAGTGTCTTTGATGAAGTTTCTGACCCCAGCTGGAGATGTCGATGTCTCAGAGGGGTGAACATCTCTGCCTTCAAGCTGGAGGGAGGAGGTGTCCTGGCACAATCAATTGGTCTGGCATCCATCAAGGTGGATCAGTGTTCTGTGGAAACATGCAAACAAAGCTTCTCCCAGGATGGTACATCCGGTTCCTTTTATTGTCTGGCTAGCGGGGCTTTTATTCTGACAGAGGTATAAAGCATGAATTAGACCAGGATGAGGAGATGGGTATCTGTAATCTAGATATCTGTGCTCTAAAAGGTCTAATGAACTTGGTCCACCATAGCCTGTCCCGGTGGATACAGGGGATGCCAGTGGAGTGTGAAACATTAAAAGCTCTCAAAGATATATAAGAATGGATGGCTCCGCTGAGCTGCCTGTCTTTACGACTTTTAAAAAGTGGTGACTAAGGCTGTCAGCTCAACGCATAGCGCAGAGGTTTCTGGCACGGGGAAAGATTCTTTATGACCATCAAGAATCAAAGCAGCCTGATTTGAAGCTGAGCCATCATCATTGAAAACAAGCGCTGCTGTGGAAGGCGGTGGCCCAATTCTGTAATTATTTATTCTCTGGGATCATAAGAGAAAACATCAAGCTAATCTGTAGGATAAAGGATAGAGGACCAGAGATTTTAATTTCTTGAACCCAGAAAGCTTTGTCATTAGAGATAAACCCTGCAGCCCACTTACCCCCTACCCTCTACCACTCACCATCCCCCCAGCCCGCACCACCCCCTCACCCCATACCACCCCTCCCACCCACTACCCACCTCCACCCAGCCTGGGTATCTGGGCTGCTTGTGACCTGATGTAATGGCAGCCATTCCTCTGAGTGAGAGCCATAGGTGAACATTGTCGTGGGCAGTGGGGCTGGGCTGGTTCTAAAGCTTTAACTTAGCTGTGACTATTGTTAAAGGTAAATCCAGTTGATCTTTTAGAGAAGTTTTTGATAGGTTTAACAGTGTCTATATAGAGAATAAAAATGAACGTTCTTAGGGGTGTGCGCCCAAAGGCAGTCACTGATTAGTAGGTTTGACTTAAAATTTTTGAGATGAGGGATGAAGAACAGCAACACTCCACCTGGCCTTTCAAGGGCGCCTCCTTAGCTGTGGAAATTGAGGGGGTATCTAGTTAAGCAGCGGTCCTGACAAGGCCCGTTCATCCCGAATGGCTCCGTTTTGAAGCGGCATGTGTAGTGTTATCAAAAACAAACAAGCCTCTGATTTTTTGGGCTTGAGGCCCCCACCAGGAGAGCAAAGTGGCTGCGGCGTAGTTTATTGTTTGAGGGCCCAGTCCAATGGCAGGAAACCTCATGAGTGTCTTTTAGTTTCTATTTACATTTTTTAAAAAGGTTTCGAGGCTTAAGAACACGTGTTGTGACGGGGGGGGGGGGTGAGGGGAGGGGGAAGGGGGTGGGAAGGGGGTGGGAAGGGGTGGGAAGGGGTGGCCAGTTAGAATTAGGGTACTTTGTTGCCTCCCTCTCCAAGTTAGATTTCTCCTCCTGGCTTAACTCTTTCCCTGTACATCATTATCCTCTCCTGAGCTGTCTTTTTCAGGCTTTTGTATGGGGGGGGGGGGGAAAGCACTATTTTGAGGCTACAACAAAGGAGGGAGGGGCTGAGGGCTCGGGAGCTTCTCATCATATGTTAACGGCTGTCTAATCAGGCTGTAAATAGAATATACAGCAGGAAGCTTTCTTTGCCTCCAATTTTTTGTAAACCAGTTCTTAATGTTTATTTCTATCCTTTTTCATGTATCATTATCTAAGGCTCTGTGGTCTAGAAGTTGGTGGCTGGCTGTATATAAAATGGAGATTGCATCAGAACGTTTTTGGAGGCACATGAAATCCTTAAGAGCTCAACTGCTCAATTAAGAACTTCAAGGCCTCTTCTAAATAAGCCCTGTCTTTATTAGAAAGTAAAGTGTCATCCATATGGTGAATAAGGTGAACGTGAGAATAAACTTTACAGACTTGTAAGAGAGCAATGCCCACAAAGCTCTAACAAAGAAGTATATATACATATTAATATATGAATATATATAATATTCTAAGGATACCCTTCTCATTGGTACCTTAAATAAGGTCTCTGGAATTTAGGTAAAGTTAAACAAAAGGCCAAGTGTTGACAGTCATAGGATGCAGGGAAGTGGTAAAAAGGCAATCTTGGAGACTCGATGACAATATTATCATCTTCAGAATGACAGAAAGTGACAGTAGCCCAGGCTGACGGGTTCCCATGCCTTCTATAATATCAAATATCTTTCTTAGGTCGTGGATTATTCTCCATATGTCTGTTTTGTTTTGTTTCTTAAAGGTGTTTCAAGGCCTAGTGGAAGGCTCTGTGTGACTCTTTTGGAGTGGCTCTTTCACCACACAGGTAGCTGTTTCAATTTTGTTTGCTTGCTTGTTTGTTAAGACACTAATATGGGAGTGAGAGCAGCTAAGCAGATTTCTCTTCTGATAGACTTAAACCGCTTTGGTAGGAGATTGTTATAATGATCTCAGTTTCTCCAGTGAAATCAGAAGCATCACCCCAGGCACCATATTTATTTTCTGTAAAGAGGCGGAGCAGAGACGTCCTCCTGCACTATCTGGGTTTGTCCATTGCTATCGTTGACTAGTCCTTTGCTGATGATAGGTTGTCTGAGGCTGTTGGGTCACCTTTGTTATTTGGGGGCCCTGTGGTGGTCCCCTCACCCAGTTTCCCTGGTTCAGTGGTCATCTTTCATAGTTAGGAGGTACAATAATATCAGATAAGGGAGTGCCGTTCCCTCTTCCAGTGGGATCCTCTCATGCAGCAAGGGCACAGCCACAGAGGCATGCTTGGACTTGTGCCTTGAGTGGGATCAGGAGTAGGAAAGTTCATGGGGCCTTAAGCCATGACCCCCTGATCAGATTTTCATTTTTCTTCCCTAGTTAGAAACCAGTAGCAGGCTGGCCTTAAAAAAAATGGCTGTGGTCATAGTGTGGAGGATGAGGTCCCCTTCTGTCAGAGGTCTAGGGGAAGGGAATAGGGAGAAAATGGGAAAGAGGGAGGGAGGGGAACGGGGAAGATACAACTGAGGCAGTAACAATTGAAATGCAATCTGAATAATTAATAATAATAAAAAGAAAAACAGCTGTAAGGATATGAGGGAGCAACTTCAGTACATGCTTCAGTGAAATTAGAAATATTTCCAGATTCTCTAATTGGTCTCAGTAATGGCTGACAGGTGTAGCATTTTCAAAGGCCAGTTGCTTTAAACTGATATCTTTTACCTCAGAGCTAGAAACTACTTTTTTTACTGTCTCCATCAGCCAGGCAATAAGTTCCTCAAAAGGCTCCTCCAGTTTCTCTTTCTGATTAGCAAGTCCTGTAGTATTTGTATCTCCCATTGATAAAAAGGACCCTCTGTCTGGAGATTGACCATGTCTTAGCCTGAGGGATATTTAGAAAATGTACGCAAAGGTGTCAGTACCTAAGAAAAAACAGCTTGATGCTGGTAGCACATAGCTTATCAACCTGTGCTGGTGGCAACAGGCAATTTCAACTCCCAACTGCTCTCCTATCCTTTCTCACTTTCCGCTAGGGGCTCGGCAGCAGCCCAGGTGAGGTCCTCTCTAGACTTACCTTCCTCAGGGTAAGCCAAGGTGGGTCTCAGCTAGTGGCTGGTGTTTCTCTGTATACTTCAACTCTTCATTTTTTCAGGCTGGTAGCCTTGCTCTTTACACATTAACCCTTAAAGGTCCAGGCTGATGGCCTTGCTATTTACACCTTGGCAGACAAAGCAAGAGGATTTTTATGAGCCTCACACACACACATGCACACATAGAAACAATAGACAAAATAAGGGAGCTCCCAAAGACACTATTCATCCACATATATGTGAACATACAGGTATATATATATATATACAGACAGACAGACAATCACACATATAAACAGACAGACACATACATTTTGGGTAAAGCAAATAGTTTCAACAACTGTTAAATTATGTCCTGGGTTTTCATATGATCTAGTACAAAAGTTATCTATGTATGGAAAAAATTCTTCATTCAAAAATAGATCCAACCATTACATAAAAAGGGAGTTACAGTAAGACTATTGATTTTAAGTCCTTTCACTAGAACTATATCTAACTAAATAATTTTGTTCATTATAAGTTTAAAGCAGTGGTTTTTATCAGGAAGTACAAAATCATCTGTAGGAAATCTGCCAAATGGAGAGAGTGGCACCTATGGAGGAATATAATTATTCTATAGGCAGTGAGCGCCTGTCCCATGCCAGATATATGAGACAAGCATGGTCTTCTATATCTAGAATCACATCTGCACCCAAGGATAGTTTAGCTTCTTCTCCTACTCATATCCTTTCCCTAGTTTTGTTTTGTTTTGTTTTTGTCTTTTTGCTTTGGCTGTGATTTCACGCACTGTACTGAATAGGAGTAAAGACAGCGGGCACTTTTGTCTTGTTTTTTATTTGGGTAGGAATGCTTTGAGCCTCCCCCCTTTTTTTCATCGTGTACTCTCATGATATGGTTGGAAGAGCCCATCACATTTTGAAGCTGTGTTTGATAGTTAAACAAAAAATAAATGTTGAGATTAGTGTTTTTAGTTTTGAGTATTTTTTGTTATGAAGTTCTCTGAACATTCATATTTCATTACTGTGTTATGCTTGATGCTTTGTGAAGCGCACTTTCATGGTTTTCAGTTTCTTCTTGCTTGGCTGACCACAATGAATCCTTATATACAGCTAATGCTACATTTCTCGGATTTATCTAAGCAATAATTAGACCAGTGAATGCTCTGGTTTTTCATCCAGAACTTTTAGACTTGTCTAGAATTTTAACATATGGAAGATACCTAGCAGTATAAAAAGTTGTACTGACTTGATGTAAGGCTATTTATGTATCAAGGCGCACCATGCAGAGAACATCACCTTTTTTGATATTATGCCTGTCTGTACCCCTAAAGCCAAAATTTTCCTGCTATAGTTCAGTCTCATTAATTCGCTGCATTTGTTAAGCAGATGCAACAGAATTCTCTAGTAGGATAAATGCTTCGACTTAAATAGCTCTATACGCTATTCTGTGATCACGTCATACTAAACATCCTGAGTTTTCACCACCTATTGCCCCTCACATTCTTCCTTTCTCCTACTGAACACAGGGTCTTGGGGATGAGAATTTGGAAGACTTTGTGTTCTGATGAAGGCTCATTTCAAAAACCAGTGTACAGAGGACTCACAAGATAGTCCCTGCAGTGTTCTCCATTAGTGCAAGTTTTCCTGTGCCTCAGAGAAAACTGAAGGAGCTATGAGCTCCAGTTTTCATGTAACTAAGACCTTCACTACATCATAATAGCTTATAAACTATTTTCCTCAATTAAATTATACAAAAAAAAATTTTAAGAAAACTGAGTTGGCCTGTTCAGCAACTGCCTTTTAAAAATAACTTCAGGAAAGGAAATCCTGAAAATTGCAGGCAAATGGATGGAACTAGAAATGATCATACTGAGTGAGTTAACCCAGACTCAGAAAGATTCACATTGTATGTACTCACTTATAATTGAACACTAGCCCAAAAGGGATGTCCCATGAAAGTCTTCACTGACCAGGAGATTGGGATAGATGTGGGGACCTCCTACTGGGACTCTAGGTGGGAGAAATATGGGAGAATGGGGAAATAGAATGATCCAGAGGGTCCTAGAAACCTACAAGAAGAACATCATGATGGGCAGATCTGCTCAAACTACTGCACCAACCAAGGACAACAAATACAGTAAACATTGAACTTCTACTCAGATCTAGCCAATGGACAGGACATTCTTCACAGTTGGGTAGAGAGCAGGGACTGACTCTGACATGAACTCTGGTGCCCCGTATTTGACCACTTCCCCTTGGTGGGGAAGCCTGGTGTCACTCAGAGAAAGAATAGGCAGGCCACCAAGATGAGACTTGATAGGGTGTGACCATATGGTGAGGGAGGCGGTCCCCTTCTGTCACAGACCTAGGAAAGGGGAATAGGGTGAAAGAGAGAGGGAGAGAGGAGCAGGAGGAGACAAGCAAGGGGATAACAATTGAGATGTAATCTGAATACATTAATAATAAAAAACTGAAAAAGCAGCAACAACAAAAATAACTTAAGGAAGAAAAGACCCACCCCATCAGGGGAAATCAGGGTTCTTTGTAGTCAGCATACCTGGAAACAAAACTTGCTGTGGCCTTGGTGAAGTTCAAATGCCAACCAGACTTCTCTGATCAGGGTCTCCCTAGTGGTCCTCTTTAAAAGGAGCTCTCTAGTGGGAAGGGAAGGTAACAGTTATTTTGAAATGAGAATGCAGGCTGTCTCACCTGTCTTGACGTTGCCAATTTCTTCATTTTATAAAACATGAGAATCTCCATATGTAGTTAATGATGAAAACAACACTTCAAATCTATAGCTGGGTAACAGATGTCACCGTCATGGCAGCACCTGGTTGCTCTTCTAGATGCTGTGGCAATCTCCCTCCTCTTTTTTCCTCTTCCTGCCTTTGTCCCTTTGTGCTAACACTTCCACACTCATTTTTTTTTCATAATTTCTCACTAAGATTAGGAACTTTGAGCAAGCAGAGAAAGGGCTGTGTGAGAGGAGACAGCACTCATGAGGGAAACAGGAAACGCCTTAATAAATTACTAAGTTGCTCCCATTTTGATGGCATTGGGATAGTTAAGACCAAGAGAAAGCTTAATTCGATGACAATACAAGAATATTTAAATTTCGTTAGGATTATTTGACCAGAAAAATAAAATAAAATAAAATGAGATTGCCAAACAGTATTCACTGTGAAGTTCTAGTTCAGAGAATAACTTCATGTTCTCAACGACTGTGCCAACAGTGTTGCATAATTGTGAATAGTCAATGGTGCATGTTTACACTCAAGCCATGAGGCTTCTACTAAAAAAAAAAAAAAAGTGTGCCATTATTTTAAAGGACATCGTTATGCAGGTATTTGGGTTATTTTGACATTGTTACTCTTACAAGAAAAACATTATTTAACGAAGAAGAAAAAGAAAAATACTAGGTGGGTAGTGGCTGCATTTGGAATTATAAGTTAAAGCACTGCATGCAGAGTAGAGTCAGTACTACTCAGACTGAGCCAACACCAAAGATGGCTATGCTGGAGAGAGGCAGCCTACACCAACACGTGTTCCTAAACCCCGTTGTGTTGTGCTGTCCAACGCTGCATAAGTACTTCTGCTGGTAGGCATTGTCTTGTTTACGGAGATAATCTGTTCTTATGGAATCCGATTTTGAAATGGTAGATGCCGTGGTAAAGGCTCTGTAGTCCTGATACACAGCCAGCCTGGGCTATATGAGACCCTGCTATAAACAAACACTTGCTTTTAAAAAGGGAGGCGAAGGGAAGGGAAAAGTGGGAAGGAAACGCATTTTGAAAACAGTTACTTTACCCAACAGGTTTGTATCCACTTAAAGTACAGTTCTTTTTTCATCAAAGCACTGTTGAGTGGGTATTAAACACACACAAAATTACTATTTTCAGTTTGTTTTATCTGTTCAATCTCTTTTATCCTTTTATCTGTAATCCCAATGGCAGGAAAAAAAAAAGAAAGAAAGAAAGAAAGAAAGAAAGAAAGAAAGAAAAGAAAAGCAAAAAAAAAAAAAAGCACTTTTCTGTCCTACCTTCTTGTTAGATTGAGCCTCTGGGATTTATGCCTATGCCGCTCAAATTTCCTATTGTCTCTCAATTTCTTAGTTACTGACTGGCAGCTTACTTCAGCTCAGGCTTGGACATGCAGACCTGTTGTGTCTCCATGCCATGTAAATCAACTGGAATAAAATTACCCCAAGTTCCTTCCTCCTTGAAATGCTATGACTGCATGCTTCCCGTGTGACAGTCTTACGGAATGAGCCGGCGTCCTAAACGGAGGGAAAGAATGCATAAGGTTGAGGATTCCAAGCGGGAGAACTAGTTCAAGCCCCACCGAATCACTGTTTTTCAGGCATTCCTCACAAAACTTATCCAAACCATTTTAATAGAACAAGTTTTTCTAGTTCATGCTTTTGCAGTTAAAGAAAACCATACCCAGTGCCTGCACACTTCTCTATTTTCCATAGATCAGCAAACAGAGCATGTAAAATGGAAGCCCTGGTGACTCTGCTCTTAGTTACTGCTGCAGACAGAATTCAGTCCTGAGGAAACACGTCGCTCGACCTCTGCTCAGCATCTGCGTGTTTTCCAAACACAATGCAAAACACTCACCAGCTGGAAGACTAAAGTCACAAAAGCAAAATTGTATAACCTTTTATAAAACATAGATTGTAGCCAAGCGGTGGTGGTGCACGCCTTTAATCCCAGCACTTGAGAGGCAGAAGCAGGTGGATCTCTATGAGTTCAAGGCCAGAGCAAGTTCCAGGACAGCCAAAGCTTGACAGAGAAACTCTATCTCAAAGAAACAAACAAAAACCAACAGCTAAGATATTCTTACATTGAAATTTTTGTGGTTCACCTTTAGAATATTTTCATTAAAGGACAATATTTACTTATAATCATGTCTATAGCTTTAGAATGTATTACTTTAGAATCTCCTAGTGACAGTCCTCACCTGAAACTTCCCAACCTATCACCCAGCTAAAACTTAAATTTAAGTCCTGAAATTTCAAAGAATTTTGCAAATAACTATGAATGGTATGACAAGGAGAAATAGATTATCTGGTCTCAAATCATCTGTAAATTTTGCCTATGTCAAATAATAAATAGTTGTTCATGGCATATCTTTCTTTAGAGTGTTAGAGATTATCTGTAGCTTAATCACAGTAAGCTGTATAATATAAATGTTTGACAAATGATTTGCAAATATTATTGGCTATTTCAGTGCTGAATTACTCAAATTGACTTTTGATGATGCTGATATTGATAAAAATTTCTTTATTAAAATAATATGTATGGATTTGAAGGGAGCTTTTTTTTTTTTGGCAAAAAGAAAAATTTCCAGTGAATAGTACCATGACAAAGTATGCATTCAAATAGAATAAGATCTAATATCAGAAACTTATGACACCAGTGTACTCATTCTCAGACGTCCCTGATTCAGAGTAGTGACCGCTCCAGTTTGCTTAACGTCAGGAGTCTAAATAAGCAGCTAAAATGTATATAACAGCTATTTCAGTCATTTTACTTTTAATATCTATACTCTTTCTACAGTCACATACTAAGTTATGTAAGTTAGCCATTTCCTATTGCTTTAGTGGCAGATAGCTTTATTGATCAGTCCAAATGTCTTTCTGCAGTTACATGGGACACTGGCCAAGGCAAACACATCAGGAATGATGGTATTTAAGAACAAACATAGCCTGGCATCAACAAGCACAGTGTCCTGCTGACTGAGCACAAGGCACGAAGTAATGTTTCATCTTATTTTAAGCAGTCTCGCCTCATGCTTTACTCATGCCCAATGGATATTGGGTGGCCATCGTAATATAGGCTATTCTCTAGACTATGGGGATAAAAAAAAAATGAATAAGGCATTCTTAGCCTCAAGAAGCTCATCACCAAACAGGAGATCACCAAACAGAAGAGGCAGGGACACTGGAAAGTAGTCTGAGCGTAGCCCTGAAAGGTACTGTGCAGGCAGAGTGCATAGTGTAGCTAGGATAGCAGAGAGGAGGCTTGAAATTTAAAAAAAGAAGCCAACACGTGCCTAAA
Source organism: Acomys russatus (assembly GCF_903995435.1). Classification (NCBI taxonomy): domain Eukaryota; kingdom Metazoa; phylum Chordata; class Mammalia; order Rodentia; family Muridae; genus Acomys; species Acomys russatus. Next base: position 16,318,110 of record NC_067164.1, on the reverse strand, counting down.
GATGGGTGGGTTGCAACCTCTTTAGCTGCCTATGCAACTCAAACGACTATAAAATTTACAATTTGCTTTCACTGGATGAATTTGGGCTTGTGGAACAACATTGGTGAGGGTGGAGGGAGTGGCAGCTAAAGAAATGGGATGAACAAGCAGAAAACTGAGAGGGGGAGGAGGAGGATGTGAAGATGGCTAATTTCCAAAACTTTCCCCAAAAGACCAAATGGAAGGAGTAGCCTCCACCTTAGAAGAGGGTGGGACTTCCTGCAGGAAGGAGCACTCTCTGCCTGTCGGATGTACTGTAGCTAGTCATGTACTTTGTATTAATATATTAGAAATCTACACATTTTTTTGTGCTTTTTATACTGTTGGATACTTATAATCAAAATCTTTACTCTAAGGTAGTGAATAAATTTAGTCTTATTAGAAAATTAAAAAAAAAAAAAAAAAAAAAAAAAGGAATGAAAGGTAAGCTGGCAGGCAAGGGGGGAAAAAAAGGCAGAATTTTCAATGGTTTGGGTCTCCAAGCTAAGTATGGGGATAGGGATGTTTTAATAGTACACGCTCTTTCAAAAATGTAACTTCCCTGAAGAAAGCAACAGATCATCTGGGGGAATGGTGTACCTAAGACGACTGATCAACTAGATCACACAAATAATTAGGGATGAAGCAATATTCCTGATTCAGCCATGACCTGGGAACACCACTGGCCTGGGATCTTGGCAGGTTTTACGTACAAGCTAAAAGGCTTTTAATGAGCATGAATACTGAAGAGAAAACAGCCTTTAAAAGTTAAAAAAAAAAAAAATAGCACCAGGCACTGCTTAAGCCAGAACAAGAATAAAAAAGTAAAACTAAGAAAGATCCACCAGGGTTATGGGGAAGCCTGGGGTGAGATGCAGTGTGCGTACAGAACGTACACACACGTATAGAACATATAGAACGTATAGAGGATAATACTGTATGTCGCATTAGCTATAGTAAACAGTCCAGCTTGTGTCAAAAAGCTGTTGAATGGCTTCATTGGTTCAATGATATAACCTGATTTATGCTTCAGAAAGATGACCCCAGCATGGCAAGAGGAACGCGAGCAGAAAAACTAACCAGAGAATTAGTGCAGTAATCTCTGCACCAGAAGACATGATCTTAAACTCTATCCATGGTTTAGAAATGGAGAGCCGTGGAAATACTGGAGAGAGACCGAGGATAATATTAGCCTTGGACCTAACAAGAAAGCCCTTTTCTCTAATGTGCTAGAAAACCTCCTTTGCCCTTCAGCCTTATTTGTCCCCGGATATCAACAAAATCAATAATATGTGCCACCAAAGCCTTGCCTTCCTCTTCTTCTAGACCCTGGCTGTGGAATTCCCTATCCAAACAGCCTTGAGAATCTTCTGGGTCCTACTATTGCTTGGTGGTTGAAAAGCATTAGCCAAGGACCATAGGGATATACCAGGTGGCTGTACGTTCTGTACATGCTAAATTCCAGGCATATTTGAGTGTCCTAAAAGCAGGGATCCTTGAGCTGATTATGAGAGGAATAGAGGTCCCAGGCAAAGCCTAACCTAGGAACACTACTTGTGAATTGTGAAGAAGGAGAAATTGCCATGTGGTGCCAAACATCTGTAATTACAACATGCAGGGGTCTGAAGCAGAAAGATCTCAGGTCCCAAGTCAACCTAGGCTATTTAGTAAGACTAGTTCTCAAACATGGAAACAATTAGCCTGGGGAGAAAGTAAGCTGATACATGAAGACAAAAACCATGATGAAATCTTAAGAAAGATTAAAGCTTTAAGAACAGGTGACCAGGGGCGTGGGGGGGGGGGGGGGCGGAGATGATCAAGGCAGTGTTATCAATAAACAGAAAGAGCATTAAAAGAGTAAGAAAAGCTGCTCTGTCCCACTCACCCCCCTTACTAGCTCCTCACTAGACTCCTTGTAACTCTCTGGCCCCCCTCTGCAATCCACACCCACTAACAGCTCTCTTGGACTCCCTGTTAGGATGTGCTCCAGACGTCCACTATGAGCAGCCTCTAATTTCCAGGTGCCTTTTCTCTACTATATAACCATATCAATCTCCATTTCTCATGGCTCGATGACTGCAAATTATAGCTAACCTCCCCTAACATGCAGATATGTAGAGGGGCAGTGACTCTGCCACTGACTACACAATGAATGGAATCTCTCTCAGGATGGGACGTGCCTGGAACAGTGGTCCCATGCGTCTCCAAATGTTACCACATAGGTCCTGTCCACTAGGACAGAAGGTTAGTTGTCCCTTGTAAACATTAGCCAAGGCTGAACTTTGGCTGGTAAACTTAGGAGTCTCTTGTGGGCTGTTCAGAAATTGCTTGTTCGGTCTTCCCTTTTCTTTCTTTCTTTCTTTTTTTTTTTTTTTTTAATCACAAAGTTTGTTACATTAATGTTTCAGTGAGATTTAAATTTATAATGTGTGCCCTACATCTTGCCTATAAGGAGTTCCCTGAAAGCACAAGTCAAGTCTTGAGCTCACTGTATCCCCAAACTCAGTCTTACACATGCCTTGGGGTCAAGGAGCCATTCAGAACATTCATTGATTTAACTTGACCAATGAGCAGAGAGCTGCGCGTGTGGCAAGCAGCCATGAGCAACTCCACAGATCATATGCTCTCCCCCACTTTTCTCATTAGAATGCAATGAGGACTCGCATGGTTAGAGGGGTAGGGTAGAGGTAAAGAGGTTAGTAGGCTAAAAACAGTCTAGCCATTAGGTATAGTGAGGTCTCTTTCAATAGTCCAGTGATCCTTCCCGCTACATTCACCATCCAAAGGCTGGTGACTACAGTGTGCCTTCTTTCCCAAGGCACCAACATCAATTTCAAAGAAGTCCTGTCTTGCACACACGTTCTTTGATACTCTGCTTAGGTTCGTACGGAAAGGGGGTGATGCCGCAGGAGTTTAAATATGAATTATCTCCCCAGTGTGTCTTGGCCACCCTGCCATAAAAAGTCATTTGTGGTAAAAAAAAAAAAAAAAAAAAAAAAAAAAACATATTTGTGGCCCCTCACCAGAAAGATACGTGCAGTGGCTCCTTAACTAATGAAATTAAAGTGACAATTATAACACTCGACACCAGCGTGGAGATGGCTCTTTGGCTCATGAACTACAATTGAGGGAAACATCACATTTGCAATGTGCCTGCGAGAATGGGGAAAGGCTGCCGACAGTCCTTTATTGAATAGGGAAGCTCACACAGTCACGTCTTTACACGTTTACTTATTTTAAATCACAATGTGCACATTTCAAATGTAGCTGTCTCTAATGTCCTTTGTTATCCACACACTAGGAAATGGCTGTCTAACTTACCCTGTGTCGAAAGATGCTCTGCTTATAACTTAAAGATTTGGGATTAAGTTCTGTGTTCTGTTAACTCAAACATACTTCTTAATCACAATTCAAAAAACCTCTATCCACCTTGACTTTTCTTCTACAGCAAGATCTTTACTGCCAGAGACACTTTTATAAATACTGTAATACCCAATCCCCAGCCATCTTCAATCAGTTGTCACACAACCATGAAGTGACTGGTGTGTTGTGAAAGTAATTCTCAGTTAGGAAAAATGAATGAATAGGTTATAATTGAATTGATCAATTCAGGACAGAGCGCAGTCATAGGATGCATATGAGGCTCCAACTTCAATGCCCAGAATCACAGAAAATAATAAAAATCATTGCAGATGGGAGCATTGGTGCCATCTGTGATGGCTTTATTCTGCTTGCCTGTATTTTTTCATCACATAAAATCTTTTTCCTCCTACAATCACTGTTGAAAATGAATGGAGATCCATCGGTTCTCATGAGACCCACTTGACATGAGCACAGAATGTTCAAAAACAGCTGGTTACCATCCTCTGACACTTATCTGATTTTTCTCTAAATGTACTTTTAAAAATAATTTACTTATATTCATAAATAGCTATTCTATTTATATGGTCTATTAAATTGACACTTTTTAAATACGTGTAAATATTGTTCTACTTGTTATATTAGTTTTGCATTTGGAAGAGTGCAAATGCTAACATCTCAAGGGCCTTCACGTTCAGCTGGATGCTTGGTAACCCGACTGAGCATTGAGTATTTTTGGAGGGAAATAATGCCAGGGACTGTAATGTGTTTAACAAAAATTAATAAAATGCCCAAATACATCAGCTCTCAGCAGTACTTACGCACATACACCAGTGCATTTGTTTTCCCTGAAAACCTTATTTCAGAACATCATTATTGCCTTGTTTTATAAAAACCAACATTAACATAGAAAAATATAGATTAAGTAACATGCCTAAATCCAAGACCAGTGAACAGAGCAGATTATAAATTAGGGGTCTGGGATGTAGATCAGTGTAGAGCACTGTCCTGGCATGCATGAGGCCCTGGGTTCAATTCCTGCTATTTAAAAAACAACGGACGGTATGGCTGTTCTCCGAGTCCCTCAAGACTACTACAGTATTGGCATAGTTACAGCCCGGAAAACGAAGCGCTTAGTGGAGCTGTGACTCTGTGGAACAGTGTTCACCAAAGCACAAAAGCCGTGGGGGGACCTAGGGGCTATTACGCTAAGGGAAATAAACCAGGGACAGACAGATGAGTGCTCCATGATCTGCTCATGTGTGCATTCTGGAAAAGCTGATCTCACGGAGTAGAATGGTGGTTACCAGAGATGAGGAGAGCTGCAGAAAGGCAAGAATCAGGACCGATGTAGGTCAATAGCTGTCATGTTAAAGTTAGATCAGACCAGAAAGCCTGCTGTGCTATCTATCACCCAGCACATTGAAATTAAAGAACAACACTGATAGACAATTTTTATTTAATTAAAATATAATTATATCATTTCTTCACTCCTTTTCCTACCCTTCTCATGTCCTCCCAACCACTCCTAAATTTATAGCCTTCTTTTCTTTAACTACTGTTTATATATATATATATATGTATGTATGTATGTATATATACAATATATATATATATATATATATATATATATATATATATATATATATAAACACACACACACAACCTGCTTAGGAACGGTTTTTAAAAGATAAAAGAAGGATTTTTAAAGTTTTTACCATAATAAAATGAAAAAATATTTGGAGAAATAGATATATTTTAACTCAACTTAAACATTATACAACATTTTGGCCTGGAGAAGTGGCTCAGCAGTTGAGAGCATAAACTGCTCTTGCTGAGGGGCAACTTTGGTTCCGGGCACCCACAGGAGGCAGTTCATATAACTCCATCTCTAGTGAGGTCCAAATCTCTGGCCTCAATGAGCACCTATCCTCAGAGCACATACCCATACATAAAAAAGTAAATGACATAAATATGATTTTAAAACTATACAATGTGTACTACTTAATCAACATATCAGATGCTATCCAATTGATAAACATAATTTTTATTTGATATTTTGCTGTGCTGAGAATTAAGCCCAGGGACTTGCAAATGGTATATAAATGTTCTACCTACCACTGAGCGACCCTTTTGGTACAATTTCTGTTTTTTTGTGTGACAGTCAATAATGAATTTAATTTAATATTTTTTTTTAAAAGTCCCCACAGCTATTTCAAACAGCATGTAGTCTCACTGAATATATTCATTTCATTTATCACATTGCCACTAAATACACAGAAGAATGTGCTTTCACAACTCTAACCCCAGATGTCAAGCCCACACAAACTTGCTGCTGCGTAAGGAGATGGGCTATGAGCCTGTTTGCCTCTGATTGCATTGATGATAACCCTTCAACCTAAGCCAGGTAAGCGAAGCATCCGTGGAATGTTTGAAGATGGGCGTCTGCTCAGATACAAAACCGCTGCCTAAAGCAGGAGCAGAGCGGCCTGGGATGATAAACACAAACCCAGCGAAGGAAACAAGCAGGAAAAAAAAAAAAAAAAAAAGCAAGCAGGGTGCTGGCTCTGGGCTGATGAGCTTCCTGTAAGCACTGATTGATTGTGGAGAGGGCGCAGGGCAGCCCCACGGAGCTACTGTGCGCGGTCTATGCTTTCATCCACTTTGATGGCGCCAACAATGATGGGGCATCTGCTATATACGTCCCACATCTTTCCAGCCTCTGCTGTCAGCGCTGCCTGAGAACTCTGACTCGCTTGTTAAGCGCAGACATGGGAAAGGAGGCCCCACCTCAGATGCCAGCTCCACCACTAACTTGCCATGTGGGAACCAGGAAATTACTCCATCCAGGTGCCTTGGCTCTCCTCTGATTATTAGGGACAGGGTGGCAGGATGCCTACAAGGATTCAACCAGGTGATAACGCAGATTGAGTGTGAAGAATAGAAACACATGTTGACATGAAATAATTTTTAAATCTAAAAAAAATTCTGTGTATACATATATAGTGCATGTGTGTACTGTGTAGAGTACATATGTGTAGTTTCTGCGTAGGATATATGCACACTTGTGTGTGTAGGTACTCAACACCTGTGCGTGCACTGCAGAGGCCCAGGGGGACATCAGATATCCTGTTCTATCATTCTTGACCTCGGTCCCTTGAGACAGGGACTCTACTGAACCTGGCACTAAGCTGGCAGCCTCCAAACCCCAGCGATCTTCCCTTCTCTCCCATCCCGGCGGCTGGGGATTTGAACTCAGGTTTTCATGCTTGCACAGCAAATGCTGTTACCTACTACATCCTCTCCTTAGACCAAGCATTTAGTACAGTTTAACTAGCCGTCACTTCTGTCATTTATAAAGCACACTAGGACCACCATAGGGTCTTACTTCAAGATTGTTCAGAGGCAATAGCAGTTGTGTACCTGTAACAGAGCAAAGAAGTACCCAGCTGGCCACACTGTCCTACTGGTTATCCACACAGGGTGTGAGAACATTCTGTGCGTCTAAGTGGTCAGAGACACGCTGTGTTGAGGTCTTAGAAACTAAGTACAATTCTGACACTTTTTGTTTCTCGTTGTTCAGACCCATCCACCTATAAGAGAAGAGAGCAGAATTCTCCCTTAGAAACGCCTTAAAGATAACTGGCTTCGTGGCCTTTGCTCTTACAAATAGTTATAAAAGCCAATTAGCCAAAGTTTCAACATTTTTTTTTTTTTTTTTTTGGAAAGCTTACTATGTATCTAGACTCTGTGTAGGTACTAGAAATTTAACATGTGGTGAAACTTGCATATCCCTTTACCTGGCAGAACTTGAGTACATAAACAAGCCAGTGACTTTTGGATACTAAGCTGAAGACAATTCTTTTTAAAAATCAGCTTTGGTGGTGTGAAGGACTGCTGTTTTGATTTCAGAAGCTTGTCTGAGAAAGGGACACTTCAGCTGAGATCTGAATGATGAAAGGGGAAAGTCGTGATGAGGCTGAGGGTGGGGTGAACCCTTGGGCTGCTCAGAGACACAGTCAGCGGCCACACTCTAGGAGAGGATTAAGAGGAAGACAGGGCCCCCGTGGTGGAGTGGAGTGAGCAATGGGAGAGCAAGGGAGCCTAGGTCCAGAAAGAGGCAGAGGATGGGCTGTATAGGCTGCAGCAAGGAGGCCTGACCTTATCCTGGTGTTTATAGGTAAATACAAGTCAATTCTTAGGCAGCGTGAGAAGCTCTGACTGAGCTTTGGGAAGGTCACTGTCTGAATGTGGAGGACCACAGTGGGCTACATGGAAGCTGGAAAGCCAAACATCTGTGACTTTCTCCTAGGCAGAAGACGATGATGGACTAGGCTAGGATGCCAGCAAAGGGTTACTAATAGTCATATTCTGACTATAATTAGAGGATGGAGCTGTCATTCATTACTAACAAACTAGATATAAGATACAAGGTGCAAAATTGGACTCAACAGTGATGGTTAGGTATTGACCCATAGAACTAAGGGTGGGAAAGGGCAGGAAATGGGTGGAGTAGGTGGCTTTGTTTAAGGGAGGTGTTTAATATTTGTTTGGCCTTGCTTGTTATAAGGATATAATATTCCAGGATTCAGAAACATCCTTGCTGTGGGTGAATTAAAATTTTTTGATTAATTAGTGTTTAAAGTCATGGATTTAACTGAGATCATGTGATCACTCAGGGACCGTGTACACACACAGAAGGGTTGAGTGCTGACGATGGGACCCTCAGTACTACAAGGTAGAGGGCTTGGGGTGGAGGAAAGGCCAGAGGAAGACCAAAAAAAAAAAAAAAAAAAAAAAAAAGAAGCACCTGTGAGGTGATAAGAAAATTGCAAGAATGTGGGGTGCAGGTGGCAGGCAACAAAGATTAGACACATGTGTCATGAGCTTGCTATGCAAAACAGATTAGAGCTTCTATCATTAGCTTATGTGAACCTAAAGACATGAGAGGTCCTAAATTCTTAGTTATTTTATTTGTCTATCACCTATAGTACTCAATGGAGGCAACTAAATTGATACATTGTGAGAACTCACTAAGGTATCGTTGATTGATTGTACCTATTGGCCACACAATGAAAACCAAACTAATCCAGATAGGAAAGCTAATGAGCTCCCATCTTATTTGTAGGTCTTATAAGTTGCCAGTAGATAAGTCTTCATATTATCCCTCTGTTAAACTCGTTAGCAACTATTGGAGAGTCTCTTCGCATTAACCAATAACAGGGTGACATACAGTATTTTTCATGACATGAAATCTACCTTGGTGACTGTGCTTGATCCTAATGTGAACATTGTGTGCGAAGAATAAGATCAATATATACAGCTGTTTGATTTGGACAAAGAGTTAGCCCAAAAGCTGTTCTCACTGTTATGCTGTATAGAAAAAGTATTAAGCCTTTATGCAAACATATACATTAACCCCCCCTCAAGGATTTTATAAATTAAAAACAAAGATGAGGGAAAGATAAACACATTTTTTAAAACCTACAATGCAAGACAGGAGGCCATAAGTGCCAGTTACAAGCAGTATGCACTTCCATTCATTCGGAGTGCTTTTAAATTTTGGTATTATATACAAATAGTCAATGCTTTACACTTTACAGTCACCTTGAACATTTGCAAATGCTTTTGTTGTACAAGAAGCTTCCAGTAGACATCACTGGGTGCATTAAAGAATGAATTCTTTCAGACATTCTCAACAGCGGCGTATCTGCCTCCAAAGGCCACTGACCTGCTATTTGCACTGTAATCCTTTACCACAGAAATTTTGCAAAGTCCAAGCAGATGGTAAATACCTCCCAGAACAGTCATGGAAAAAGAGTGAACTACGTCCATTGAAAAGTGTACTCTGGGCAAATGAATTACAGAAAGTCCACACACACAAATGCCTTCCGAGGGCTAGCCTGGGTCTGGAAGGAAGAGACTTGATGAGTCCAGCAGTTGTGTATCAGCTGGCAGCTTGCACCTGGAGAGAGTCAGTAAGGAGTCCTGTCATCCTTTAATGTGGGTGACAGTTTGCAGCTCTGGAAAACTGCAGTGACAATCAAATAAAAACCACCCACTACAACAAGACATTGGCTAACTTGCAGAATTAAGTCCCATGCTCCTGCATTAAGATAGACGTGACCAATGGGATGCTGGGCATGAGTCTTCCTCAACTGTGGATGATCTTTTTTCATTAGAAAAGGTGACTTCTTTGTGCCCAGTTTCCTCAGCTATAAATGGAGGCTAGCACTGTTTTCATACAGCTGAGAGTACTGAAAACATACCAGGCATCTAGTAAGATGAAATGTCTCTACTTCAGGTTCTGAATAGGAATGGATTTGTATTATAAGAAAATAAAGAACACTTTCAGAAACTAGGCTGTCAGTGTTCCTTTCATTATTGTACTGGAAATCCACCTCAATGCAATAATAAAGGGGAAAATGGGATGCAAATTGCGAAATAAATTAAAATATCTTGGTGTTCTTAGGAAATCTGAAAGAACCAAAGAAAACTCTTTGCACTATAATTACAGAAAGGTTTCAGGATATAGGGTTAATATATAAGAATTCATTACTTTCCTACATACCAACAATTGACAATAGAGTTTAAAATTAAAAGGACAATAAGTTTTACATTAGCCTCTCTTCCAAAAAGAGGATATCTGTAGATACAAATCTGTAATAAGAATTTTTTTTTCATCACTGGGCCTGTTGGTACATGCAGGCAGGTCGCTATGAGTTCGAGGCCATCCTAGTCTACAAACAAACAAAAAATTTATGCAGCTGACTCTTCAGATTTAGCAATAAGGAAATGCCAGCTACATAAAATATGGGGTGTAGATCTTAACAGATACCTCATCAAACATGTAATGATGACAATTAAACTACTGGGAAAGAAACTCCATAATACATGTGACCACAGGTTAAAAGACCTTACCATCCGACCCATATGTCCCACTCCAGGTGAATTATCCAAGAGAGATGGACATTTGGCTCCATGCAAAATCCTTGTTGCAGATATTATACAAACCTTTGGTCCTAAATGTCAAGCCTGGAAATAACTAAAATTGTGTTTACTTATTCACTCATCCCTCCATTCATACAGTCTCACTCCTTATAGTAGGAGGTTCAAACTCATAGCAGTCTTCCTGGCTCTGCCTTCCAAGTGCTGAGATCATATGTGGGAGCCATCATACCCAGCTCCAAGATGTTGTTTAATACTTAGAAGGAGGGGGACTGAAAAATGTCCATGTAATGGGTATATTATTCAGTGCTATCATTCTATGAAAAGAAATAGAGATTTAAATGCATATTATTAATCCTAAGAACGCAGTATGAAAAGGGTTACATACAGCATAGCATTTAGGAAAGAGAAAACACTATGGAGGCAAAAATATCATCTACCAGGGTTAGGGAGGAAAGAAAGTGAAACAGACAAAACTGACAATTCTCAGTACAGTGTAGCTACTTCATCTATCACAGTGATGGGTGCACAGCATAAATCTGCCCAAGCATATAGCATTCACAGAAATGAAGATGAAGTCGGCTGCCATGGTGTGCAGGCCTGTAATTCCAACTTGGAAGGCTGAGGCAGGAAGATCCTGAGTTCCAGGCCTGTCGAGACTCAAGAGTTAAAAAAAAAAAAATCCCAACACGGGCAATGTAGTAAGACCCTGTCTCTTACAGTTGTGTGTCTACATGCAGATCTGTCGGGGCATTTCAGGGTAATTACGGTGAATAAAAAATGTAAAGGCTGAGAATATCACTCAAAGCTCTACAATGCATTTGTATGAGTACAGGGGTAGGGAAACAGAGAGAACATGGAGACTCTATATCTTTGCCCAGTTGTGTTGTGAACCTAAAATTATTTTTTTTAAGAGTTTATTTATTGAGTGCTCTATTTGCATGTATACCTGTATGCCAGAAAAAAAAAGGGCCTTAGATCACATTACAGATGGTTGTGAGCCACCATGTGGTTGCTGGGAATTGAACTCAGGACATCTGGAAGAGCAGACAGCGCTCTTAATCACTGAGCCATCTCTCTAGCCTGTGAACCTAAAATTCTTAAAAAAAAAAAAAAAAAAAAGTCCATCGCCAGGAAGGTAGCTAAGTAATAAAACTCTCACCCTGCAAGCACAAGACCTTAGGTATAATCACTGACACTGCCAAGTTTTATAACACTCAAATAATCAAAAAATCAGGCAAAGCCACAATTCTGTGTCAGTGTCCGGCGTGGTGGCACACACCTTTAATCCCAGCACTGGGGAGGCAGAGACAGGCGGATCGCTGTGAGTTTGAGGCCAGCATGATCTACAAAGTGAGTCCAGGACAGCCAAGAATACACAGAGAAAGCCTGTCTCAGGAAAAAAAAGAAAGATTCTGTGTCATATCTAACTGGCTAAGACTAATCACAGTAACCCCACTAGGAATCATCTTAGAGATTAATATATACAAAATAATATACAATAGACCTTTTTTAACCATCATGACTTAAGTCTATAACTTTAACAAGTTAATGACATATGCTATGAAAAACTAGAAGCTCAAAAATCAAAGCTGAAGTATATCAGAGGCTGAATATGCCCACTAAGTGGTGGGTTTCTGGATAGCGTAGGCACAGCAAACATTTGGCCAGTGGATGAAAAAACAATGGAGTAAAGCAAATCACAGGCCAACATCCTCAATGTGCCTCACAAGCACTTATAAACTCAACCACAACAAAAAGAAAAGCTAAGAGATAACAGAGTCTTTATGGGAGAAAACTTTTAAATGTATTTGTAACTATTTTCCTTAGAAGTATCAGTTTGCTTTATGACGTATATCTACTATTACTACATGGGTCGCCTCCAGAACAGTGGACGTAAAGGTGGTTTCTTCATGGTAAATTCAAATCAAGAAGCTTCAGCTTTGCTTAGCCAAGGTTTTTCTGGCCTGGCTAAGTCACAGCTGTTGGATTCCAATTCATCTTGGTAAACTTTGTAGTGAATCTAGTATGGCATAAACAATCCAAAAAGTCCACATAGGCAGCAGTTCTAACTAGGCTGGATTTACCTGTCTGATACAGGATTATTTAAAGGGATATTGGATGAGTAACTCCTAAGATGGTTTGTTTGTTTGTTTGTTTGTTTGTTTGTTTGTTTGGCTTGTGTACAAAACATGAGGGAGAACTACTGACGACATAAGAGACCCCACACACACAAAGGAGCTGCATAGCCACCACATCATGACTGGCATCATAGAAGCTGTATCTCGGAGTCTTGCTTTGAATTAAGTTCCTATTAGCATATTAATTAAATACAATAATGGGTTCCATTATGAAATTTTCATATAAATGTGGTCAAAAATATTATATATAATGTGTGTGTGTGTGTGTGCATGTAACTCAGCTTTCTGAGGTCTTGCTTTTCTCCTTGATCGAAGGAAGATCTTGTGCCCCATGATTCATCCAGTCTTTCCTATAATTTTGATATCTAAAAACCATTATAAAGTATAACTATTTTCCCCTAGTGTCTAAACACCATCCAGTGTCTTAGATTTAGAACTGAGTAGGATATGATGAGTGAAAAGAACTGCTTCTCTCCACCACCACCCTCCCTCAAAAAATAAAAACAAAAACCCTATATGGCATTTACTGTGACTTTTTCTAGGCATTTTACACATAGGCACATGTTTGATCCTTACAACCAAAAAAGGCACTATTGCTTTATTACACACACTTAACCTAAGAGGTGCCTCAAGCACTGGGTCAAGTGGGTTAATTAATTCAAGGGTTCTTAACTATCAGGTAGTGGGGTTGGGTATAAACCCTGGCAATTTGGCTTCAGAATCAGCACTCTAAACCGCTGCCCTCTGCCGTGTGTTGAAGAGTAGCACCCCCTTCTCCCCTCCTGACAAACTGTTTCAGCTTCCCTCCACGTTAACGAAGAACACAGGGTCACGCTGAACAAACATGCTGAGTCAGAGGTGCATCAGGAAATGAGACAGACTTTGACATTCATTGTGTTTGACATTGTGACTAAAAGTAAGCTAGTATTGGAAAGACAATAACCAAGAAATCCCATCGCACACTGAGACTGCGTTATTGCATTTAGAAAATGAAAATCTCATAACTACTTAAGATTCTTGGACATTATTACTATAGTCTAAATGTCCATCCTGCAATTAAAAGGTCTTCAATGTACCTAGCTTCCCACTCCTGATACTAAGAAGTTCCTCGTGCTAGACGGCAGGGCCTTTAAAGGTTAACACGTCACCCATCAGGATTCTCACTCTACCAAGTGAGCAAAAAACATCAAGCATTTAATAAAGATTCGTTAAATGAGTGAGAGTGTTTGTCAAATTAGGATTTTTTTAAATTTCCTCTTAGAAAAGCAATAAATTTTATCCTTTTTCCTCTTCTTGAAACAAAATGAATACATTTAATATTCAACTATATTGCCCTAGAATTATATAGGTCAGATTACTGATTTTATAGTAAAATGGTATGTGATCATTGTATATGAAAAATCACTACCTGAATTTTCTGTAACACATTGCTTTTTATTTATGTTTACTCTTCAATATAATTTTTCATTAAAAATATGCTAAGGATGAGTTGTAACTCGAGGGTAGGTCACTCACCTAGCATGTAGAAGGCTTTGAATTTCATCCCAAATACTGTGGAGAAAGTTAAAATAGTGCTGAGTGGTATTACCAGCATGAAAACATGGCTGTTTATGATTTAGGGGTCTAGTGACCTTCCACTATCCTAGTAGTCATTTAAAATACTTAAGAAGTGGCACAATGGGAGGGAGAAGGGAATAGGAGAGAATAATGGGAGAGAATATAATCAATGAACATGAAATTGTAAAATAATTAAATATTAACAAAAAATACATAGATAATCCATGAACAAGCATGAAGATTTGCCAACTAGTGGCCATATATCCAAAAATGCATAGGCTGAGCATTGAGGCCAAATAAAAATTTATTTTTATGAAATGTGAAAGGGTGAAATCAAAGAAGACAACGGTTTGCACTTGGTTACACACTAGAAAGCTGAAGACTCATCACTGGGGAAACCTGAAGGTGCTTCTTGAGGACGTAATTGCCCATCACACAACTATTGAATGAGGTGCGATGGGTTCCGCATCCACTCATTGTCTTTGGTGCTTTCTTGGAAACATAATTCTTTGATCACTAATTAACAATGAAGCATCTAGTTTATATGCTAAAACTAAGGTCTATTTCTATTCCAGACGCTAAGAAATTAGCCAAGAAGAGGCCCAGCCTCACGTTAAGCAATCAAGTCACAAGCCTATCCCTGTTGTTTGCAGGACCACTGACAAGCCCTACCAACTCTTTTAGGCTACCTTATATCGAACTGAAGACAAAGAATAAAGTTAAGCTCTAAGAAGAAAAAATGTTTAGTGGAGCATCAAGAAGAAGCGCACACAAGATCAGCAGACAAAGAAGCATGCAGCTTTACGAACCAAAGTAACCTGAAGTGGAGTTACGTTACCTAAACCGCTAGGTAAACATTGCTGATTAAAACGTGGAATGTGGGCCTCGGACTAATACATTTGAGGTCCTGTTAAAAGAGCTAAGGTTATCGCTGCTTCTCTAAGCAAATTCCGAAGCCCACGCATGGTGACACTTTAACAGAGCACCACCAGGGTCGTGCTGATTGCTCCACTGGCCAGAGAACTTTGAGCCAGCCGGGGTTTGTTTAGAAAACTTGTAAGATGTTATTATCTCTTTAAGTTAAACAAACCCTTGGACATACACATTTGCTCTTTAGCGGATGTTGTGTTCTACAACAGAAGATTGCACAAGTGAGGAACTGAGTGGAAAAATACAGACCACACCAAAGACCCACAGTTCATTTTAAAGATTCTATACCTCCAATCTTCTCTTGTAACCCACATTTCATACAAACGGCATCTCCACCTCTCTTCTTAATCTTCAAGAGAATGATCCTATGTGACCTTGAGTTTCAACTTTTTAAAATTAATGTTACCACATGAAGCTAAATATCACAGACGTCTGCTTCTTTGTTTGACAAGACCCTTATTGAAATGCAGATATTTTCCTAAACAGTTTTCTCTTAGCAAATTTCATTTTCTATTGAATTGTGTTAACAACCCCTAGGTTGGTTTTTTTTTTTTAAGATATTACTTATTTCTCTGTTTGAGACAGGTCTTCATACCTAGGAAACCCTCACTACGTACACCAGGTTAACCTTACGCTCTCAGGGGCCTCCCTGCCTCTGCTTCCTTAGTGCCAGGATTACAGGCATGTACCAGCCTGCCCAGCAAAAATCAATTTCTTTATAAGTTAAGATGACACAATTCTTGAAGTAGAGAAGGCTTAAATCACTTAACCAACTAAATTAAACTCAGAAGGCCCCTTCCTGTAACATTAGTATTGACACACACTGTCCAACAGTACTTGTATCCGTGCACATGTTTTTAATACAATTTTAATCTGGGGCAGGGGGGCTGCTGGGTCACACACACCCTTAATCCCAACACTCAGGAAGCAGAGGCAGATGGATCTCTGAGAGCTCCAGGCCAGTCAGAGCTACACAGTGAGAGCCTGTCTACAGAGGGGGGAAAAAGAGGAGTAGAAATAATAGAAAGAGTAGGGCAGGAGGAGAAGGAGCATGAGCAAGAAGAAGAGGAAAAGAGGAGGGGGCTTAACCTGCCTGCCGTTCAGTGGCTCACACGGGTCACACGTGTACTATCCAGGCCACCACATCTCACTCTCATGTGTCCTGATGAGTTTCTAACATCTATGCTAAACAGCTGTAGAACCTAACAGAGCGGTGACTGGCTTGAGGTAATCTTTTTGCACGTCAATGAAGGGGGAGGTGGGAAACAGTCTAGTCACAGCCTCTCAGGAGAGTGTCATGAGTTCTGGAGGTTTGCAAACCTCGCTGCTGCTGTTCTGGTAATGGAATTCAGAATGCCAACAGAGAAAGCCCCGAAAGAGGGCGTAGCACAATACTGAGAGGCTGTCTTTTCCCTGCAAAACACGAAAGTATCAAGTTGACGCTTGGTTCTGAACAAGAAACTTCCAGTTCATCTGTATGGAGTTCCTTCCTAACGAAAAGTCTGTTAGACCCACGGGTCCAGCAGGCACAGCTGGTCATGTCTTCTTTATCTCCGTTCAGCCAATACTAGCCCTACCATTGCGGAGGAGCCCTGTTTCAAGTCACTGTACCCAGCCCCAGCAAGAAAGAAGGTGCTACGATTTACATTCCTATGAAAGGACACTGTCAATGACATGTGGTTAGCGTCTTCTATGTTGACCTCAATGAACTCGTGTTACTCTTGTTGCCCATCTTCTTCAGGAATCAATTGTTCGTGTTTTATTCACTGGCAACCTTTTCCTTAATTGAAAAACAATTTTTCATGCCACCTATTTTGATCATGTTTTCCTTACTCCAATTCCTTCCAGATCTCCCCCACCTCCCTATTCCCTACCCATCCAATTTTATGGTTTTTTTCCCTTTCTTCTTTAAAGCAAAATAAAAGTAAGTAAATAAATAAATAAATAAAACAAGAGAATACACACACACACACACACACACACACACACACACACACACACACAAAGAAATCAAAATAAACAAGCAAAAAAAAAAAACTAATAGAAAAAATGTTTAAAGTCTACAGAAACATCTACCACTGAGTTTGTTGGTCAGATACTGCTAGGCATGGGGCCTGCTCTGAAGTGTGGTTAATAAACCCAGTGAGACTCCATTGGAGGAAACTGATTCATACTGCCAATGGGTATCAGTTGATTATAGCCTCTTGGCTAGGGGAGCGTCCACTCCACTCCCATTTCTCAGCACTGGGACCCTATCTGACTCCGATCCCTGCAAGAGTCTTTGTGAATTCCCAGGTGCATCAGTCCTGTTGTTTCTTAGGCGTCACTCATCCGCTCTGGCTCTTACAATCTTTCTGACTCCCTCTTCCATACAGATCTCTGAGCCTTAGGGGAGAACGTTGAGGAAGACAACCCATGTAGGACTAAATCTCCCAAACTCTCTAACTTCTGACCAAAGAGTTCTTTGCTTCTTTCAACTGGTCAATTCAGTTTTAATTATTTCAATCTCTTTGTACGTTTTTCCCTCATCCTCTCTTTCTCCCTTTTGTTATATTAATATATTAAGTATACATACATGAAATAATTAACACTCCATATTGTACCCCTTAATCTTTCCAAGTACCATATATATTTATACTCACTAAATATATTAGCCACACTTCAGGGGAGGCCTCATGCCTGGAAGCTGTTGGCCAACACAGAGTAAACAAATGGCATTTTTGCCTCATTTTGCTTTGTTAACTTTCTTCTACTCAAAAATGTATAATATCAGAAGGATTGAAAGAAGTCTAAGACCAGAGTCTACATTATGGTTTACACTGCAAGTTTCAGGCCAATCAGGTGGGGTCACATAGCAAAGTACTTTCAATGATGATAATAATAATAATAATAATAATAATAATAATAATAATACACCATTTCCTGCCAATTAATTCCAAACTATTTTAATATACTAGGCTTTGTGTTCAGTTCTGAAAGAGAAGTAGCCAAAGAAATCAGAGCCCTCAAAATCTGATTCATTCACCCAACGTGAGATGACAAGTGAGAACTTTTCTAAGCCAGTGAAAAGCCAACAAAGCAGGAACACAGCGTGTTAAAAGGAGGGAAGGGGTTGTATATAATTGGTGTTTAATAAATGTTGATCAATGACAAGTTTTTGTTAGGGCAAGGAGATCCATGAAGGAGAAGGAGGAGAAAAGGAAGGGGGAGGAGGAAGAGGGAAAGGAGAGCAGGATCAGGAGGAGGAGGTAGAGGAGGAAGAGGAAGAGGAGGAGGAAGAAATAGGCATGGTATGGCACAGAGAGGCTGGGACCATCAGTGCATTGTCAGGCAAGAGGAAGTGATGATTTAGACTGTGCACGAGCTAGATGAAGGGGAAGAACTCGACAGCAGGAGGCTGGCAAGGACCACCCCCCTCCCAGGAGGCTGGCAAGGACCACCCCCCTCCCAGAGGCAGGGGGAGAAGACCACGGGTGGAGCGCGCACGGGTTTCTGCAGCAGATGCGCCAGGATCCAGCCAATTTACTGAGAGCAGAAAGGAGAAGGAAGAGGCAAGCAAACAGACATAGGCATGAAGACAGACACGCATTCAACAAGGATGGTTTGGAAATCGTTTTCTTTTTTTAATTTCTTCTGTTCTGTCCTCTCCTTTTTCAATGCCTCGGGGAAATTTCAAATGTTCATACAAGGAATTTGTGTTAATAGCACAATGATCTTGAGCTCTGGCTAAGAAGGATTTTTACTATTTCACCCCATTCACCTACCTACCAAAAGCAAAACAAGGATGAGCTCTATCTGTGCTGCCTTTTGTCTTCCTTTCCAAAATTTCGGTGAAATTCTGACTATAAATAAGGGGTACTGCATTGTAATTGAAAATAAAATGGAAAGCTTTTCCAGAGGAAGGAGAGGAAAACGTCATGAGGAGTGAGGACAGGACGCATACACCCTTCTACGTCACACAGACCTACCAGCCACTGGAGGGAAAGCGAGATGAAGAGGATGGAGTTAGCCTGAAGGGAAAGCCAAAAGCAGGTGTCACTGCCTCTCACTTGAAACCCTTGAAAATGGTCTCACAAAGCACCCATCTAGACCAAAATGGGGAGTCCTTTCATAGTACTGAATGATCACATTACGTGGCGTTTAGAAAGCTCTTAAACTAGCATCGCTTCACCAGTCTCCATATTTAGTCCTTCACCTTCATCTAGCCTATGCGCCCTCTTCTTCAGCCACTCTCTCTTGTCTATCAGTGCTGTAGCATTTAATCTTCTCTGTGTGAGGGGTGTTATATGCACGTGTGTGTGTGTGTGTGTGTGTGTGTGTGTGTGTGTGTGTACAGGTACACACAAAAGAAAGAGAGATACACAACCAGACAGTTGAGACAGGGAGACAGGGAGAGCATGCAGAAGCCAGAAGAAAACCTTGAGCGTCATCCCTTTGGTGCCATATGCTTTTTCACCTTTGCTTTTGAGGCAGTCTCTCACTAACCTGGAGCTCAACAAACAGCTAGGCTGGCCGGCCAGCTCTGCCTCCCCAGTGCTGGGATAAGAAGTGTGAGCTACCACACTGGCTTTTGACATGAGTTCTAGGGGGTCAAACTCTGATATTTGTGCCATCTCTCCAGCCCCAATACTGAATCATGGTAGGTTCAATCACATCCTAAATGGATGGCTATGAGGCATGTACAGTAAGCTCATGGCCAGCGGATGGGTTAGATGTGGGAGTTTTAGAGCTTTCGTGGATTTGACTCATTCGCTATGATATGTGAGGATATCCAAATGCAGTCCCTGCAGAGCTTCACCTTTGGCTTAAGTGCAGAAGGCACTATGGCATTTTTCAGCTACACAGGATTTCAGATAGTCTCAAAGGATAATACATGACCATAGATAGGATGGACAGTGGCAGGATAGGGCCCTGCAGACTAATGGAACTACATTCAAGAATAGTATAATAATAATGATGATGATGATGATGACGATGATGATGATGACGACGACGATGATGACGACGATGATGATGATGATACTCTTAAGCAGTGAAGCATAGGGCCTTCTGCGGTTGGCAAATTTTGTACATTAAATCCTAATTATCCCTCATGTTAGCCCCAAATCAGAAGTGAAGTCCTGGCCAATGCTGTCATTCGGCTCATCATCAAGTCCTCCTGATAACACTGCCTTGAGATAAGGACATGGTGTTCTGAGTGGCCCAAACCGTTTCAGAAGGTGACAGTCCCTTTGGCAAGAGTTTATCACCAAGTCCAATGTCACATGGAAAACTAACCTAGAACATTCACAACATGTCTTGTCCAGGAGAGCCCACCCACGCATGTTTGTCTATTGGGTTCTACAAACGTACCCAGTTCTCGGCAAATTTGTTGACTCTGGCCATGAAACACTAACCACAGGATTTAGAGATCATTTAACACCAAATTAAAGCTCGCCAACACTACCCCCAGGACAGCTGCAGGGAAGGTGCCCCTTCTTTCTGCTTTGTTGTCCACTCTTGTCAATATTTCTCATATCATTTTCAAAATAGTTTCCATGTTATCCTTATTTCAAAAAGACCCCTGGCATTGATCACCAGCACAGTTACTGACCTCCCGTCTCTTATATGATTCTCCCTCCGTGGAGAGAGTTTCTTTAATTCTTCACCGTCTTCCAGCTTTTCTCTCCAATGGGATTTGGAGCTATCTCATTTCACAGGAAGTGAATATAAGGGAGAAATAATCAGAAGTATTTGCCATTCCGAAGTCACTCTGACAACCAAACATACTCCTGATTTCACTACCTGGAGGAAAATGTCTTAGCCTCTCATGTATCTCAAGATGTCTGCTTAACTAAAGCATAGTCTTCAACTGTGAATGATTTAATCAAATTTTTTGTTTGGTTTGGTTTTTCAAGACGAGGTTTCTCTGAGTAGACTTAGCTGTCTTGGACTCGCTTTGTAGACCAGGCTGGCCTCAAACTCACAGCAATCCATCTGCCTCTGCCTCCCGACTGCTGGGACTATGATTTAATCAATTTTAAAATGAGCTTCCAACTGCATACATGCCCTCAAAAGTGTGGTAACTCAACAAAATATTTCTCTCTATTTTGAGAAAAAAAAATGCCTTACGAACGCATATGACCTCTATAGACACTTGAGAGTCTACTGCCATTTTCCTAAATTAATGTATTTTCTAACTGTGTTCTAAATACGTATCCTTACATGCACAGATAAGTGTAGCTCTCGCCATTCATTAAGGAAGCTTCAGTTTCTGGCAGATGAAGGCTGTTTTGTCTACGATACAAAGGCTGTTCCATAATGTGTGTAAGAGATACGCACCTAGCTCAAATGCAGAGAACAAGTAGCTATGGAGTGCCCAGCCCAAAGAGGTACATCTTCAATGCAACCCCCACACCTGAAGCTCAGGGAACATCCCAGAGAATGGATGCAGAAAGGTTGTAAGAGGCAGAGGACCAGGATGCCTGCTGTGAGGTAGTGTCTTCTAGGCAAGTTAGGGATGCTGCATCCATAAAATAAAAAATAAAAAAATTTAATCATTGCATAACAACAACACCAATCAACATGCCAAGCTGGATGGGGAAAATTTTCACAAGACCCTACCCCTAAGGAAGGGCTATAATTAATCAACAGCTGAGACTGGGCACGCAGTTTTCTCCAGGGTCTAGTCCCCTGGTGGGTTATCCAGCCCCAAGTGGTCAGCCCTAAACATATGCACAGATGGACAATGCCAAATAGATTCAGTGTGTGTGTGTGTGTGTAATAATAATAGTTAAAGGATAAGTCATAAATTTGATAGGGAGTCGGGAGGAGGCACAGGAGGCATGTGATAAAAAAATAATGTAAATATACTACTCAGGTGAAAGTCTCAAAAATTAAAGGCTGATATTAAAAAATAAATAACCTCTAAAGTATTTCGTTAGGATTGAAGGTGTAATTTGGTATGAGAGTGTTTGCCTAGTGTGCACACTGCACTGAAAAGAAAAGTGGAGGAAGAACAGAGTATATAAAACATTAGTTCTCCTACTTAGGGTAACAGCGAAAATATATTGACAGGAATGTATAGATTCTTTTTATATTTTGGATTTATTTATTTTTTCTATATTATTAATATTTTATCTGAATGTGTGTGTGTGTGTGTGTGTGTGTGTGTGTGTGTGTGTGTGTGCACGCATATATAGAGACATACATGCCTGCTGCCTGCAGAGGTCAGAAAAAGGCTTAAAATCTCCTGGAACTGGAGTTACCAATGTTTGTGAACCACTATGTGGGTACGAGGAACCAAATCCTGATGCCCTGTAGGAGCAACCAGTGCTCTAAGCCTCTGAGTCATCTCTCCAGCTCATGTAGTTTCCTGAATAATACAGAATGAAAGGACGTCTGCAAGGGTTCACAAGAAAACGTAAGGATTAACTTAGCAGGGGAGTTGGATGACTTCAGAGCATTTGTGAAATGTGTATAGGCACTGAATTCTTCAGTATGTCTCTGTAAAATAATAGTAATTAAGATTGCAACAGTTGTCTAAGATTTACACTTGTTATTTCTGAATCTAATGTCATATAGCTAATGGGAAACCCAATTTGGCCTTCTGAAAACTGTTGCTCCTGGATTTGATCCGTCCTCTGACTGATCTTGAGTAATGCTGGTTATGGTGAAAGACTGCAGTGAGAAGCTTCCTCAACACCCCCAAGAAATTATTTTTATATTTGAGCTTCTGAAATTCAACATTAAACTTAAATCTTTTCACATGACGTTTTTCAATCTTACAGGGACTGAAGGATGGTAGAGAAAACATTAACAATATATTGGAAATATATTTTTTGCAGAAACAATAATTTTGCCAAAGTTATAAATTACCCAGTGAACTTTGCAGTTGTACGTTCTACTGAACAATTCCTCTAAGGTACGGTGGCTCTCTAGGGCTAACAGTCACCTCCCTAACACCAAGTACCTATAACAGCATTTCTCAGGTTATATCTATGGAAGCCCAGGGTGCCCAAAAACATCAGCAAATATTTTATTTACTTCTTCTAAATATATGCATGCCTTATATATGTGCATATACACACATACATACTTATATATAATCCATTTACATGTATTGTTAACTCTGAAAATACGTACATTATATATTTAATATAATGTGATATATCCAATAGAAAGCTTGAGAGATAATAAATACATTAACTTCCATAGTCAGAGCAATTTATTTTTATACAGAACTAGGAAAACTCTTTTCCGAGCAGACATTTGAAGTTCCTGGAAATGCCAATGCTTAGGAAAATTAAACCTTTTTGTATTTGTGGTTTTCTAAACTTCAGAACAAACCATCTCCAACTGTGTAAAATTCTGCTTAAAAGGCTAGCTCCAATATTCTGTTGCCCCAACTGGGTAGGAAACTTCAAAATAATTGTATCTGCACCAGACATGGTGGAACATAACTGGAATCTAAATACCAGGAAGCAGAAGCAAGCCGAGTTTGGTTATGAAGCTGGCCTGATCTTCATAGTGAGTTTCAGGCTGGCTTGGACCACCAGAATGATCAGTCTCAAATAATAAATAAATAAATATATTTATATACCTTTACTTATTTTCCCAACTTTCAATATGATATGTCATCCTTGCTTCCTCCTGAATCCAGAGTTGCTGGTTCCATAACTTTATTACATAAATCTGGAGTCTCCTGCAGTAGCAGAGAAAAAGGCAAATCTGAAGAATTAACTGGTGTGTCACGTAATCCTTCAGTTATCCATCCTCCTTTAATCGCTATCTTCAAAGGCACAGATTTCTCCTTTTTATGATGATATCTTATGCTATATGGCATTTATCAATTACATTTGTGTTTCCATAACACGGCATTAGTTTGCGAGGTGTGGCAGAAAAACACTGATAACCAGGTAACTCGAGATGATTGACATTTACTCTTTTGGTTTTGGGAGGTCGGTATCTAAAGTCAGTGTGCCGGTAACACACTTCTTTCTCTGGAGGTGTTCAGGAGGGATATGTTCTGCAGGATTCTAGCTACCGGTGGCACTGGATGTGTCTGTGATTGTAGATACATTACCCCAAGCTTTCATACTCACACGGTACTCTTCCCGTCCCCTGACATGACCCTCCACACACACACATACACACATCTTCCCTTGGGGCTTGTCTATCTCCATGCACAAATGCACCCTTCCGATGAAGATAACAGTGAAAATGGATTAAGGTTCATTCAAACAATCTTATCCAAATTGGGTTAAATCTGTGAGTACCCTATTTCTAAATTAGGTTATCCTCTGATGTGCTGGGAACTAGACTCTCAGCATATATTAACATGTCTTCTTTGGGATATGTTTGTTGTTGTTGTTGTTGTTGTTTGTTTGTTTGTTCATTTGTTTTTCTTTCTTTAAAAAATGCCAAGCTGGCCTCCTCATGCCTTATCCTCCCAAGCAGTGTGTGTGTGTGTGTGTGTGTGTGTGTGTGTGTGTGTGTGTGTGTGTGAGAGAGAGAGAGAGAGAGCTTTTCTTAAGTATATCCATTCATGAACTATGTAACATTGGCATTCTGTCAGAGATGGGTCCCATCCAGCATATAAAAGTGTAACTCACAGGGCCAAGTTGATGGTCCATTGGGTGAAGGAGCTTGCCACTCAATAATGCAAGCTTGGTTATCTGAATTCAAGTCCTATAACCCATGGAATATCACAGGGAGATAAGGGAACAAAGTTGTCCTCTGACCTTCACACATGTGTCATACACACCACACACACACACACACACACACACACACACACACACTACTTTTAAAACTACAACACATACAGTTGGGTCCAATACACAAACTGGATAATGACACTAAACAGCTATGCATGTTTGTGCATTTGTTGTACTACGATCCATCATTAAAAGTCAGGGGGAAGCGAGCTTTTTCATTTTAAAGAATTAACCCAGAAAGGAGACACATCATCATTTTTATCCATACCACTACTCAAAAAGTCATTACATGTGGGGATTTAATCGCTAGAATGACTGAAAATACAATCATTGACTCTGCCCAGCAAAAACTCGAGGTGTTTTAATAATGGAGAAGTCTCTTTTTTAAATATTTATTTATTTATTACAGGTACATGTATGCCTGCACACCAGAAGAAGGCACCAGACCTCATTATAGATGGATGTGAGCCACCATGTGGTTGCTGGGGATTGAACTCAGGACCTTTGGAAGAGCAGACAGTGCTCTTAACCACTGAGCCACCTCTCCAGCCCTTGAAGCATTTTATTAAAGAACATAGAGTGGGTGTTGGTGGGCAAAGAGTCTTTCAAGCAGAATAGTAGTCCTTGGAAGGGATGGTGTAATTCAAAAGGTGCTAGTGACAGAATGGCTTACTGATTCCGGAAGCCAATTTGTACTGTTTGTACTAATTTCCAGATACACGCACGACTGACGTAGCATTAAAAATGTATTCTCACTACACTCAGATATAGGATTAAAACAGTCTTTTTGTTCATTAGGTAGTCATGAATCTTCTCCCCAGTAAGGGGTAAAGAAAGGGATAAAAATTAATTTTTGAAATATAATATTTTTTTCTTTCACCTTGGAGAGTCTGTTTGAGAACTCAATCTATTTCTGTTTTGTTTTATTTTGTTTAACGTTCTCACTCATCCCCCCACTTCAGTAACTCCCTCTATATAGCATGAACCAGTGTGAAAGGACAGGACTCATGAGCTTTCACAGTCGGGGGAGGAACACAGAAGGGTGACTGCCAGATGTGCACTGATCCTGAGTGTCAGCTGGTAAAGAACCATGGTCATCTGTTCTCAGTTCTCCTGAAGAAGGACCCCGGGGAGTACATATGTCTCAACCCACTCACATTATGCCACCCATTCTGTCCCGTGCCGGAACAAGAGCTCTCCATAGAGTGGTTGATAGAGCGTGTAAAACCCTCCACATCCAAGGGATGTGCCAACCCACCCCAAACACACACCAACACCCACCCACCCCCGGCCGCATACCCTCACTTTTTTTTTTCCCAAACGCACACTCAACTAGATAGAATGCAAGAATTCTAGGTAACAGGACAGCTAACTTATTTGGTAATGCATTCTCTTTGATTGGAATGATTACTAGATACTCACGCTACTCATTGATGGAGCATTAAAATACGTTCTCATGTACCCATGCCTTCAACTAGCCAGGCACTCACTTCTCCCCTCCAAGACTTTAGCCTAGAGGGGGAAGTCAGGACTGAGAATGAGTGGCTTCTTGTTCTTCAAGTCTTTTTTTCTTCAAATCCAACTTATCTTTGAGAAGAGCTGTTATCATAATTTAACCACAAAACTGTTCTTTTTAACAAAACCCAAAGTGTTCGGTTTTACCAATAAAGACTCAGGAGCCAAATGCTTGGGTGAAAAAGCCTGCTAACTCAGAGAGGCAGAGAAAGCGCCCAGCTGACCTTCCTCCTCACCTACAGCCCAGGAGGAATCTTTTCTCCCAAACAACTTCCTTCAAACTGAATATCTCTCCTTTTTACTTCCTGTGCATCTCTCTGTCCATCCTTCTGACTTCCTCTTCTTCTCTACTTTTTTTTTTTTTTTTTTTTTCTTAATAATCCTATGGTTACTGCCTGTTATCCAGTTGCCTGCTTTGCCTCTTGGCCTAGGGTTGACTTTATTTAATCCTATTTATAATATTCAAGCAGAAAGCTCTTGGATTAAAGGTGTGCGCTAAGGCTGAGCTGAACACCCAAAACAGATTTTTCCAGTAAACAACTCACTCTTGGGCTTCACAGAGTGAACAAATAGCCTGCAACATTTCCCCATTTTCTGTCTAAATAAAAAGGAAAGGTTTTATCTCTAACACAGTAAAACTACTTACAATAAGTAAGCTATTTCTGCCAAGCTTTCCACAGTGTCAAGCTTGGTTGTATTTGGCAGTTTTAGGATTAAATACTTTTGAGTTGAAAGTTCTGTAAAATGGTCATGTCAGTCTCCTATGAACTCGGGAATTTGAATGTCCTGAGCAGTTTGTAGTCCAAAGCTGATCTTTGGGTGGTATTTGTCAGCTTAGTGGTAATCCTAGCTAGGTAAAACCCAGCAGTCAACCCAAAGGTGCCCACCCACCATTTGTACGGGAACAGAAGAGATGGCAGAAGAGGCATGGGGCAGTTTTCCCCAGTGGTTAGCGCTACCACACTCCAGGTGGATTCGATGGTGCAAGACCCCATCATCTTCTTGGAGACTTCAAAAGTTACTGTTAGGAATGGTCCCAGCTTATTGTCTAAAACTTAAACATTTAAAATGTTTAAAACATTTAAAATTTAAAATTTAAAACATTTAAAATTCAGCAGATCTCTTAAAGGTCTGAGGACCGTAATCTACTAAGTACATCTGAGGTACACAAACTTAGTTCCTGGTTACCTGCTTCAGACTCAAAAGTGAAAGCACGTACAGGAAGCTAGGTGAAGCTTATTTCTATAACTAGTTAGTGCTCTGTGTGGCTACTAGTATCATGACAGAAAGTTTATACCTATGTAATAATCTTATAGATTTTTGAGATAATATTGATGCCTTAAAAATACTCTTAGAGAGTCAAATGAAAATCAAACGATAATGAGATTAGTGGCAATCCCCCCCCCTTTTTTTCCCCCTCTGTTCCATACCAGGTGGCTCTTCTGATATGAGACAGAGATTTTGGATTTTCCTTCAACAAGTGTGCATGGGCTTGGAAAGAGAAAGGCACACTCTACCCCCCAAAGCCAGCTTTAATTTTTTTTATTGAATTGGGACCACATGAAGACCATATCAAGTGGTTCTTGGCGGGAAGGAATGGCCACTCTGACAAGATGGTGGTATGGGCACTAGTCTGGGGCCCCGAGCTGAGACTTCAGGCCAGTCAGCTGGAGGTGGGTGATATCACTAGGCCAGTTTATTCTTTTTTTTTTTTTTTTTTTTTTTTTTTTTTTTTTTTTTGGTTTTTCGAGACAGGGTTTCTCTGTGTAGCCTTGGCCATCATGGACTCACTTTGTAGACCAGGCTGGCCTCGAACTCACAGCGATCCACCTGCCTCTGCCTCCCGAGTGCTGGGATTAAAGGCGTGTGCCACCACGCCCGGCTTCAGTTTACTCTTTTTGAGGGGGACGTCTTCTCTTGGTGATCTGTCCTTTTTCTTCAGGTGTTCCACTTATCCAATGGTCTCTGGATTCCTTAGTTAGATGCTTTTAAACTCCTGGAGAGATTAAAAACAAAACCCTGCCCCAGCATTAACTCTGGAGGGTTCTTTTTTTTTTTTTTAAGTTATCTTTTCTTTTTTTTTTTTGTTTGTTTTTTTTTATTAATTTATTCTTGTTACATCTCAATGTTTATCCCATCCCTTGTATCCTCCCATTCCTCCCCCCCCCCCCCGCCCCCCATTTTCCCTTTTTTTTTTTTTTTTTTTTTTTTTTTTTTTTTTTTTGGTCAGGCAAAATGTCTTTTTGGCAACACAAAAAGAATTATCTTTCAATTGGATTTTTAAAATTATTTTGAAAATTTGAAACTAAATATACCTTAGTATATGTGGATAAATATATCTATGTTCCCCCTTTCTCTTTATAACTAAATTCAAGGTTTAAGTGTATTTATTTTTAGATCACAAGGAACATTCTCTTTGAATTTCAGCCTGCCTTTTGCAAGCAGCTTTTAAATTTAAATCACAGTAATTCGTAGGTGCCTGCCTTTGCCTCCCAAGTGCTGAGAGTAAAGGTGTGAACCACTGCCTGGCTAGGATTCCTCATATCTCATAAGCCTGTCCTGGTTTAACTTGATCTCCATTTCCCCTTATTTTTTAGTGTTAGGGGTAAACTTTCAAGTTTTTTGAATGTATAATCTATCATTCTTGCTGACTTGTTTTTAACTGGTTCCTTGGCAAATTTTACTATTCTAGTCTTAGTTAAACACGATGTCAATTTGTCTACTATTTTATTATTTTGAGATGTTTTGTTTGCCTTGCCTGTATGAGCTACATAAAATTTGACATCTTTGCTAAGTTTGGCTAGGTTTGACCATTCATGTCTCCCATGACCAGATATCTTTGCCATTTATCTGCCAGCTAGTGGTTTTCCATTTTGATGACTACATAGCTATACTGTTGCGCATACAGCATGAATTGGAGAAGATGGATGGTTTCCCTTTGCTTTCCTGGTTATTTGTCTTACAGTCAAAAGTGTTGCGCTGACCTCATGGTTCCTTCCTCAGTGTTGGCCATTCCATCCCCCATCTGTCGGCTGCCGCATTCCATTAGTTTTGCTTCCATCAATGGCTGATGAACCATCAGTAAACCATGTGTTAGTCAAATCTTGTGACCATTCCAGGGGTCCCCACAGTTGCATAGGTGCCTCTCTTCAGGGAGGGGTGAGGAGTTTAGGCAACTGAGCTATTTCCTCTGTACATGAAGGCATAGACCCCTTTGCTACCACATCATGGTCATGAAGGAAATACAGATAAATCAGCTCCGCTATGATATCTTTTCTTCTATGGCTAAGCTTGAGAAGGACTCTGCCTTTGAACAGATACAATCCCTCACTGTAAGAGGCACCCTTATGGCCATAGGGTGGTTGGCAATGTCTGAGTAACCCCATGCCTCGTAAAATGTCCAGATTTGTTTCTCAAAGAGAGAATATTTATTTTCCATATATGGAAAACTGGTGAAATGTAAAATTACAAAAGCCATAGTAAATTATTTTTTATGTTTCTCACTTTAATCTGACGATTTACACTTTAATGTCTTTTGTACCTAAAACTGTGACTAAGGTTTATTGCTGATTCATAAAAAACATTACTTGAAATTTAACTGTTACTTGAGAATTTTCTTACTTAAAAGTTTATTGGGCATTTTCTTATTATAGTAAATAAAAGAAAACCAGAATGAAAATTATATGTTCACTGTGAATATAATTCTGTTTGTAAAACATGGATTTGGGAGAGGAAGCATAAACCATAAGCATACATTTGTAGAAAATTTGTAGAATTGAACAAACTCCCCTCCCCCTGTTGAAGTTTCTAGTTATTCTGTCACCACTTTGCTTCTGTAGGAGAAAATTATATTTTAAAAGATAGAAAAATTACAAATTCTCAGGAATTTCTTAATGTAATTTTCTGGTCTCTTTGAGTTTTTTTCCCTGATTTTTCTGGTTTTGTTTTTGTTTTTTGATCCAGTGTTCTTGTGAAACTGTAAAATAATTTCCACTGTTTATCCAGTTACACAATATATACCAAGACTTCCAGATGGCTTCCTACAACAAAGTTAGAGCAATCTTGTTTCTATTAAACATGCTCCATGAAAAATTTCCAAAGATAAATGATGCAAATACATTGTGGCAGGGGACCAAACATGTGAGCATGCTTCAAGGTCTTCTTTTACTCTGGGGTACATGGAAAGTTTCTGTGATACTATGTAAATGCTAAGGATTCTGCTGAGTTTACAGAAGGCATTGAACACAGGAGAGAGAAAAAGATGTCTCTTCTGCTCTATTGTGCTCTGCTGTTTACTAACTTTCTAATTCATTTGAGCCTGTTCTCATATGCAAAATATAGAGCAAATAGCTCGCTCTCTCTCTCTCTCTCTCTCTCTCTCTCTCTCTCTCTCTCTCTCTCTCTCTCTCTCTCATAGACAGTGTAGGTAAGCACAGTTAAAGAGCATATTATGTTATTGTAACATTACTGGTTTTGAATCTGTACCTAATGATCCAAAGAGAACTAGACAGCGGTTATAAAAAATGTCCTATTAGTGGCAATATTAAAAAGCTTAATTGAATTCCGTAAGCTTAGTGGAAACCAGAGTTTGACAGAAGAGCAATGTGTTCAGAAACAAAACAATAAAAGAGAAACTACAGCTTTAAAAAGTCCCAGAGACTTTGCAGAGGAAAGATGCTGTGTTTCAGAAACCTTAGCTTTAATAAATCAAAAAAAACTTAGTAAATTGTATAATAAAATAAGCTTGTCTAGATAAACACCCAGTGATTTGCTGTCTAAATTGCTGAAATCAATGTGTTCAAGGAACTCATATTTTATAAAAATTTTACTAATACTGCTTCAATTTCTTCTTAGATTATCAGGGTGCTATGAAAACTAAAATGTTTTTATAATCAGATTAGAAATAAGTTGTTTTTAGAACCTAAACAGGCTTGTATATTATATCATAATTATTTTAATAATATGGCAACCATAATGGTGATTTGAATGGATGTGTTCTGTCATATTTTGAAGCAATACATGAACATACAATCGTTTTTGCTTGCGGACACGCTCCTGTTGGACTCTGTAGGTGCTGAGGTCACATTTGTGGAACTGAATTGAACTAATTAGATAGGTGCTTTGTCTGCCAGTGAGCATCATAGGCTTCTGCAAAGACAGCTACTGGTGTCTGATGGGGACCAAGAGCCCCAGAAAATTCCCACCACTTCTTATAGACAACTGTTCAAATATCCAGTGCACTTCAACTAGTCCATAAGGCCTAAGTTAAGAAGTGTCCCAGTAAACAACTCACTCTGTAAAATCCTTTCTTTTCTCTTCTAGAAATTAGCAATACGGTGGAGTGAGCAGAATGTACATGTACATCATAAAAGCATCTAATTTCTTGATTCATAGACACCTCGGGAGAACTTGGGGACAAAGACACGACACATGTAAAGAGAAACTTCCTCATGACCTTTGTGCACCATTGAGCAATTCAAATTAATCTTGTCACACTGCCAGTATCTCAGCCAACTCTGGCTTTCTTGGTGTTCATCCAAACGTTTGTTTTCTCATGTTCACTCCATGGCCATTTTAAACATTAAGATCTTCTACTTTTGGACTTCAGGCCAATAATAGATGATGATAGGCATTTCAATGATGTTTTAGTTAAGAGGGGAAATATTCAGTAGATGCCAGTAATTATAATAATATAGCATTTGTCGAACACTTACCATGTGCCAAGCAGGGGGTTTTGCAAGGTTTTTTTCTTCCATGTTAACTCTCACAGGAAATGAGAAAATTGATTTTCAGAGAAGTTGGGTAACTTATTCAAGTTCAGAGAGCAAGTTAGAAAACTCCAACCCAAATCGGACTTAACCACTTAGTATTGATTATGTTGTTAATAGAAAAGCAAATCATTAAAATTTACAGGACGTCCAGTATCTCAGGAACATAAGCCAGGACATGGTGGCTATACCTCCAGCCCCAGCACTCACGCCTGTGGCATGAGAATTGCCATGCGTTAGAGGCCAGCCTTGGCTAAATACTGGAACACTGTCTCAAAACAAAAACAAAAACAAAAACAAAACACTGAGAGAGAACGAAAGCTTATTAATTTTTCTATATATGAAACCATTAATTTTTTTCTGCTCCTGAAGCTCCAAATTAAGAAGGAAAAAGTGGCAAAAAATATCTTTTAGAATATCCGTACATTTTTTTTCACTCCTAATGATATTCCGCTGTACTCATAGATTGATGCCTAGTTCAGCCATCATCGGAGACGCTTCCTCCTGCAGCAGATGGGAACAAATACAGAGACTCACAACCAGACGATAGGCAGAAAGTGAGAGATCGTGGATTCAAGACGAGGCAGAGAGAGTGTTAGAGCCACAGGGATGGAGGACACCAAGAAAACAAGACTCTCTAAACCAACATGAGCAAAGCTCACATGAACTCCCATAGACCAAGCAGCATGCACAGGGCATGCATGGTCTGCATCAAGACCTCTGTGTATATATTTTAGCCCCAAATCTAGTGTTTGTATCGATATCCTGAGTGTGGGAACAAGTGGGTCTCTGATTCTTGTGCCTTCTCTTGGGCTCTTTTCTTTCTTTTCGTTGGTTGTACCCAAATTTTTTTTTTTTTTGCTTTTTTTGCTTTTTTCGATACAGAGTTTCTCTGTGTATAGCCTTGGCTGTCCTGGATCTCACTTTGTAGACCAGGCTGGCCTTGAACTCACAGAGATACGCCTGCTTCTGCCTCCCAAGTACTGGGATCAAAGTCGTGCACCACCACGCCCGACTCTAATTCTTGTAGATTCAGATGGGAAGGCATAGGAGGAACTGAGAGAAATAAAGGGAGGGGAAACTGTAATCATGATATGGTATGTGAGGAAGGAATTTACTGTTTTTAAACTTTTGGTGTAATTGATTAAGAAAAGAGACAGAAAGCACAAAAATTCACATTGAAAGACCATGTAATAGAATTACAACAGAGAAAATGAAAAATAGCAGGTGTTTCTGCTTTCAAGAAAGGAAGGCAGTGTGGCCTAGCTGGCCAACCAACAATTCTCATGTCCATGTGAAAAAGACTAAAACCAAAGAAAAAAGAAGACTTTGGAACATGATTTACAACCTTTTTAAACGTACAACAGCAGAATGGTGTAACAAATTGTGAAGGTAGCCAGGGCTTGCACATTTTTTATTCAAAGGGACAATTCGAAGACACATCACCAAGTTTATTCTCACAGGGTCACAACGGGCTTACATTCCACTGAGTGCACTAGTGTGTGCTGCGCAGTCAGTGTGTCCTGGGTCCTGTGCAGTCAGTGTGTCCTTTCACCTTGATGTGAAATAAAGAGACTGACCCTTGGTATCAATTACCCAAGAATGGGCCTGATTTGCTTAGAAGGGCTCTGATCTCTGATCTGGTCACTTGAACAAAAGGTATTGAATAACACAATGACTGTTTCACCAAAAAGAATGAGGAAATTTTATCTTAGTCTTTTCACAAAGGAGAAAATTATGTGCTAGCCCTGTGGAATCAGAAAAGCCACAAAGCCAGAATCAGATGTTATCAGTCTATACCCACATGATGATTTCAACATTTTTCTTGGAAACTGGTTTTAGTACCTTGCTGTTTTCACCAAATGGTTTTAGGTCTAGCCATAACATCTTATGTACACATATATTGTTCGGAGTCAGGAGCATGAATAGGTAACAAAGGAAAAATGGGGCGTAGGGTGGTACATGGGAGAGTACTCTAAAGAATAGTAGATTGATAGCATTGTTTTTCTTACAGGTCAGATAATTCTGAAGATTGAGTATACAGTGTGTAAGTGGAGTGAGCACATAGATTACTGCAAAGCATATTCTTATTAACTTGGTTACAGGTTTGCGTGAAAGTTTGATTTGTAAATGTAATGGGTAAATGCATTTCTTGAGAACTTTTGCAAGCAATTGTTTCTATATAGAATATCTTTAGCCCAGATCCTAGTTAGTCCATTGCCAGCAACCAAAGAAATTATAATAAGAATGTAAACAATGAAGTTGAAACCACAGAAAAGGACATTTAGAGCCATATAACCTACCGTAGATATTTGAAGGGTTAAATGCAAGGCTAATGACTTTGAGAATAAAGAAAGAATTGATGGACCTCAGCAGGATTATGGTCCAGAAGGCCTTCCCAGAACACCTCTGAAGCAGGGCTGGAGAGATGGCCCAGTGGTTAAGAGCACCGGCTGCTCTTCCAGAGGATCTGAGTTCAATTCCCAGCAACCACGTGGCAGCTCACTGCTATCTCTGACTCCAATCCCAGGAAATCTGATTCGTCCTTCCTGCTTCCATTGGCACTGCACTTGATATGGTGCACAGACACAGAGGCACACACGTAACAATACCATGAAAATACAACAAAATAAAGTTTGTTGAAAAGAACCTCTGGAAAATGGTAACCATCCCATTTCTAGGTGTCTTTACCTCTTCTCTTCCCCATAGTTCACCACTCTCAGAGTTACTCCATAATGTGGTGGGTTTTGTCTCTGTTACTTCCCATATGCACACATGTTGGTGTAGCCTTTAAGCACTGTCTCTATGTCCCTAGCATGTGTAGAAAGAAAGGATCTGCACTGATTGAGTGGATCACGGAAAAAGGCAAATAGAAATATTTTTTCACAAAAACTGAACATAGAGCATTGTCCTGTAGACATAACAAAAATGCATGAGAACTGGTTTATATAATTTTAATAAGACAGTGAATAGCTGCAGGTCCGAAGTTCTGGACAAGTTAAGGTCTGCGCTGAGCCTTCATTTGGCAGATCCTCATATACACGTGCGACCCTGGTCATTGACACAGGAGACTGGCCTACACAGGCAGCATCACTGGCTGAGTCCTGTGCCCTCTGCATCCTATGGATTCTGTTCACGGACTCCTGTGCAGATGGAGCTGCTGGGATAATGAAGAGAAGTGATGATACCGTTTGCCTCGTGCCTGGTCAGGAGTCTTTCCGTGAGGGCTCTAGATGTGACTGAGCCATCAAGCAGACACAAAACTAACCCCATCTCCTGTTTTCTACTCCCTTTCCTTAAGTCTTCAAGCTTGAGATTAGTACAGTTTCACTGTTTTTATGCCCACTGGGGAGTCTGCTTTCCTAAATTTGGCTATACATTTGTGAACAATTCTTTTTTTTTTTTTTTTTAATTAGGAGATTTTGAACTCTTTATTTTTTTAATATATTTTATTAATTTATTCATATTATATCTCAATTGGTATCCCATCCCTTGTATCTTCCCATTCCTCCTTCCTCCCATTTTCTCCTTACTCCCCTCCCCTATGATTGTGACTGAGGGGGACCTCCTCCCCCTGTATATGCTCATAGGGTATCAAGTCTCTTCTTGGTAGCCTGTTATCCTTTCTCTGAGTGCCACTAGGCCTCCCCATCCAGGGGACGTGGTCAAATATGGGCCACCAGAGTTTGTGTGAAAGTCAGACCCCACTCTCCACTCAACTGTGAAGAACGTCCTGTCCATTGGCTAGATCTGGGTACAATTCTTTTAAGTACCTCAACGAATTATTCTTATCAAGACCATGACTATTGACAATTCTGCATAAGATCTTGAAAAGGAGAAATGTTTTATAATTGAGACCAGGGTCTTTTACTGGTGTTGTTCTTTAATCCAAAGAAATGATGATAAGTATCTAAGAAAAAAAAACATTAAGTTAGCGTTAATTAGCAGTGAGGTATTAAGAGTTTTATTGAGGATGGGGATTCGTAATTATAGAAACTAATAGTGTAAGCTGTAGCTAGAGAACCACCAACATAACTTATCTGTTGCTTGGCAGAAACCAAGTGATTATCCAGGAAAATCACTGCTGTGGGTTTATTTCTCCACAGCAGTGGTGCTGATTAATTAATGTTGTAAATGTAAAAAAAAAAAAAAAAAAAAAAAAAAAAAAAAAACAAGTATTTGGAACTATTGGATAGCACTTCCTGTCCCACTCTTGGGTGCGTGACCAGCCACTTTCTGATTTAATTTATACCCCACTTTGTAAGATGAAACCCATATCTGGCACCATGATCCATTCAAGAACCTTTGTGTAGGAAAGAGCGTACTGCTACATGTTCCTAAACAAACACGGCATATAACTGAGTCCTCATGATTTACCATTATACACAGACCAGATGGGTAACTGTATGGAAACAGTGTCTTCTGAATATAGCAGGGCAGCTGCACATGGAGACCTTCAGTGGCTGTGACTGATTATGGAGAGAGGTGGGAGAGAGAGAGAGAGAGAGAGAGAGAGAGAGAGAGAGAGAGAGAGAGAGAGAGAGAGAGAGAGAGAAGTGTGAGAGCTGTGGAACAAGAGAAGAGTCTTATGTGAAATTAAAAATTAATTGACTGCATTTGACCAGAAGTGCTGCAAATATTCTCTGACTTTGTCAAAGAAATGCCTTTGTATACTCAAGAACAACTACTGGGCCGTCCTAAGCTAGGTCTTGGGTTTCCAGATGTGCTTCTCCAGTGTCCCCATTCTCCAATATAACCTTGATTGCTTAATTCAACAGAAGGCCTACAAATCTCAGGGATGCCTTTTCCATAAGCTGAGACCTTGGCAAGATCCCTCCTTCTCTGAGCCTTTCTTTCCTCCTCTAATTGGAAGGAATAGCAGGACCATCTTCTTGGAGCTGGTAGTTGACTTGAGATCCTTAGCCCACTCCTGTCATTGAAAAGCCACACTCCAAATGCTGGGTGATGTTTGTATGACTCATGGGCACCATTAGAATGTATATGGGGACAAAAGAGATTGCTTGCAAGTAATTGGTTCATGTCATTGTGGAGGCTGACAAGATCAGTGGCTAGCAAACAGGAGAGCCGAGTGTACCACTCCAGGCTGAAGGCCATGTGCTCAAGACTTGAGATCTTTCTCTTTCAGCTTGAGTCCCAAAGGAAGACAAAATTGATGTCATAGCCCAAAGCAGTCATGAGGCAATTAATCCTTCTTATGGAATAGAGGGACAGTCTTTAGTCCTATCTGGGATTTCAACTGACTAGATGAAGCGCCCTCTTATCAGGGAGAACAATCTGTTTTACTCAAGCCATTGGTATTTTTATTGGTTCTTTGAGAATTTCATATAACGTGTTTTGATTCTATTCACTTCTGCAAATATTTCTGGATCCAAATCTCCTTCCTTAACAGTCCAAATTTGCTCAACCCATCAAGATCAATTCGTGCTGCCCGAATATTCTTGGACGTGTGGTCTGCTGCAGCATGGATGGTTTTAGGGGTTATACTCTTAAAGAAAACTCTCTCTCTCTCTCTCTCTCTCTCTCTCTCTCTCTCTCTCTCTCTCTCTCTCTCTCTCTCTCTCTGTCTCTCTCTCTCTCTCTCTCTCAAACTCACAAGTCCTGTTTGAAATGCCATGCTAGTCTCTACAGTGTGCTCACTGGGACAAGACTGCCACCTCGTGTTGCATCACTGGCTATTCACACTCCTAGCATGCTTCCTCTGCACTTGTATAAGTCCCCTGAAGCTTCCTCCCATGAGTGACATAAAAAGAAAACATTTTTTGGCAATGCCAAAAAAGAATCTCTGTCTGTCTGTGCAGTGTTAGTAGTAATGCTTGGGGTTAGACGATTGGCTATAGTGTGCTGGAAAGTGCTTAGCCTTTGTCTCCTGAACTCCTGCTATTGTTGTTATATACAGATGATAGAGAGCTAATAAACAGACAGACAGATAGATGTTAGACAGACAGACAAATGATAGATAGATAGATAGATAGATAGATAGATAGATAGATAATAGATCGATGGCAGACAGATAGATGATTGATAGATGATAGATAAATGATAGATGATTGATAGACAGGCAGATAGATAGATGATAGATAGATAGATCGAACAACTGGAATTACTGTCTAGGAGGTGAAATAGTTAAACATAAATGTCCCCTGCTCTGTGTTGTACACGGCCATGTTTAATAGCAAGTTCTTAGAAAGGTGTCTAAATTTTTTGAAAGCACATTCCTCGCTGTCTGCAAAAGAGGCTGCAAGCCTTTGCAGGCAGACCAACTATTTAAACTATGTCTGAAGAATGGTGAAGAACGCCATTTCTTTACATCCCTGGAGAGGGCTGTGCTTGGATTCTCCCCTCCTCCTGCTTCCCCGTGACTCTGCAGGCAGGTTTTTGTTTTGTTTTGTTTCTGTTTCTTTCCACCTTCTTCTGGTTCTATTTTACCCATCGCATATGTTGGGGCAGGGGATGCAAAAACTTCCAAAGACAGGACTATTTTCTTCATTAAAATAGAAGCGCATCTGTCACACTACATATCTAAAAATGCCACTGGGTCCCCATAGTGAGTTTATAATGCAAACTGACATGTCCCATACCCCACTCCCCTAAAAACATGGGCAAACTTTAAAGCCTTATGCCAGGTAAAACATCCAGTAACTAATACTACATGCCTGATTCTGTTTATAATTTTTAAGAATGAGAACAAGAGAGGGAGCTAGAGAGATGGCTCAGAGGTTAAGGACACTGACTGCTCCTCCAGAGGTCCTGAGTTCAATTCCCAGCAGCTACATGATGGCTTACAACCATCTATAATGTGATCTGATCCTTTCTTTTGGCCTGTAGGTGTACATGCAGGCAGAACACTGTACACACAATAATAAATAAATCTTTTTTTAAAATTGGGAATAAGAGAGTAAATAATTTAGCAGCTGGGTAGTACGGAGAGAATAAGGGGGCTGGGGCATGACGGCTAAGGGATAGATGTGGGGCTTATGCGGGGATAAAGAAATGTTCTGAAGTTGTAGTAATGGAAGCATTGTAAATATATACAAAGATCTTGAATTGAACACTTAAACGGTGAATAATGTGGTGTGTGGATTCTATCTCAATAAGACCCAGGTTCTGTTCCCAGCACCCATATTATGACTCACAACCTCAGTGATTCCCATTCCAGGGTGCCTGGCACCCACTTCTGGCTTCTGTGGGCACCAAACATGAGGTACACATACATGCATGCAGGTAAAATACTCATACTGATAAAATGAAGTAAATCTTAAAAAGACACGAATGTAAAACTGCATGCTTTGGGGTTTTTTTTTTTTTTAAAGATTTATTTATTTATTTATTTATTTATTTATTTATTCTGTATACAGTGCTCTGCCTCAGGTAAACCTGCAGGCTAGAATAGGGCATCAAATCATATTATAGGTGGTTGTGAGCCACCATGTGGTTTCTGGCAACTGAACTCAGGCCCTTTGGAAGAGCAGACAGTGCTCTTAACCTCTGAGCCATCTCTCCAGGCCCAAACTGCATGTTTTGTGTAGGTAATCCATTTTCCTTTCAAGAGAGTTAGTAAAGAGGAAGGAAAGGTTGTCAAGATTGCTTTGAAGACGTTAAAGATACAAATTCAGGGGAATGAGCCATTATGGCCAACAAGGAGCTTATCTAATGGATTGAACTAGAAATGATCATAATGAGTGAGTTCACCCAGAAGCAGAAAGAGTCAAATGGTATATACTCACTTGTGTCTGGACACTAGCCCAAGCGGCATGTCCCATGA
The DNA here is from genome assembly GCF_903995435.1 of Acomys russatus. Classification (NCBI taxonomy): domain Eukaryota; kingdom Metazoa; phylum Chordata; class Mammalia; order Rodentia; family Muridae; genus Acomys; species Acomys russatus. The sequence continues at coordinate 16,278,392 of NC_067164.1, read as the reverse complement.
AAGTCTTCACTTACCAGGAAAGTGGGACAGAGGGGAGGACATCCTATTGGGACTCTAGGTGAGAGAAGCATGGGAGAATGGGGAAATAGAAGGATCCAGAGAGTCCTAGAAACCTACAACAAGAACATTATGATGGGCGGATCTGGGCCCAGGGGTCCTGCTCAAACTATGGCACCAGCCAAGGACAATATGTGCAGTAAACTTCGAACCCCTACCCAGATCTAGCCAATGGACAGGACATTTTCCACAGTTGAGTGCAGAGTGGGGACTGACTTTCACACGTACTCTGGTGCCCCATATTTGACCATGTCCCCTGGATGGAGAGGTCTGGTGGCACTTAGAGGAAGGATAGCAGGCTACCAAGAAGAGACCTGATACCCTATAAGCATATACAGGGGGAGGAAGTCCCCCTCAGTCACAGTCATAGCGGAGGGGAGTAAGGGGAAAATGAGAGGGAAAGAGGAATGGGAGGATACAAGGGATGGGATAACAATTGAGATATAATATGAATAAATTAATAAAATATATTTAAAAAAAGAAAACGAGCCACCATTCTGGTACCATAAATAAAGTATTGATACACTTAGACATTTTCCGATGTCTTTTTATTTTTACCAGCCTTAAAATAATAATAGCCAAGCACATACCAGAAACCACTTTAATTCTGTAGAAACCCTATACTTGAATTAGTTGTTATCAATCAGAAATCGATGAGAAACGTTGATGCTTACCATTCACCTCTCATATCGTTTGTTTGTTTGTTTTGGTTTTTCGAGACAGGGTTTCTCTGTGTAGCCTAGGCTGTCCTGGACTCGCATTGTAGACCAGGCTGGCCTAGAACTCACAGGGATCCTCCTGCCTCTGCCTCCCGAGTGCTGGGATCAAAGGCGTGCATCACCACCGCCCGGCCTACTTCTAATCATTTAACAGTGAAAACTTGGAAGCCTCCCAGGTAAGATGGTGAGCTAAAGGTCATCTCTGTGAGAGCTGAAGAGACACAAGAAGAAGAAGAAGAAAAAAAAATAGACTTTATGCCCAAGAAAGAAACAGCGAAAGAGTTTCAGAAACCCACAAAGGAAGGGAAAGACACCAAAAACAAGCAAGAAAAAAAAAAAAAAAAAGAGGGCTGTCCCGAGATGCAAGCCTAACGCAGGCATCAGCTGTGCAGATCCCTGGCTGAGACAGGAGAGAACAGCTGCTTCTAGAAGGTAAGGCGGACCACGGCCGGCAGTGCCACCCTTAGTGCAGGCCGCCACCCTCACAAGTCTCAAATCCAGTTGCCGGTTTTGGTGAGACCGCGGTCTTCCAGGAAATGGGTCGGAGCAAGGAAATAACGTTTTAGGAGCTGTATGGCAGTGCCTGGATGATGGCGATCTTGGAAGGAGACTCTATTTCTAAAAACTGAGTACTTTGGGGACCTGAAATCAGGAAACACACAGGTTGAGGAAATCACAAATTTAGTTTTCCTATTACAGATGAGGGAAGGGCCAGAGACACAGTTGTGTAGAATAGGAGTTCGGGCCATTAATAAGCTAAGGCCACCTGGCTGACATTTACTGCTGTGAGTCCATGAGGCTTATGTTCCAGAAGCATCCCTCCAGCAGAATGACTAAGACGCGGGAGGCCAGGAAAGTATGAAAGCAGGTCCGGTGCCTCTACTGATCTCAGCGCTGTGGCAGCTCCTCACATACCCAACACAGTAGGAGACACCCCCAGCGAAAAACATTCGCCTCCCCGGGGGTGTAATCTAGAGTGTCTTGAGCAATAAGAGTCGGCCCAGCCCACAGGATGCAAAGGTAGGTGGGTCCGCCAGAGGCTCCCTGCTACACAGCGAAGGGGACTTCTTTCTTTTGATGGTTGCCCTGGGAGACTTCTACACATCTCCTATGCAAGCTCAGCAATAGCAAGTAGAGAAAGACCTACCCCAAGCACATAACGGGTAGTATTCTGGTTTTGGTTTGGTTGGGGTTTTTTTATTTTGTTTTGTTGTTTTGGGTTTTTGTTGTTGTTGTTGTTTTTGTTTTCTGAGACAGGGTTTCTCTGTGTAGCCCTGGCTGTCCTGGACTCGCTTTTTAGACCAGGCTGGCCTCGAACTCACAGAGATCCGCCTGCTTCTGCCTCCCGAGTGCTGGGATTAAAAGTGTGCCCCGCCACGCCCGGCTCAGAGCTAGTTTCATGAAAAAGATAACCAAAATGGAAAAACCCTGAGCCAATTTAACCAAAAGAGGGAAACCCTAACTGAATAAAATTAAACATGAAAAAAGAATGGGTCGTGTGTGTATGTGTTTACCTTCTGTGTTTTTATAGGTCACAAAACTAGAAAGGAGACCATAATCTGGAACAGAAGAAATCTTATTCGAGACGGCAAACAGAACAAAGGGATCCGTATAATAGGAAGGCGGAAGGAAGTACCTGTAAGGGCGCTGAAAGCCAATCAGCCAATAAAGGAGGATGGGCGGGGCAGATGAGTGAGAACAAGGTAGAATGATGCTTGAGTCTGAGGACACCATGAAGAGACCCACTACTCTCTAGGATAGCCTAAAAAGTAATGAAATTTAAGCCAGGTGGTGGCGCACTCCTTTACTCCCAGCACTCAGGAGGCAGAGGCAAGCGTATCGCTGTGAGTTCAAGGCCAGCCTGGTCCACAAAGCTGTTGCAGGACAGCCAGGGCTACACCAAGAAACCTTGTCTCAATAATAATAATAATAATAATAATAATAATAATAATAATAATAATAATAATAATAATAATAATAATAATAATAATAATAATAATAATAATAGTAATAGTAATAATAATAATAATGAAAATTTAAAGGAATAAAAATGTTTTTGAAAACTGATCATCTTTACTTCAAGATAGGAATTACAAAGTAATATTTTAATGTAAATTCTACACCTATGTTGTATTCTTACAGTTGCTGTATAACTCATATCTATATATTTATGGTGTCTTTGTTAGAGTTAGTTAGAGTTTCTTTTACTGCAGTGAAACAGTATGACTGAAAAGCAAGTTGGGGAGGAAAGGGTTTATTTGGCTTAAGCTCACTGATCACCATCAAAGGAAGTCGGGACAGGAACTCAAAACATGCCAGGAATCTGGAGGCAGGAGCTGATGCAGAGGCCATGGAGGTGTGCTGCTTACTGGCTTGCTCAACCTGTTTTCTTATAGAACTCAGGACCACCAGCCCAGACATGGCACAACCCACAACGGGTGGGCCCCTCCCCATCAATCACTAATGAAGAAAAAGCCTTACAAATGGATCTTATGAAGGCATTTTCTCAATTGAGGTTTGTGTATCAAGTTGACATAAAACTAGCCAGCACATACAGATTATTCATACTTACATTTTACACAAAAAAAAAAGTCTTTTTTTTTTTTTTTTTTCTGACACAGGGTCTCTCTATGTAGCAAACTGGCTTAAAATTCATCGTGCTCCATGCTGGGCAGTGGTGACGCACACATTTAATTCCAGGAATCGGGAGGCAGAGGCAGGCAGATTGCTGTGAGTTCAAGGCCAAACTGGTCTACAAAGTGAGTCCAGGACAGTCAAGGCTACACAGAGAAACCCTATCTCAAAACAAAAACAAAAACGAAAACAAAAACGACTCATCACCCTCCTCCACCCAGTTTACACTAAATTGGAAATTATTGCTTTAAAGTTTGAAATATAAATTGATATTCAAATGTTAATGAATTTATGGATATAAATTTTTGCTAATTCATGATACAGTTTTTTAAAAGCCGGTTCTCTCCAGAGGTTGTAACAGCAAACATGTTACTTTGCAGGGGGATTATGTCTGTGCTGCATCCTCCCCCTCTCTCTCTTTCTCTCTCTCTTTCTCTCTCTCTCTCTCTCTCTCTCTGGCATGCAGAAAGGAGCAGTGTCTTGGGAACTCCAGCCGCCATCGCAGCACGGTAGAGGGAAAAGTTGCCCGGCTTCCGGTGTTTCCAGCAGGAATGACACACCTCACTTCTGCTTACTCCATTGTTCAAGGCAAATTACCTAGGGGACATCGCTGAACCTGGAAGCATAGTAGTCCCCGAAGGAAAGGCTCTATGGGACACGTGGCTAAGCCTAATGTCACAGGAGGGGGAAAACAGCAAATACGTAAGAGCGATTATCATTGTCATTGTCATTATGAATTATAGAGTTGGAATGAAATATTCATGACCATGCCTTTCAGGCTTATATTCCTGGATGAGAAATCAGAATCCAAAAGAGGAGAGCACTGAATTCCATGACCAATCCTCCCATAGCAAAACTCACCTCAAAGGAAGAAGAAATAGGGTAAGCCGAAGTTCTTATGCATCAGCACAAAAGAAAAACATGCACCGAAAGTGACCGCTTCCAGCCAGTAAATCCAGTTTCATGCTACTAATTAACAAATGTGCATCTAACAATGGACTTAGATGAAAAATAGAAAAATGACTTGTACTTATCTAGAGAAACTCCCAAAATCCATATTTAACTTGTTTTCATGCTTGAGTTAGGAGAATCATAGACGAAATGTTAATCATTGCACACCAAGCTTGAATGAGTGACGTGTCATGTCATGTCACATTATAAGTAAAATAACAAATACAGAAATATTCTTCTAGATGCTGAAAACTGTCGTGTGATTGAGAAGTCACACATACGTGTTTGCAAATGAATGACGCTCCAATGTTAATCTTTGTGTTTTCAATTTCATCATAATTGTTAATGTCAAGGAATATGTCAGCTAGAATTTAGGATGGACAGTGCCCGTTCTTCAACTGCAACTATAGGGAAAGCTACATTTATTCGTAAGAATTTGAAAGCGAGAACAAGAGAATTCTATAATCAATCATCAATTGGCTATATGGAGCTCACAAAAGTTCTGTTTAGCCTATTATTTTAAGTTATTCCATAAGCATCCTTTATAGTATTAAGCTTTATAATGAACTTACATACATATAAGTCCATAGTTTTAGGGGGGAACTAGCTGTTAACGTTTACTAGCAAGTAACTAGGAACATTCTAAGCTTCTGGTGCTTATCAAACACTCTTATGCATAGACAGTTAAATGTCTGGAAAATGTACAGATCTGTTTCCAGTTACGCTAAACACAAAGATGCAGACTTCTCTCACAGAATTTAAAAACCCAACACAGGAGATAACTGGCGAAGCAGTATGAGTGAGCTGCCAAAAATAAAGACGCAAGAAATGCAGTAACGAAGCAACGTTTGGGTCAGAAATGTCAAATCTAGAATTAGAATGATTTACATATATGCCTAGGCATCAGAAAAGTTTTACTGTAAACTAAGAATTAGAGCCGGTGTTCATCACACTGCTTCGTGCACAGTAAATGTTCAATATAGATCTCTTGAATCATATACTGTCTTAGTTAGGATGTCTATTGCTGTGTAGAGACACCGTGACCATGGCAACTCTTATGAAGGTAAGCATTTAATTGGGGCTGGCTTACAATTTCCGAGGTTTAGTCCATTGCCGTCATGGCAGGAAGCATGGCACCTTGCATGCAGACACAGTCCTAGAAAAGGAGCTGAGAGTCTATACCTAGATCAGCCAGCAGCAGGCAAAGAGAGTGCCATTGGGCCTCAGTTGGGCTTCTGCAACCCCAAAGCCTACCCCCAGTGACACACTTCCTCCCATAAGGCCACACCTACTCCAATAAGGCCACGCCTCCCACAGTGCCACTCCCTATAGGCCTGTGGTGGTGGTGGGGGGGGCTCATTTTCTTTCAAACTACCACATATACTAAAGGTAAATCTACCAGGAAAAAAAAAAGTAGTCATATGGGAAGAAAGTATCAGGATGGACAATGAGATGATCCATTAGAATTTGGCAGAAAAGTAACAAGAAGTGTTTGGTGACCCTTCTAATGATACATGGAATACACCATCCTAATAATATACAAGACTTAGGACAGGGCAGGGTCCCCAGTGGTATGGGTCATCCTCAGAACTCTGGGAACTGACTTGTAGCTTGAATAGTATCCTTAAAGGAGCAAAGCTCCAGAAAGAAAAAAGGGGGAGATCAGTTTATCCTGGTCCTCTACTTTAAGTTACCCTGAAAGTCAAACCTTGCGCTTCTTTGAGGGCTGTCATGACTACATACTTAGGTCTCACTGTGGTGGTTTAAATAGGTATGATCCCCACAGACTGACGCATTTAATGCTTGGCCGGTGGGGCAAAGCACTGTTAGGAGGTGTGGTCTTCTCGGAGTGGGTGTGGCCTTGCTGGAGGAAATGGGTCGCTGTAAGGGCTGGCCTTGAGGTCTCCTATGGTCAAGCTACACCCAATGTGAAACACATAATCTCCTTCTGCTGCCTTCAGATCAGCGTATAGAATGCTCAGCTCCTTCTCCAGCACCATGCCTTGGCTTGCTTGCCCTCTGCCCTGTTTCCCGCCATGACAGGTAATAGCTTTGGAAGAGTTGCTGTGGCCACGGCGTCTCTTCACAGCAATAAAACCCTAACTAAGGCACTCACTGACCTCCCCGTTGCTATATTCGTATCCCTTGTACAGGCTTAAATAAAATGAGTGGTTGGAATTCAAATTAGCAATAGGTTAACCCAGGTGCTCTCCAGTATGCTCACCAACAAATGGGTGGAAGAGAAGAGAAGATACATATGTCATACTTCATATATGTATATTATTCAGTCATAACAATAAATGAAATCCCATCATTCACACCAACATGTATAGGAATAATTGTAGATCATAAAGTTAAACCAGACACAGAAAAACAAATAACATATACATTCATTTACTTGATGAAACTAATAAGTTCATCTTATAGAAGAATAGGCTAGAATAGGGGTCACTACAGACCAGAAAGAAAAGCACAAAGATGAGGTCAGTGGGGCAACCAAACACAGAGATGGCAAAATAACATACAGTGTATTTCAAAATGATTTCAAGGGCTGGGAAGACAGCTCATTGGGTAAGGATGCTTGCCACCAAGCCTGAGAACCTGAGTTCAATCCCCAGCACCGGCATGGTAGAGAGAACTGACTCCTATAAGTTGTTCTCTGACTTCCAGGCATATGTGCACACACGCACTCACACAAGCACAGCTGTAATAAACAAAATTTAAGTGACTTGGCAAGAAGAGTCCAAATCTCCCAACACATAATAATCATCAATGGTTAAAGAGCTAGCTCTGTTTAGTGCCCTGATTTGGTTAGACACATTGTACATGGGTTGAATTGCTGTAATGTATCCATAATGACGTGCATACACTGTTGCAATTTACAAATGAAATCCAAATGAGTTTTAGATTAAATGCAATGGCAAATAATGAAAAAGAATAGGTTTTCAGATTGTGGGAGGTTGTCGGGATACAGAGAAGGAAGCATGGAGAACCAGAAGGGAGAGGCCACAGAGACGGGGGATGGGGGGAGAAGACGGAAACTCAGGGCCTTTGCATCTTTGACCTAGAAACACAGTGTGGGCTGAGACAGTTTGTGAAACAACTGCAGGGATCGCTTAGTTTATAAAGCCTTTGCTGTTTTTGCTGTCTTGTATCTTTTTTTTAAGCGGAGGATGTTTCCTAGAAATGTAATCATGATGCCAAAGTGAATGGATAGATTTTAATTTTTGTTTCCAAATGAGAATAAGGTGCCTATTGCAATGTTTCATAGTGTGGTGCATGGCAGTAAGATAGCACAATATCTAGAGTTTATTGTCTTAAAAAAAAATTATCTTACAGAAATAATAGAATTTTCTTAACTTCTTAAAACGAGCAACAAAAGTGACCCTGAGAGTTTCAACAAGAAAAAAAGTAAAACGTTATATACTAAAATCCATGTGTGGACTCAGAAGAAATCAGCAGGGAAATTAAAAGTTATCACTGCATTTAAAGGGAGTTCAAGAAGCAGGGGAAAATGAAATATGTCAAGAATACAAATTTTTTTTTAAAAAGGGTGTGGGGCAGCCAAAGTTACCAAGAGGTGGCATCCAGAAAAACAGGAAATAATAAGAAAATTATAGCAAATCTGAAATCTGGTTACTTGAAAATGTTGATAAGATAATCAAGAAGGAAAAAGAGAAAAAGAAGCCATAAAAACAAGTAATATTGCTGTGGACTCTAGCTCTAAATACGTGTGTGTGGTGTAGTGCGGTGTGGTGTTTATGTGTGGTGTGTGTGTATATGGATACGTGATATGTACCATGCAGTGTATATATGCATGTGTGGTGTATGTAATATATATGTGCAGTGTTTGTGGTATGTATGTGTGGTGTTCGGGATGTGTGTTGTGTACATGCATTTGTGTGTGTAGAAATATACACACAGATGTGTGGGGTGTGGGGAATGTGTGTGTGCTTTTGTGTTTGGTGTGTGTGTGTGTGTGTGTGTGTGTGTGTGTGTGTGTGCGTAGATATATACACAAATATCTGTGTGTAGATTATATCCACAGATATGTGTGTAGACATATATACACAGATGTGTGTGGGATGTGTGTGCATGGTATGTGTGTGTATGTATATAGATAGATAGATAGATAGCTATAGATATACATAGGACATGGGCACAGCAAGGACATCTTAGAGGGAGGAACAGTTCTACCGGGGGGGGGGGAGGGGGGAAGAAGCACAAGAGGGGGTAATAAAGGGCACATATCATGACAGTAGGAGGCAGAAGGGGGATGTGACTAAAAAGGGAACAAGAGAGAAGCAAAGATAGTGTAGAGGGAATAATATCCAAATAAAATGATATGTTTTAAAATGTTATAATGAAACAAATGTATTTGTATGCTAACGAAAATTTAATTAAAAGGAAATAATAAAGCCAAGCTTAGTGGCGCACACCTTTAATGCCAGCATTTGGGAAGCAGATGCAGGCAGATTTCTGCAAGCTCAAGGCCATCTAGGTGTGTATGGTGAGATTCTGTCTAAAAAACAACAATAAAAAACAACAACAGTAATATGTATTGTAAATATGTATATTATAACATACGAGCAGTATTAAAAATGAAAAGGGGAGGAGCCAAGTATGAATAAAGAGAAAAATCTTTTGTTGTTGTTGGGTTTATGGTTTTGTTTTTCCAAGATATGGTTTCTCTGTGTTGCCCTGGCTGTCCTGGAACTTGCTCTGTAGACCAGGCAGGACTAGAACTCAGGGATCTGCCTGCCTCTGCCTCACAAGTGATAGGATTCAAGGTGTGTACCGCCACATCTGGTAGAAAATCCTTAAAAGAACGAACAAATAATAGTTTAAGTTTTGACCATATTCATATTTTTACATATTACATATTATATTTAAAATTTTTTAGTACATAGTACATATTTGTGGTTCTAAACAAACAAACAAAAAAACTTCAAGTATATACTAAAAAAAGTCACTGTCCCACTGAGTCCCCAACAACCCAAAACTCTCCAGCCTTGTAATTTACTTGTGACTATTTCCACAAACTTATCTTACACCTTTTCTCACACATAGGGGAAAGGCAACTGGTACATTTAAAGAATTTTCCCAGAAACAAACAAAAAAATGCAGGCATGCTTCATAAGACCTTCAAGAAGCCTAAACCTCTTCTAAACATGCTTTGTGTATAGAAAACAAGGGAGGATTGTCCAAAGCTCCCAAAAAAGACTGGCCCTTGTCCCGCTCTGTATAGCGGGTAGTGGTCTAAAACATTGCACTTCCCGGAATCTCTCACTCCAACACCGGATGTCACTTGGGCTCTACTGTTTAATGTCACTCATAAAACTTTGATTTGGAAGCCAATTCCAGGAAAGAGGACAAAGGAATGAGCACTCATCCTGCTGCAGTGACGTGTGCAAACCCCTTTGCCGGGAGCTGAGGACCAGCGTCCTGATGTGGGCAGCCTCCTTCCTGGTAAGCAGAGGTTGTGGGTTCTGAACCTGCCCGTCAGCGAAGCCTCTATATCTAATTGGCAGATAATGTGCTGATGTGGCGACTTCCTGGTCAATGGTGAAACTGCCAGTGCCATAATTTTCAAATGTTTTATTGTAGCACCCGCTGCATTCTTTGATGACCCAGTTCTGCAATAAGGATTTGGTCATAGTTCCTGGAAACTCAAGGGGAAAAAAATGTCCTTCTTTTTTTTCAGCCCTTGAATTCTAAGTAAGCCATTTACCAACTGTCAAGAGGAGTTTGGAAGGTAGCTTTTTTTTTTTTTTTAAAGATTTATTTATTATTTATACAGTATTCTGCCTGCACACCAGAAGAGGGCCCAGATCACATTATAGATGGTTGCGAGCCAGACACCATGTGGTTGCTGGGAATTGAACTCAGGACCTTTGGAAGAACAAACAGGGCTCTTAACATCTGAACCATCTCTCCAGGCCCTAGAATGTAGCTTCTTGAGATTCCATGCTTAGCATATATGAGGCCATGGGTTCTATCCCCAACACCATGTGCACATAAAACCAACCGTACAGGAGCAGGGCATGGTAGAGCATGCTGTAATCCCAGTACTTGGGGTATAGAGGCAGAAAATGCAGGAATTCAGGATTATCCATGCAGCATAGCATACTCACAGCCATTTTTGGACTATATACACTGTCTCTATTTTAAAAGCTGGGGGAGGGGTTTGGCAAGATGGCTCAGTGGGTTAAGGTACTTATCCTGCAAGGCTAACAACCTCAGTTCAACCCGTGGAAATCACATAAAGGTGAAAGGAGATAACTGACTCCACAGAATTATTCTCTGACCTCCTTGTGTGTGCTATAACAGAAATGTATGGAAACAAAATATTTTTTAATAGGGCTGGCAAGATAGTTCAGCGGATAAAGACTCCTGCTGCCAAGCCTGAGGACCTGAATTCAATTCCCAGAACATAAGAAAACTGACTTTCACAAATTGTCATCCAATCTCTGTAAGTGCCACACAGGCGCTGTGGCAATGAGCCCCTACCCCACTTTAATTAATTACTTAATTAATTAAACAAGTGAAATAAAAAATAGAGACAGGGCTGGAGAGAGCCTCAGGCAGTAGGAGCACTTTTGGGGGGGTTGGTTTTTTGAGACAGGGTTTCTCTGTGTAGCCTTGGCTGTCTTGGACCTGCTTTGTAGAGCAGGCTGACCTCAAACTCACAGCGATCCACCTGCCTCTGCCTCCTGAGTGCTGGGATTATAGGCGTGCGCCACCACGCCTAGCTAGCAGAAGTACTTCTTTTCGGAGGATCTGGGTTTTCTTTCCAGCACCTACACAGTGGTTTATAACTGTATGCAACTCCAGTTCCAAGCAATCTAACAACCTCTTCCGGGCACTGTGCACATGTGGTACCTTTACATACATGCAGGCAAAACATTCATACATATAAAGTAATGAACTAAAGTTTAATGATAATGATACTAGGGGTCTGGAGAGATGGCTCAGAGGTTCAGAGCACTGTCTGTTCTTCCAAAGGTCTCAAGTTCAATTCCCACCAACCACATGGTGGCTCATCACCATCTTCAATGAGATCCGGTGCCCTCTTCAGGTGTGCAGGCACACATTTGGGCAGAATACTGTATAATAAATAAATAGAGAAATCTTTTTTTATTCCAACAAGGATAATTTTTTTTAAATTATAATGATACTAAATGGGAGGATTTCAAATGCCGTTGGTAAAGAGTTAGATAGACTGAGAGATGCTGCAATTCTCTACCTAGGCATCGAGGAACTATAGTCAGAAACACTGCTGAGAACTCTAGACCATGGCCAGTGAGGGCTGAAAAGAAAGTTACTGTATTTTTTAGACCGTAAGACATACCTCCCCCTCCCCCCCCCAAAAGTGAGGTGAAAATTAAAGTGCTCCTTATGGTCCGATTGCTGTTTTTACTGTTTTTCTTGTTTTACTGCTCTAAAACCTGGGTGCATCTTATGGTCAGGTGCATCTTATAGTCCAAAAAACATGGTATATATTACTTTTAAAGACTGCTTTTGAAGTGCTACAAAAGAGCAAACTTATATAGACACTTAAGTCACTAGACATGTGTCATGCAGCAAAGGCTCAACAGGGCCCTGTATGTAGTGTTAAGACGGGGCAGTTAAGATTCCAGCTGCCCACACGGAGGGAACTTAGGACTCACAATACACTCTGGAGTGCACATTGGGAAGGAAGGAGTGGTGCATTCCAGGCAGTGTGAACTTTATTTGTAATTCCTAAAGCTTGTCGTGACACAACATACTTCTGGAGAGAGCTGTTTAAAGTGTTTGCCATGTTTGGTATTAAACAAACAAGAAGTACTTTCTGGAACAACTATGGCATGTGGGAAAAGTTTCCAGGAAGAAACTGCAAGTTTCACAGAAACTCATCTTCAACCTCAAACTCAGGTGAAACCGATGCAAGCCCAAACAGCAACTGCCACTCCAGGTTTCATCCCTCTTAAAAGTCTCAACAACACCAAAGAATCCCCCCCACACACACACACACAAAAGCCCACAATGTTAAGTTAGCCAATGAAAGACAGATAAATCACTCATAGAAAAACCAATCAATAGTAAATCTTGTGCCTTAGTTTAAAAATATGTTGCCATCTAGTGGCTTCTCATTTAAAAAAGAAAGAAAGAAATAAACTTAATTAGTGGCTCAGTCAAACATGCCTTAGAAAACATTCCCTTGGGAGTTCTCAGCTATATAAATATGACGCACACATCTGTTTGAGAGAAAGCAACTGGATGGGGACAATCGGCTTGTTAAGGTTTGCTTCACCTTGCATTAGTTGGAAGGCACTACTGTCTTTAATCCACATGATAACCATGGTTGCCTCCCAAAGTCAGTAGGAAGCACTAAGGACATCCATATACTGTTATTTAGAACAGCCTGGAGTCCATAGTATATACCTAAAAGCGACAAGAATTATATTACACAATAATGAAAGAGTTGGAAAACAATGTGGGTTCTCAGTGGCACCGAAGTCTAGTGAGACATCCCTTGACACGATGGCAAGTTTATTGGCAGCTCCCGGTTGAACACCGTGAGTTTAGGAACTTGTAGAAATACCAGAGAGGCACAGGGCTTTGGTCTTTGTACAAGTACCAGAGAGGCTATTCAGATGATGGTTGGCAATAACGGACATTTCTCTATCTTTGAAAGATCCCTGAATCAAACAGATTGTGATTTGGCATAATGATTATTTATGAAATCCAGTTCATACCTGATTTGCTCTCTTATTTTCTAGAAGACAATATAAATCATTCTATAAGAACTTAAATGAAATCACAGAGGGTGGGGTGGGGGTGGGAAAGGTTCCAGTGCCATTCTGTAGCCCCGAAACCATCCATCATGAAGACATGGTGCCCTCCCTCTCTATTTAGAGCCTCACTTAAGATGTAATGTTGCTAGGGCAGGTTTCGGTCTTCAATACTGTTCTTAGGCTTTAGTTTAAATTTATTTCACCCAGTCAGTGAGGCAAGATGAGATGATTTTAAAAAAATAAAAAGCATTTGACAAGTGTCTCCAAAGATCAATGATCATGTGATAAGACGTTACATGATGCTATGAAGGGGGGATTTACAACTAAGCAAGTAGCCATGGTCCTAGAATTAATCAGTAGACTGGAGCATTTAGGGGAAATAGGGAGCATGCTACAGATGGTCATAAACACCTTTCTGTTCACAACTTCTCAGTGGAGCAGTGTTCCAGGCATCCCTTAAGATGGCTCCAGTTTCTTCTGGAGTTATTGACTGACTCCTGACAGCCAGCCATACCTTTTATAAGTCTCCTCCCTTTGTGTGTGAGCTAGACCTAGGAATGTAGCAAAAGTGAAGGGGCACCTGTGAAATTGGGTTACCAAAAAACCCCACAATAAAAAAAAAACAAAAAACAAAAAAACAAACAAACAAAAAAAAAAACCAAACAAGCAAAAAAACCTAGTGGCTTCTATCCTACACATTAATTTTTGCTGAATTGCTATAAGCAATTCAGTCACCATGCTGGGAACTGTCTCATGCCAGGGGACAAGGGACTGAAGGCAAGCCCTAACCAACAGCAGTGAAAAACCAACATCCCCAGTGCAATAGCCTGCCAAGACCCACCCATGAAACACATCTTCTGCCAAGCAGATCCTCTCTCTATGGGGGCTTCAGATGAGGCTCCAGTCTCAGCGTACTCCTTCACCAAAGTTCATGATGAGCCTCAAGGAAGACGGCCCGAGGAAAGCCTGCCCTGCATCCTTGACTCACAGTGACTCTGAGACGCCAGCTTTACTGTTGTAAGCTACTGAGGAGTGGAATAATTTATCATACAGCAGGTAACTAATGCAGGTCGTGAGATTGCTAGGCTTCGAGCTGTGGGTCGCATCTGGTACACAGAGTTAAGAGTTGCTTATCACACTCACAAGAGTTTCTTTTCTTTTCAGGGAGTGGCGTGGGGTTTTTCTGTATATCCCTGGCTGTCCTGGAATTTGCTTTACAGACCAGGCTGGCCTTGAACTTAGCCACCTACCTCTGCCTCCTGAGTGCTGGAATTAAAGGTGAGAACGTCCACAGCCTGGCTAAGAGTTTCTATTTTAAATATACTTTTATTTTTCATTCTTTGAGAACTGCATATATGTATATATGTATTTTTATCATGTCAACTTCATGCTCGCCCTCCATCTCTTAGACTCTGCTTTGCCATCTTCTCCCAACTTCATGCACAAGAGTCGCTTTTCTTTTTTGTTTGTTTGTTTTGCTTTTGCTTTCGGTTTTGGTTTTTCGAGACAGGGTTTCTCTGTGTAGCCTTGGCTGTGCTGTCCTGGACTCACACTGTAGACCAGGCTGGCCTCGAACTCACAGGGATCCACCTGCCTCTGCCTCCCAAGTGCTGGCATTAAAGGTGTATGCCACCACCTCCCAGTAAGGGTTGCTCCTCGTGAAAGAAATAACAAAAGTCTATTTTCATTCCTTTCTATTGACTTTGTGTGTATTCTCAAATGGGTATGGAGAAAAGAAAGGCAACTAAGAATGTTCATATGTCTAATTGTGGAGGTGTGATGTAGTGTATTTAAGGACTGTGTCCAGTGTAGCTTCTCTAGTCTCCTGAAAGTAGTTTGATCTAGCTAAGCATATGCTAAGCAGGTTCGTATATATGTGATATGTGCCTGCAAACGTGTTCTGGATCTCTGAGGTAAAAGTCACTGCAAAATAAAAATACACTGAGCAATAAACAAGACGAGCTGAGGACATGGCTCCATCAGTTAAGTGCTTGGCACACGAGCATGAGGACCTGAGTTCAGATGCCCGGTACCCATGTGATGCGGATCTGTGGTCCCAGTATTAAGACGGCAGAGATGGGAAGGTGTCTGGGGCCTGACCGTGGAACTCCAGGTTCATTAAGACCCGTATCAAAAAGTAATGTGGGGAGTGACAGAGGGATCTATACCTGATATTGGTTTTTGGCTTCCGTGTGCATATGCATATGTATGCACAATTGTATGTGCACACATATATGCAATCATGTGTGTATACATATACATGACCATGTAGGCACACATATACACGATCGTGTGTGCACACATATGCACAATCATGTGTGTATACATATACACGATCATGTGTGCACACATATACACAATCATGTGTGTATACATATACACGATCATGTATGCACACATATACACGATCATGTATGCACACATATACACGATCATGTGTGCACACATATACACAATCATGTGCGCATACATATACACGATCATGTGTGCACACATATACACGATCATGTGTGCACACATATACACGATCGTGTGTGCACACATATACACGATCGTGTGTGCACACATATACACGATCATGTGCGTATACATATACACGATCATGTGTGCACACATATACACAATCATGTGTGTATACATATACACGATCATGTATGCACACATATACACGATCGTGTGTGCACACATATACACAATCATGTGCGTATACATATACACGATCATGTGTGCACACATATACACGATCATGTGTGCACACATATACACGATCATGTGTGCACACATATACACGATCGTGTGTGCACACATATACACGATCATGTGCGTATACATATACACGATCATGTGTGCACACATATACACGATCATGTGTGCACACATATACACGATCATGTGTGCACACATATACACGATCATGTGTGCACACATATACACGATCATGTGCGCACACATATACACAATCATGTGCGCATACATATACACGATCATGTGTGCACACATATACACGATCATGTGTGTATACATATACACGATCATGTATGCACACATATACACGATCGTGTGTGCACACATATACACGATCATGTGCGTATACATATACACGATCATGTGTGCACACATATAACATACACACATGGCAGATACTTTTGAGTAGCTCTAAGTTTGCATTTTTGCATGTTATGAATGAGGCTTATAGACAGCACTCAAATATATTACAATTTACGTGGCTTTAAGGTGTTTCGAGGACTGACGTCAAGCAACCATGTCCCTGTGGACAAAGTGAGCCCTGTTCATTCCTTCCTGGTCTAATCCCATCTCTCCTCATTTCCCCCTAGAGATCCAGCAGCTTGTTTGAATTTTATGGGCCATGATTGCTTATTTTTGCTTCAGTCTCTGAGAAATTGTTCTAAATATGGCAACCAGTGACAGATAAACGCGCACCGGCCAGGAGGGGGAGGACAGGCGAAGAGGCTCAGCAATAAAAATAGTATTTGATGACGAACCTCAAACTGTGGAACTGTGGAGGCACCGAGAACATTCCGTTTGAGTGGAGCGTGCCGATGTCCACACTCTAGAGGGAGTCGGAGACCTTCACTGAGCTGATTCGGGATGCGGAAAGGGAACCCAAGCTGGACAGCACGAGGGGCCAGACTGGAGCGAGCACCCTTCCGTTAATACTCAAAACTCTGGAGAACAGCGAATACTTTTCTGTCTTTCTTCAAGGCTGTCCTTGAACTTGCCATGTAGCCCAAGCCGATCTCCTACTTGGGGTTCCGCCTCAGCCTCCCAAATGCTGGGATTTCATGTGTTACCACACCTTATGGTATTAAATCCTTAAGGCTAAATTTTCAACCATGCCTCACTATATCACCCACACGATACCATAATCTGTGGGTGTCCAGGTCCCCTAAATGAAGCAGTATGGTACTCGCATGAAGCCTATGGACATCTTCCTGTGGACTTTACACCCTCCCTTAACTATTTATAATCCCCAGTGCGATGTGAATATTGCATAATAGTTTTTGTTCTACAGTGTTTTTCTACTAACTGAACACTAGTGGCCTTCAACAATGAACTACACTGTATATTGTGTCACACACATCACAATCCTCTCTCAAAGCCTTCAACCAATGAGGACATACATACCAGTCTCCATTGTGCTCCTTTATAAGTGTCTGCACAAGAAAATTATTTCTAGCAAAGTTGAATCTCGCTGCTAGTGATTTTGACAACTTAGTGACCACGAAGAGAAAAGCGCCACGCCCGTAGATTGATTTGGTTATTAGAAAGAAAAATCCAGAAATGGATAGCTAGAGTTTATATTTATTTATTTATTTATTGCCAAGTAACTTATCAGATCTTATTTGGAGTCCTCCACACATTACAAGATAGTGTTCAATGCTCAGTTTCTTTACACTTGTCCAAAAATTGGAAAGCATCACGTCTGAGAAATATTCTTTGCGGCATGAGATACACAGGCATGTGGCTATTGCACTTCTTGTTGTTTCTGCTTTGTTTGGTTTGGTTTTTAAGACAGACTTTTATAACATTGGATGGCCTGGAACTCATAATGTAAAACAGGGTGGCCTCAGCCTCCTGAGTGCTGGAATTATAGGTGTGCAGCATTAAATCCAGGTTGCACTTTCATTTTGGCCATGAGTTTTCTTGGTTGCTGCATGTAGGTCGGACTGCTGAGCCAATTAGCGATGAAACATCTCCAAACACTATTGTTTAATATATTTTAACATAAAAAATTAAAAATACTTTTTAACATCTAATTAATAGTAGCATTCGATATGCTTTTCATATTATTTTATATTACTAAATATATTTTAAGATAGTAGTTTTCAATGTGTTTTAATTGAAATAGAATTATAACACTAGGGGGCTGGAGAGATGGCTTAGATGTTAAGTGCACCATCTGCTCTTCCGAAGGTCCCGAGTTCAATTCCCAGCAATCACATGGTGGCTTACAACCACCTGTAATGAGATCTGGTGCCTTCTTGTGGTGGGCAGGCA
Source organism: Acomys russatus (assembly GCF_903995435.1). Classification (NCBI taxonomy): domain Eukaryota; kingdom Metazoa; phylum Chordata; class Mammalia; order Rodentia; family Muridae; genus Acomys; species Acomys russatus. The sequence goes on along the minus strand of NC_067164.1, from coordinate 16,260,235 downwards.
CATGTGTTGGCAGAATACTGTATAAATAATAAATAAATCTTTTTAAAAAAAAGAATTATAACACTATAGCTTCTTTTTCTTTATTATCACACACACACACACACACACACACACACACACACACACACACACACACACTTTGGGAGAGGCTAATCCACCTCTTACCAGAGGCATTAGTTGCCTGTAGCTATTTGTCTAGGACTAGGCCCCATGACATTTCCTGCTTCCCACGTTGACACGTCTGTTGATGCTGCCATTGTTCTGGTCTTGTTTATGCAGCCATGTCTAAGAGAGCATGTCAGAGCGAACTTCTTATATGCTGGCTCTTCCGATCTCTTCCCCCTCTTCTTCAATGTTTCCTGTGTCATAGATGCAGCAGCTATATTTCTTAATAGGAAACTTCAGGCACAAAACTTGCCTTTATTCTCCTCCTCATTTTTAAGAAGTAAAAAAAAAAAAGTTTGATAAAAATAGAAATGTGATTGGCATGTCTGCCCCTCAAACAGGCACTCCTTCTTCCATGATCCTGTATTATTGTGTTCATATTTGTGTATATTTTAAAGTATATTTTATGGTGGACAGGTTTTATGTTTTAACCTTTTTACTTAAAATATCACAAAAGAGTTTTTATACTTATTGCATGAATGCATAATTATCATCTCCACACACAAAGACAGACTGCATAAAAGAGAAAGGGTGCCACCTGTGAAAGCCAGGTCACCAGTAATCAGAAACCAACTGCCCCCACCTTGGTCCCATTCTTCACTGTTCCTTCATTTACATAGCCTGCCCTGTAAGTTGGTCTCTGGCCCTGAAATGACTGAATTTAGGGGTGTCATTTCCTTCTAGTAAACCTCAAAAGGATGGACATCTGGTGAAACTACATTTGATTAATCTACATTGAAAAGAATTACTGTGAAGTTTACCTTTTGGTGTTTGTTTTGTCCTGTCACAGTTACTGCTTCTACCTAAGACACCTGGGGTGCCTGATGACATCAACATGGCAGAATTGGGGTAAGCAGCAAACCAACACCATCCTCAAATGCAAAGGACTCTTGCAAGATCAGATGGGATAATAGTGCTGGATGGAACCGGGCGTGGTGGCGCACGTCTTTCATCCCAGCACTCGGGAGGCAGAGGCAGGTGGATCCCTGTGAGTTCAAGGCCAGCCTGGTCTACAAAGTGAGTCCAGGACAGCCAAGGCTACACAGAGAAACGCTGTCTCAAAAAATAAAAAAATAAAAAAATAAAAAAAGGAAAAAGAAAAAGAAAAAGAAAAAACCGTGCTAGATAGGTGAAACACTTTGGGGTTTTTTGTTTTGTTTTGTTTTGTTTTTGTTTTCCTTGTGCAAACACTTTGAGTTCGGCACTCCTCTCCACCACCACTGCCATATTGCTTGCTTGCTTGTTTGTTTCTATATTTGAGCAATCTGACTATAAAGTGACACACTCTTTCATTAAATGTACCAGTAATTCAATTCTGGTTCCATTTATATTCTTTGGACCTAAGGATCATTCTCTCTCTTCTTTCCTGAATCACAATGCTTTGATTTTAGTGCCTCACTCTTCTGCATGTGTAAACATCACACATACATATAATTTTTCTGAGTTTCAATTACCACTTTTCTATGATTTCTACATTTCCCCTAAAAATAGCAACACAGAGCACTTCCCTGAGTTCTTACACCACGGTTTAAGCAATATTTTTTTTTTTAATCACTGGACATTCACATTTTCCTTTCCACGTCCTGTGAAATCATAACCCATATCATTCTACTTTCTCGGTGTTTTCACAAGAATATACTCCTATAATTGTTAGAAAATCAAAAGAGAGCCAAGCGGTGGTGGTGTATGCCTTTAATCCCAGTACTTGGGATACAGAAGCAGGTGGATCTCTAAGTTCGAGGCCACCCTGGTCTGCAGAGCAAGTTACAGGACAGCCAAAGCTATACAGAGAAACCCTGCTCATAAAAGAAAAATAGAACGAGAACATATTACATAACTTTTTATATGTGCTGTCTAATAACATCATAAATAGTTTGAACAATGTAAACAACAATACAACAATTCCAATGTCATCCCACCATTAGCTACTTATTTTACTGCATTTATAATATAATAACATAATACATATTAGTATAATAAGAGTAAATTCTTATTCAATATTATATTTTAATTATTGCCGAAACAGTATTTTAAAATTTTTAATATTTAATTTAATATTTAATTTAAAATTTAATATTACATGATTAATTTTTGTTAATCAATCAAACTTTAGTATTTGTTCATTTTATTGGAGAACATTTAGTAAGCTTTTTATGAACTCTTTTATGACATAGATATTGTTTCTGATAGTAACTAGGCTAACATTTCCCACTTAACTGCTTTAATTCAAATATTCAGATGTTCTCTTATATTTTAGAAAGCACTTTAAATTGCACCTTCCCAGTTTGCTACCTCCGGTGCAGATGTTTTTAAATGCCTAATTTGTCAAATGTCTTATGTTGAGCCAGCTTAAAGATACACCAGTCATTCTTGGTGACTCAGTCGCTACTGCCTCATACTCCACAGCATTCCCTGCACTGAGTGCCCTAAACCACAGCTTAAAATGAAACTCTTTCATTGTGAATCTCTGTTGACATACATAGCCAAAACTACTGTCTGTTTAGCCCATCTCAGTAGCTCTGGAGAGCCACTACCATCTTTTCGAAATATTCTTCACAGGAATCTCTCGAGTGGTTTATTTGGACTGAAGTCTTGCTATGCTTCTCTCTTTTGAATCTATTATATTTTCTTTTTCAGTCACTTGAGTTCTTTCACGTTTTTTTTTTTTTTTTTTTTTTTGCCTCTTAATAGCTAAGATTGTTCCCACACTAATATCTAGATTTACTGAAATATGTTAAAGATAATATTAAATGAATAGTAAATCCAGCCAGGCATGGTGGCACATGCCTTTAAGCCCAGCACTCAGGAGACAGAGGCAGGCGGATCACGGTGAGTTTGAGGCCAGCCTGGTCTACAAAGTGAGTCCAGGGCAGCCAAGGCTGTCTTAAAAAAAAAAAAGAATAATAAATTCTCTGTAGTTCCAATATCAGCGATCAAACATTTGTAGTAGAAAAGTGAGAGGAGACGGGGAAGAAGGGAGTGAGCTAGAGAGAATGGGACTATAACTTTTGTAACTTTTTATAACATGAAAATTGCCCTTCTTATGGGGAGACCACTGTTTATTTCCAAGGTTCTTGCTGCCATCCTTAATAATAAATTCTACACTGACTTCGGATCAAACCTAAACACTCTGTAATTAGACATATAAATTTTGTACATCTTCCAATCCCTGTATTTTTAAATTCTGTAAAACAGGAATGTACTCAGTTGGAGTTATGCTGCCCAGAGCAACAAAGAGAGCTTTTCAGCTATGTGAAGGCAAGTCCTGTCCTGTTAGCTTTGACTTTTCTATGTCACTGGAACTCATACGCTCGTCTCTAAGCTGCCGCAATACTCATCCGTAGCACAGTCCCTGCATGGAGGGAAAGGAGGCAGGGAGATGAAGAACAGAAAGATTCTGAATGAAAGGCATCTGGCTGGGCACAGCTCAAGTTGTAAGCGGGAGCTACTGTTTGCACTATCAGACGTCAGTAATGAGGAAAAACTGGAGTAGGGGGATGGGAAGCAGAGAAAGTGCTGGAAGGTTATACATTCACTATGCTTGTGTATGGTAATGATCTTGCTTTTATGATCCCAGGTGTTCACCTAGTATGGCCAAGTCACTCTGGAGGACAGTGAGGGTTTTTTTCCCCCACTTTAATCTTTACCACCATCAACAAATAAGCTTGAGGATCAAAATTTATACTTACTGACTAATGATACAGTTTTCTTGTTATAGCAGTGGAACCTTAGATTTTCAAATTTTGTGGCATATATGCCTTTAAAGTGGGATCTTAGGATTCTTTGTATTTCTTCAGTGTCTGTTGTTATGTCTCCCTTTTCATTTCTGATTTTGTTAATTTGGATAGTGTCTCTCTGATAGCAGCAGAACAAACAGGAATCGTGCAAAGTTATAAATTATCACAATTAATTTTGTGTTTAACATGGATTTGAAGGATTTTTAAAAAGCAGAGTCTGTCAAAATACACATTGAAAATTTCAATAACACGCAATTTGCTCTTCAATAGTCTGTGGAAACTAAGCAGTTTTGAAAATACCTCATCTGCCAGTACCTGGGAGGTTGGAGAAAGAGGATCAGGAGGTTTACCATCTATATGCCAGGATTCATTGGTTTGGTTTGGTTTTGGTTTTTCAATACAGGGTTTTTCTGCGAAGCCTAGGCTGTCCTGGACTCCCTCTGTAAAGCAGGCTGGCCTCGAACCCACAAAGTTCTATCTGCCTCCCCAAGTGTTGGGATCACAGGCATGTGCCACCAAGCCCGACTGAGATTCGTTGTAACAGATCCTTGTGAGCATGGCTCTGGGGCTTCTCTCAGAACCCAGTGCCTTTGCAATTCACTGTGGTGGCTGGAAAGAAGAAGCCAAAGTACAAAATAGGCAGTGATCTGGACTTTGCCATTGTGGCCAGTACCTCATCTTTGACAATGACATTAGTAAAGTAAAACTATATAAATAATCACTGATATGAATCCTTCACGTAAGGCTGGTTTTGAGTGAGGCAGTGGCTTGTGACCGGAAGTGGGTGTTGGGTCTTTGCAGAATACTACAAACGAAGCACTTTGAAGGGAGAGTGGCCATTAGTACCTTTTTTTTTTTTTTTGAGCAAGCCAAAAATCAGAAATAGAGAAACAAATACATCAAAGTCTAGTACAAAGGACAAGAGCACAGCTATAAATTTGAAATGGAGCCAGAGTCAGACTCCAGATGAACTATGGGCTCTGTGAGTGCAAATGTGGAACGAAGGCAGCACATACACAGTAATTGTTATGAGAAGATCATGGCAGGCAAGTACCTGGGGACATGCGTGGTTTGGCCAATTGATGGCACACAACTGGAACACAAACTCCCCTTTCTGATATCTTTCCTCAAACATATTTTTTGGATATGAAAAAAAGATATATTTTTATTTTTGTTTCCCCATTCTACACTCCCTGTCCCTTTAGATCACTTCCTCCTCCCTTAAATCCCTCCTACATCCATATATATATATATATATATATATATATATATATATATATATAAAATCTAGACTCTGGGTATTAGGAGAAAAGTGCGCTTTGTCTTTCTGCGGCTGGCTTATTTTGTTTTGCATGGTGATCTCTAGTTGGATTGGTTTTCCTAGAAATGACATAATTTCATCTTTATTTAGAGCTGAATAAATTTCTATTGCGTATACAGGGCTCATTTTCTTTATCCATTCACTTCTTGAAAGACATCTAGGCTCATTTCTTACCTTAGCTATTGTGACTAGTGCAAAATAAATATGTAAAAGGAGAGAGAGAGAGAGAGAGAGACAGACAGACAGACAGACAGACAGACAGAGACAGAGAGACAGAGAGAGACAGAGAGAGAAAAACAGAGAGACAGAGAGACAGAGACAGAGAGACTCTTTCCAAGGATAATGTAAGAATGTCCAGGGAAAACCCTGGGAAAATCTAATTGTGTAGGGGTCTGGGGATTTTTCTCTAACCAGTTCCCTAGAATTTGACCTCCGTCACACAGCCATTACTTGATGTGTGTGTGTGATAGTGGAGCCCTTGGGAAGTCTCGCCGCCCTCACTTCTAGAGCGTTAAATGCTTAGGTTGACTGTGGTCCTGCTCTTGTTCTTATTGCATGCCTGACTCAGCTCACCGTCTGCTGGCCTTCTCTCCAACACTGGCTCTCTGCTCCTGCACCAATCCAGTGTCAATCACTTGATCTCTGTACTTTCTCTTCAGTCAACCATTTGTGCCCAATTTCTGCTTCCTTTTTCTTTTAGCTCTTTCAGATAATTAACTAACCTACCTAATCAATTGCCTCTGTGTTCAGTAAACATCCCTTCCTGGTATATCACCTAAAAGCCCAAGCCTTCCTATAGTAGCAAGAATGGGGACTATAGAATATACAACTTTAAATACACTTGGTTATTATTTGCAAATTTAACCATTTCTTATTGTTTCCTCTTTGTCAGTTCATATTTCACTAATTACATCTTAAGTTTCTTGAGGCATGATGGATAAATTATCCACTCTTTAGTCCTTATCATACAACTATTGATTTTTTTCTTTTAAAGCAAATTGAAGCCGGGCGTAGTGGTGTACGCCTGTAATCCCAGCACTGGGGAGGCAGAGGCAGGTGGATTTCTGTGAGTTTGAGGCCAGCCTGGTCTAAAGAGCGAGCCCAGGACAACCAGGGTGACACAGAGAAATGCTGTCTCAAAAAAAAAAAAAAAAAAAAAAAAGCAAATTGTAAATGAGGCATATATAAGTAGCAACATTTAATTTAATTCACCAAAGGCTTCATAGAGATGTTACATGTAACTAGATCCATTCAAACAAATTTAATAAATTCCTATATTGTCTTCAAGAACATATTCCTTCAAAATGACATTTTTAGGTTTTTTTTTTTTTTTTTTTTTTTTTTTGAGGAATATATGTTGGATTACAGTACAGAAAATTTACAACTTGCAAGGCCCTCAGAAATTATTTAATATATTATAACATTTTAATATTTGTATTGATTTTAACGTTTAGGGATAATCATAAAGTCATCATTTTATGCTTTGGATGGTGCTTGTGCTTTTATGGAAAAGGCTCATATCTTGAGACCCTGACCTTAGTGTTGCAATATTGGAAGGGGTGATTTTAAGAGGTGAGACCCAGTAAGAGGTTCTTGGATTAACTCAAAATCCTTGAAAAAGATTGTGAGACCCCAGCTTCTCTGTGGCTTCCAGTTTTGTGGTATGATTTTCTGTTCCCACACATGTTCCTAGTATGATCCAATCACCTATGATGTGCTATAACCAAGAGGGCTCCCATCATAGGTGAAACCACCTGGGTGGTTGGGATTGTCTGGCCTCCCAAAACTGTGAGCAATAAACCTCTTTCCTTTGAAAACTTCATCTCCACCAGGCATCTCACTGCCATAGTGGAATCTCACTAATATATACAACTTATGCGGGAAGCAGAGGATGGTTTCCCAGAAAGATGCTACTCAGGCAAACTGTGGAGAACATAGATAAGTGACTCTGTGGAAAGTAGAGTAGAGATGGAAGTGCCTGTTGAATGAAAGGTGGCTGGCTTGGCAGAGGTAAGGAAAATGCGGCATAACACAAGCAAGGGGTGGCGAGTGCTCATGGCTTTCCTAAGAAATGTGGACTTTATCCTAAGACCAGTGAGGAATGTTTTATGGGAAGCATAATATGGGCTGGAGAGATGGCTCAGCTGCTGAAGGCTAGGCTCACAAGCCAAAGTGTAAGAGGAGCAGACTAAAAGAAGATGTGCCCACTTTATTATTTTAATTAAACATTATTTTTACATATACATTTATATTATTACACATATATACAATAAACTACCTATAGCAAGAAGAACCATGACACAAGCAGGAATTATATAAATGTTACATTCTTTTTTTTTAATATTTTATTTAATTTATGTGTACTGGTGTGAGGGTGTCAGATCTTGGAGTCAAAGACAGTTGTGAGCTGCCATGCGGGTGCTGGGAATTGAACCCAGGTCCTTTGGAAGAGCAGGCAGTGCTCTTAACCACTGAGCCATCTCTCCAACCCCAAATGTTACATTCTTAGTGTTTTGGCTATTTTTATTTGATAGCCTTGAAGAAAACATCTTTCCTACCTTGGTGTGTCTAAAATTCTGAGTGTAAATCAGTCTCCATCACATCTTGTCATTATCAACTTAAAACATCTAACTAGACCTGAAAACATCTTAACCCCTAAACAACTAAGCTAAATTGTAAAACTCAGTTACCTGGTCTTCAACTCCATCAGAGACTTGAGAAGGAATAAACTTGATTACCTGAGTATGCCAGGAGTGCAGGTTAGTCGCTTTCCAAATGAGAAGATGAGAGAGACAGTTCGCTACCTGGATAGTCACCCCAAACTCACTATAATGTTGGAACATCTTCTTTAGCCTTCTGGCCTGATATATCTGACAGACATATTTGTGAGGACTTGCTAACCCTTCACAATAGCCAGAAATAATATAAAGTATTTGGTGTAACTCTAGCCAAGAAAGTGAAAGATCTGTATGAAAAAAACCTTCAAATCTCTGAAGAAAGAATTTGAAGATTTCAGAAGATGTAAAGATCTCCCATGTTCATGGATCAGGAGAATCAACATAGTAAAAATGGCCATCTTACCAAAAGCAATCTACAGATTCAATGCAATTCCCATCAAAATATCCACACAATTCTTTAGTGACCTGGAAAGATCAATTCTCTACTTCATATGGAAAAACAAAAAACCCAGAGTAGCTAAAATGATCCTGTACAATAAAAGATCTTCTGGATGAATCTCCATCCTGGATCTCAAGCTGTACTATAGAGCAACAGTAATAGAAACAGCATGGTACTGGCATCGAAATAGGCTGGTCAATCAATGGAATGAAATCAAAGACCCAGAAATAAACACACATATATATGGACACTTGATTTTTGACAAAGAAGCCAAATCCATACAATGGAAAAAAGATAGCATCTTTAACAAATGGTGCTGGTCTAAGTGGACGTCTACATGTAGAAAAATGAAAATAGATCTTTATCTAGCTCCCTGCACAAAACTGAAGTCCAAATGGATTAAAAACCTCAACATAAAACCAGACACACTAAATCTGTTAAAAGAAAAAGTGGGGAAGAGCCTTGAGCTCATTAGCATAGGAGACAACTTCCCGAACAGAACAGCGCAGGCCCTAAGATCAACCATTAATTAATGGGACCTTATGAAACTGAAAAGCTTTTGTAAGACAAAGGACTCCGTCAATAGAACAAAACAACAGCTTACTTACAGACTGAGAAAAGATCTTCACCAATCCTGCATCTGACAAAGGGCTAATATCCAAAACATATAAAGAACTCAAGAAATTAAACACCACTAAACCAAATAATCCAATGAAAAATGGGGTACAGAACTAAACAGAGAATTCTCAACAGAGGAATATCAAATGGCTGAGAAACACTTAAAGAAATACTCAATGTCCTTAGTCATCATGGAAATGCAGATCAAAAATATCTCTGAGATTCCATCTTACACCCATTAGAATGGATAAGATAAAAAACTCGGGTGATAGCACAGGTTGGTGAGGATATGGAGAAAGGGGAACACTCCTCCATTGCTTGTGGGAGTACGAATGTGTACAACTACTTTGGAAATCAGTATGGTGCTTTCTCAGGAAATTGGGGATAATTTTACCTCAGGACACAGCCATACCACTCCTGGGAAGATACCCAAAAGATGCTCCCCCATACAACAAGGAGCTTTATTCGTAATAGCCAGAATCTGGAAATGACCTAGATGTGTCCACTTAAAAAACTAAATTTGGATTTTTGTTTTCTGGTCAAAGCAAGTAAAGGCAGGCTGGATTTGCCATCCTTCCTAAAACAACTAGGACAAAACAGATAAACTTACAGAACGATGACTTTCAGGACAAGGGATATCAGACGATGAAGGACAGTGATGTCCACCAGAGGAAAACAGATGAGTCAGGCTACACCACAGTGCTAACAATATGTCTAGAAAACGTCTCTAGACGATACGGAGGAGAAATCACGATTAAGAAGAGGCTGGGAATCCAGGCAACTTGGGGAACAGCCTCCGAGATCTCAAGAGGATCTCTTGAATGTCCAGGTGACTACCGGTCATTCCTGTGAGGACAGTAGCCACATGCATGAAGGAGGATGCATGACTACTGCAAATAGCCTCCATGGGACAGTGGGGACCATGTGAACGCCTGCTCTCAGCAGCAGGAGGGGAAAGCCTCTTTAAAAGGTGACAGGGCAACAGAGAAGCCTCGTCTCTGTGTTAAGCTTTACCCCCAGAATCAACATTTGGCTGCTCAACAGCCAAATATCACTGAAATAGTGATAATAAGGAAGCTTTATACCGATCAAAGGGAAAAGGTGCTGCTGTGAAGAACAATGTTGGGAATCCGTTTCCTTTCAGGAGCAATGTGAGGTCAACGTGAGGTCAATGTGAGGTCAATGTGAGGTCAATGTGGGGTGAGGACAAAAGTCATAATATACTAAAAGTACTAAAAATAATACCCCTGTCAAACTGAAGTACTTCACTCACTGAAAATAGCCTTCAAATGCAAAAATGAAATGAGGACTTTTTAAAACATTCTTTGAAAGGTAAAAAAAAAAAAAAAATCATCACCAGAAGATGTGCACTAAAAGAAATGGTAGGGGAAGTCTTTTAGTAAAATTAACAGTAATTAATGATGATGACAGATGGATCACAAAATTGATATAAAGACATGGAAAGCACTGGAAATGGCCACCACATGGATAAATATAAAGATGTCTTCTTTATTCAACTGTCTTTATTTTTTTTTTTATTCTTTTTTTTATTCAACTGTCTTTAAAAGGTACTAAAGATGATTAACTTTTTCTGAGGCAGTGGTTTTTTTTGTGTGAGGACAGAGGTTAGTAAATGCGTGAATGTGTCTCTGTTTCTCTGTCTCTGTCTCTCTTTCTCTCTCCCCTGCCCCGTGTGTGTGTGTGTGTGTGGGTGTGTGTGTTCAGTAGTAAATAAGACGCTTTCTGCCAAGCCTGAAAATCTGAGTGTAATCCTCAAGACTCACATAGTAGAGAGAGAGAACTGATTCCTGCAAGGTGTCCTCTGAACTCTATGTGCAAGCCATGACATGCATGCACTGAAAAAAAAAATAAATAAATGCAATTTTAAATTTTAATGAAACCATTATTCTAAATGAAAGGAAAGAAAAAGGGGGGAATATGTGAACCCACATAGTATTACACTATTGAACCAAATTATTAATAATTGCATTAAATGGAAATAGTTTAATCCCTATCATTTGGAATCCTCAAAATGAAAAAATTGACAGAAAGACCAAAGATCTGGGCTGGAAAGACAGTTCACTAGTTAAGTGCATGTCCTGGTCTTCCAGAAGATCTGAGTTAGACTGCCAGCATCTGCATCAGGTGGCTCCCAACTGCCTCTACCTCCATTGGGAGATCTGATGCCTCTGGCCTTTGAGCCCACCCATGCTCATGTATACATACACACAGACATGAACACATACTCATGATCAATAAAAACCCACAATGAGTTAATAGATATGATAAATGTTAAAGAAAAACAAGCAGTGGTGTTTCTTTTTTATTTTTATTTTATTTTAGTTTTAGGTTTTTTGAGACAGGTTTTCTCTGAATAATAGCCCTGGCTGTGAACTCACAGAGATCTGCCTGCCTCTGCCTCCCCAGTGTTGGAATTAAAGGTGTGCACCACCACACCTGGCTAAAATAATATATATTTCAAAAGAATTTATAGTATCAGAGATGAGGGACTTACTATAAAAGATTACTATAAAAGAAAGAATAATGAATTCTTTACTTAGTAAAAAATTTGAACTTATAATAAAAATTTCCCAAAAGAAAACTGTAGGTTCATAAGGATTCACTGATAAATTCAACAAAACAATGAAGGAAGAAGCAACACTATTTCTGCACCAGCTTTCTAAAAATGGGTGACAAAGAAGCTTTCTGGTTCACTCTTTGAGGAAAGAATTGATACCTAAATCAACCAGTGATGGTATAAGAAAATTACAGACCAATAAATCTCATGATCACACATGCATGCATTCCTAACAGAATTTTAGCAAGTTAAATAATAAATTACAAATGATAATACACCATGATTAAAAGGTATTTATCCCAGAGCCAAAGCTTAATATAATACCCAGTGGTCAGTCAATGCAATTTATCAGACTAAAAAAAGAAAAATAACATTATCTCAATAAATACAGAAAAAGTACTTAAAGATTCAAAAGTATGTCAGATAGAAGCTCCTGGAAAACCAGGAACAAAAGGTAATATCCTCATTTTTAGGAATATCATATTCTGCATCTCATTTTCAGGTATGATTGTTCTAAACCTAAAGATGGAAGTGTTGTTGTTTTTAGTATTATTTAGTATTATTTTAAAAGAAACTTTCTTTATTTTATTTAATTTTTAATTTTTTACATATACATTTGTATTATTACACACATATACAATAAACTATATACAGCAAGAAGAACCGTGAAATAATCAAGAATTATATAACTGTTACATTCATAGTGTTTTGGCTATTTGGTTTTGGCAACTTTGAAAAAAACATCTTTCCTATCTTGGTGAGTCTAAAATTCTGAATGTAATTCAGTATCTATCATATCTTATCTCTATCAACTTAAAACATCTATCTAGACCAAAAAACATCTTAACCCCCAAATAACTAAGCTTAATTGTAAAACTAAACTATCTGGTCTTCAACTGGATCAGAGACTTGAGAAATAATAAAATTAATTACCTAAGTAAACAGGAAGTGCAGGTTAGCTGAACAGTCACCCAAAACTCTCTGTAACATTGGAGCATCATCTGCAGCCTTCTGGCCCAGTGCATCTGACAGACATATTTGTGAAACAGGAACTGTTGAGGACTTGCTTACCCTGTCTTAGTAGAGTTTGGCTGTCAACTCTGCTTGAATCCAAACTTGCCCATTTTTAGGCAGAATTCTCTCTATGGCAGAAGCAAGGACATTTTGCTCAGTGGCTTGTTTGCCACCTTTGAAGCCATCTCCATAAGGAGGTTCACTGATGCTCATCATCTTCTTTGAGGTAGGCTGGGTGTTGCCAGGAGTTAACCTGTTTTATTGTCAAAGAATCTTTAAAATAATAAAAACATCTTTAAATGCCATATTCTGTAGGTCTCAGGTTTTTGAAGACCTTACAAACTTCTTAAATCTCTTTTCATGCCTACAGATTCAGGCATTAATTTTTTTTTAAACTAAGATTTTGTGAGCTTTAAGTACCTCCCTCCCTCTTGCTCCCTCCTTTTTTTTTTTTTTAACCTACCCCTCCCCCCTCTCTCTACTACAGCTAAAAGCAGGTTATCCATCCCAGAAATCTCCATTTGCCATTTCCATTGTTGCTATGTGGTTTGCCCAAACCTTGCATTCAGTAGCCATCTCATTCTTGGCAACCCCAGTGATCATTTAAGTAAAGACGGCTGATCACCCACTGACATTGCAAGGATTTTTGCTTCCATGAATACATTGAGATCAGCTGAGCAACCACAGCTCCCAGCTTTATTCACACATAAGTGTGCCTGTGCAGCATGTCTCATGTGTAGGTCAGAGCACTACTTTCAGGAGCCTGTTCTCTCTGCCTACCATTTAAGTTTTGGGCATCCAACTCAGATTGCCAGGCTTGGTGGCAAGTGCTTTTACTGGGCCATAACCCAAAGCCTCCTATTTTCTTGAGGGACAGTAATCTGTACCCACTTGTAGTTCTACTCAATTGGTGAGAGCTAGGCCATAGAGAGAAGGCACTTGTTTAAACAGAAGGAGTTGTATTACACGGTATTAAAGAGCTGTTGGATTCCGGTGTTGGATAGATGGAATGGATTTCAGATGAGAATCCGAAACGAATAACCAAAGCTATGCCTTAGAAGAGGACTACCAAGGGAGCACTACCCCTGTTAAGATCAGGAAGGTACTGCTAAAGTTAGGTCATTTCCAAAGCAGGTCCTTAAAACTATTCCACTTCCATTGCTAGAACTTCTTTTTTTTTTCCTCTCTCTCTTTTCATTGCTAGAACTTTCAGGAAAACAATCAGTCAGAAAGCTTCCTGTTAAACCCCATTATAAGGTTCTTGGCCTTTTACGTGCAACTTAGTTTTGCTGAAAGGTGATCACAATGTACTGAGTCAAGGGGACTGTAGAAATGCAGTGGAAGGTGGGAGGAGACAGGCTTCTGCAGTCTTATGACCCAGTCCTGGGCCCTCAGGGAGCCTGTAACCAGACACTGTGGACTCTCCAGGCTCCATCTGAAATAAGCCCTAGGCGGTTGTTTGTTTCCCTCTACCACTAGAGGCAGCTGGAGTTATTTGCTTTGATGAAAGCCCAGCAAGTTAGGTCATTTCTCCTGAGGTCAGGTCCTGATACCAGAATGCTAGATGGATTTTGAGAGTAAAGCAGGAAGAAGGATTTTCTCTGCTACTCAGCACGAGAACTTGATGGTGTTTGGAGAGGAAAACTTGCACCCTCTCCCCAGAAGTTGTTCCCCTATTAGGTTCTGAACTGTTCCGCTTGTCCTCACTGCGTGTCCAGCAAGCTCGTGGGTGAATGGTTGAGGTTTTCCTAACCATGTACTGGGTCCCACAAACGTCTCTGCTCTTAGAGTTCTCTGTATCTACTTGTTTGCCTCACCAATCTTAGGGTTAAATTCTCCTTCTGATCTCACTCCTTTTGTTTTGTTTGGCCAAGGCCTTTTCTTTGTTACTACCATGGAGTGGCATCTTCTAAGCATCACATACGCTATAGAATGCCTGCCTGTCCTGTTATATGTGAAGACCTGTGTGTTATGTGTGAAAACACTTGCTTCTATTTCATTTTCTTAGTTAAATTGTTTGCTGTAAATACATGCATATTTGAGGTTCCAGGAGATACCTGGCTGGTTTCTTGCGTGAATTTCAGAGGATGAACTCTTCCCTTAAAACTTCCCAGATGCTAAGGCTGGAGAGATGGTTCAGAGGTGACTCCATTCTGTTCTTGCAAAGGATCTGATTTGGTTGTCAGCATTCAATGCTGGGTGACTCACAACTACCGACAATTCCAGTGCTAGGAGTCTCTGAAGGCACCTGTACCCACACTTACCCACACAAGCATGCACACACAATTATAAATAATGCCCCCCAAATTCCCAAATTCTTCCCTTCTTCAGGTCATATCCCAAGTTTCCAGTGGACCTGCCTTGAGAAAGATACATGTTTCTTTAATAATTTTGCTAATATTCTAATTTGTTCTGAATATGTACTCTGAAAAATTTTCTCTTGACATTCAGCTCAAAAGTTACAAAACTCAGGAACACATACATCTCCAACCAGGAGTCTATGCAACATCCACTTTAAGCCTTGCAAATGTCTGTTGTTGTTAAACCAACATAAAGTGGAATACAAAACATAACCGTGGGTAGCTCATTTGCACAACAAGCGAGACTTAAATGCACATTATTTTGTTACCCATTTCCCTTGGGCTATTTTTTTTTCTGGGTTATCCACTAATCCTAAACTTTTTCATCCATTTATCCAACATAAGAGGACATGTAGAAAAGCAATACTGATTGTAATTTCAATCTAAATAAAGGTTTATGCAAAAGAAAATTTAGCCTAAAAATAATCGAGATAATAGATCTGAATATGGCATGTGATTAACAATCACAGAGTTGGGAAACTGAGGTCAGGGGGTTGAGGGTTCGAGGCCAGCCTGGGCTACGTAACATTTACCTGAATTATTTATGTAGCAATTCTATTATTCTAAAGCACTCAGTTGTTAATTACTGTGTTCTAGGACTAGACTGTCATCTTCTAGACGTCAGCTTAATGAATTCAACTTGGCTGTAGTTCTAGAACAGTGAACTGAGAAAATTATTAATTTTATAAAGCAATGACCAGAGGGTAATAGGGAGTATATAACCATGTCACATATAACATGAGTGACAAAAGAGATTAAGGAAAAGAGGATTAAAGGCATTGATGACTATATTTGAGAGAGGGAGAAGGAGAGGAGAGAGAATGGGAATCTCAAAATCTAAATCAAGATCAAGGCCTCTGTGGTGGTCTGTCTCCTCCTGTCTTTCTAGATTCCTCTTATAAACACTTTTCATTCATTTTCTAAGTTTCTGATCTTCTAATATAGTTTAATATAATTTATTTATTAGTTCCGGTGCTGGAGTTCAATTTCAGTGCTTGTTGAGTTTAGGTAAATTCTTTACCAAGGAACCACACCCCCATGCCAGTACCTCCTTTTCTGAGTAATTTTTTATTAATATATATATTTAATGTGTATATGTATACAGGCACAGAGGATCCAGTGGAATAGCATGGGTGGTCAGAAGCAGGAAGATTTACTGTAAAAGTATAGTGAAATACAAGGTAGTCAAAATAAGACAGTGGCTATGAGAACAAAAAAGGTGACTAACTATAGGGATGTGGAGGGAGGTATGTTACTTAGGGTTACTATTGTTTTGATGAAATACTGTAATCAAAGAAACTTGGGGGAGGAAAGGGTTTATTTGGCTTACAGTTTCACAGCACAGTTCATCATTGAAAGAAGTCGGGACAGGAACTCAAACAGGGAAAGAATGTGGAGGCAGGAGCTGATGCAGAAGCCATGGAGGAGTGTTGCTTACTGGCTTGCATCCATGGCTTGCTCAGCCTTTCTTCTAGAACACAGGATTGCCAGCCCAGGGGTGGCCCACAATGGCCTGGGCCTTCCCGGTGCTTATACTCACAATTGGTTATGAGCCTCTCCACTCCTGTTTCCATACGCTTAGTGATGAATAAAGTCTACTAGGCAATTTATTCTCATGAATATGGTGATAGTTTTGGCCTTCATTTGTAATTTTTTTCTTTTTCAAATCACTTGGAAATTAGGCAACATAAGGGAATTCTTACACTGGTACTACCTTGGAGACTTTTAGATGTCAATACTCAAATCGCCAGGTAAAGCTCAGAATAATCTGAAGCTGTGTATGATGGTGCATGTCTGTAATCCAGCACCAGGGAAGTAGAGGCAGGAGGATCAGTCACTCAAACTCTCCTCAGATTCTGAAATCAGCAACAAATTGTCTCAAAGTCACATGCTCACTGGCCTCAAGATGGTGGAACATAATGAGCTCAGTAAGGCTTCATTAAGCCGGAAAATGATCATACTGCTGCTGTTGCTGCTGCTGCTCACACTTTACTTTCTAGAATCCGATCCCCTGGGCATCATCACATGAAAACACGTGAGGTTTAGTCTATCTGTGTGCCCAGGGAGAGATTTAATAAATAGCCAGCTGGTCTTGGCTATAAAATTAACAAAGGGAGAAAATATAGAAAAGTATATTAAACACAAAATCATTTTTAAAAATAGATAAAAAAGATATGCCAGGGAACTGGACTCTTAATAGTTTGGCTTTACCTGAGAAGTTCCAACAAGATCATCACCTCGTTTTTATATAATAAAGAACTACCTTTTCCCAGATAATAAATTTACATTAGAGAGTATTGTTGATAGTAGGACATAGGACCACCAAAAACCAATGAGTAAATTCTGGCTGCAAAAAAAGACACCGGGTCTAATTATTTTGAAAAAGAACATGACTGTGAAGGAATGAACCCGAGTGCAAGTTACAAAGAGGAGCCAGAATTTGTAAAGGGCTGAAATCAGAAAAACAAAATAAAACAGACCAAACAGAGAGAGGCTGGAACTGGAACGTAGACGGGAGAGTTGGTCTTGCGGAAGGGCAAGGAGTTTTGCCGTTCTCTCAGTACTGCCAATAGAGCTGCTGCACCTTTCTAGCATTTGGAAAATGGAAGGTATTTGTAGTCAGAGGCTTCAGTCTTCTTGTGAAATGTGAAGTCAGTCATATAACGAAATGGGGTTGGGATTCAAAGATTGCAAAAGGTATTCAAGGTGGAAAGTGAGACAAAGGTGTTGAAGAAGATACAACATGGACACCGCCCAGCTGAAACCATCCAATCCAAATCTATGGCTCTAAGATTCCTAATACAGTGCTCTGTTCTACAGCGGATTAGCAAGCCGTGCAATGTAATAACAGGCAGATGCTTAGCACTCTGTATGTAAATTTACTGTAGTATGTAACAGAGAAGCGTCTGGAACCAGACTTTGATTTCATAGATTTCACACACGGTAGGCACATGATGAATTTTTGCCTGAATGAATTGATTTAGTCATCACCAATTCCTCTGTGGTACTCTGTAGCGTACTGGCAACTGCCCACATTTCGTATGGTATGCCAATGCTAAAAAGAAGAAACACGCAACTTTTTTTTTTTTTTTCAGGGACTCAGCTAAACTTAGAAGTCTTAAAATGGCAACTCTGTCAGTTGAGGCACTTTTTATCTTGTGCCAGTACATCTGTCTTTGATGTTTGCTTCGTGTCCCTTATGCCACTACTCGTACTAGACCAGAAATGGCTAATTCTGAGTTCAATAAGCTACACAAACATGACGGGGTGGGTGTGCAAAAGCTATATAATCGCAGCACTTCGGGGGCGGAGTAAGGAAGATGGCCAGCTCAAAGGTAGCCTGGGCTACAGTGGCGACGCTGTTTCGAGAGGAAAGCTACATTTTGAATGGCCTGCCAAGTTCTCCAGGCACTTGAAAAGATCTCACAATTCAAGATGGAGAAAAACATACAATGTTGGCACAGCTCCATATGCACCTCTTCGGATCTGCGTGGTCCTAAACTTCACTAATTCTAGTTCCTTCATATTACAAACGTGTAAAAGTCAGGTTTAGGAAGTCTGTGATCCGAGACCCAAACTCCAGCGAGGGAGTTTTATAAAGTAAGGACAGGACCTCTCCAAGGTATGGTTGAGGAGACACAGTTTCTTTTGGACAAGACAGGAATTTCTCTCCTTACACGTAGTCATCTCTGAAGACCAAAGCCCTCTGGATTTGGCGGTGGAGAAAATGGCCAGGCAGGAAAAGTCCGTCTAGGAGGTCCGGGGCGAGGCCCCACCTCCCGGATCTGGCAGCCTGGCCTTCGGCTAGCACAGCTGGCCCGTCCCCGCCTCCCATTCCGCCCGGGCCCACGCTCTCCATGCCGCGGCCTCCGCTCCCCTGCACCCCGGCACGCTCGCAGGGGCCCGACGATCCCACGACCCCCCGAAACCGCACTTTGGGACAGGAAGCCAGCGATCCGCGCGCAGCCGCCGGGGCGCCGGCTGATGGCGTCATCAGCGCTTCCGCCTGCGGCTGCGTTCTAATCAGAAGCCAGGAAGGAAGGAGGGAGGGCTGCAGGGCTGTGTGTGGGGGAAGTAGCGAGGAGAAGACTAGCCATCCCGGCGCTCGATCATTCGCCCGTGGCCCCCTGCCTGCGGTCCCCGCTCCGAAACCGCCTCCCCAGCGGAAGCCTCTCCAGGCGCACTCGCTCGGGCGGATCGTTCGGGACTCCTGCTCCGCTTTCCCGGGCAAGGCGTCCGTGCTCCGCCTTGGCCCCCCCCCCCCCCGTTCCACCTCGCCCTCCCGCCCTCCCGCTCGTTCCCTCCCTCTCTCCCTCCCTCCCTCCCGTCGCCAAGCTCCCCGCCCTTGGTATCGCGAGACGAGGTGAGAGCTGGCGGAGCAGCGGCGGCAGTAGAGGTGACCGAGGCGGTGGCGGCGGCGGCAGCGGCGGCGGCGGCGGCGGCGGCGGCCCGGAGAGCTGTGTCGGCCCCGGCGCGGCCGAAGTCGCGGTAGAGCACAGCCCCATACGCCCCTCCCCCGTCCGCACCCTCCCTCTTCCCGCGGGGATGGAGAAGGCGACGGTTCCGGCGGCGGCCGAGGGAGAAGGGAGCCCCCCGGCGGCGGCGGCAGTGGCGGCCCCCCCCGCGGCGGCGGCGGCGGCGGCGGAGCTCGGCGGCGGGGCTCGCTCGGCCTCGTCTCCTCGTGGGATGGTGCGAGTGTGCGACCTGCTCCTGAAGAAGAAGCCACCGCAGCAACCGCACCACAAGGCCAAGCGGAACCGGACTTGCCGACCCCCCAGCAGCAGCGAAAGCAGCAGCGACAGCGACAACAGCGGCGGCGGAGGAGGAGGAGGTGGAGGCGGCGGCGGCACTAGCAGCAACAACAGCGAGGAAGAGGACGACGACGACGACGAGGAAGAGGAGGTTTCTGAGGCAAGGGCCTGGTTTCACCTCGAGGAGGGAGGAAGGGACAGTGGAGGGCCGAAGGTGGGAGGGGACTTACTGTGGGACCGAGCCCTCCGGGTTTAAGATCGGCCTTGGGGACCAGGCTTTTGGTCTGCCCTCTTTCTTTGCTCGGCCTGAGTCGTGAGGTGTGGGAACGTGGGGGAGGGTAGCTGACACGTGGGGGTGGGAGGACCACAGAGTGCACCGAGTTGGTGAAGAGCTTGTTATCCTAGGATGCATCTTCACATGGTTAAGGGCCGGGGGGGGGGGTGGTTATTGGTTAGATTCCCGGGTTGCACGTTGGAGCAGGAGGGTGGTCTCTCTGGGGCCAGTAAGGCCACCTCATTCCCGGGGCGGGGGCGGAGCTAAAGCGGGAGGGGTAAGATAATAGGTAGGAGAGTCTCTGGGGAAACGGCGACGGCGAGGTTGGTAGTTTTCTGTCAGTGTGAGGTGGAGGAGAGCAATTCTGGAGGGGTGGTAAGATTGTAATGGACTCGGGGCTAAGTATTTGTGTCTGCTTGAGACACGTGAGAAGCTGTACTTTTCCATACTGTTTTTTGCTGCAGGGCTTTTTTTTTTTTCCTTTCCCTTTTGACTGTTGTGGCTGCTGAAGTAATCTTCACTTCCTCGATTTAGGAGAGCTTTTGGCTGAACTGATCTTACGTCTGTGTGCATTTACAGATGACTTAGTACATAAAAAATGTTTGATACTTTATGTGCATATGTAATACCAGGTTCTCCCTTAGTAAAAAATAATCAAACCAGATCCCCATCCATACATCTATCAATCTATCTATCTATTATCTGTCTATTAATCATCTGCCTATCTGTCGGTAAGCGGGGAGAAGTGTCTACATTGCACCCCAGGCTTGGTTGTAGTGATTAGGGTACGGAGGCCTTATGATTTGTCCTAGTGATCTGGTTTCATAACTGTTTATAGTTTTTCCTGGGTCTACAGACAGGCGGCGTGGTAGGACCTTATTCTTCAAAGAAGGCCTTTTAACCCAAAAGCTCAGTGAACCATACTGGTAGCCAACCACCACCTACCAGTTGTCAGTGCTTTTATAACTAACCCTCTTGTCAATGCTATGAAACGGAAGCTTCCTCAATTCTAATATGGAGTAAGAAGTAATTTGAGGCAGCAGAGGGAAGAGGCTGTAAAAGCTGATTAAAACTTAGTTTTAAGAGAGAAGACTAATTGAATTACCCGGAAGTACTGCCTTCTTCTTTTGAGTTAGTTTTTTCTTCTTTCCCCCCCTTCATCCAGATTGGAAAGGGACTGGCGATCACCTGTTAGCAATAAGACAAAAACTAACCCCCCCAAAAAAAAACCCACCCACTTTTTAAAAAACCTTAGATTAGGTGAAGCTACATAAGTAGAGTTCTAAGGGTAGGAATATATATATATATATATATATATATATACATATAAAGCTTCTCCCTTGATTATTTCTATTTGGCCTAGTGTGTATGGGTAGTTTGTACTTGCTTAATTGGCTGTTTTGGGATAGTATGTTGCTCAGGCTTCATTAGAAGCAGTGGAGGCAAGACTTAATGTCTAGCAGGTCTTAAGGCCCTAGACACCATTAAATCAAACAAACAAAAAACAAGAGAAAACAAAACTTCAATATTGAAACAATGATAAGAAAGTTGTAATGGAATATTTTTTCTGTCTTGATGCTTAGAATTAAGCAGTTTTTTTTAATTCTGAGAAGTGGGAAGCATTTTCTAATACAGCTCAGCCTCTTTACTTTAAAACAAGCAAACTGGTTATGTCTGATAGTTGCAGAAGTAGGAATCAAGATTTTTAGAGACTTGTGAGAACAGTGCACCTTGCAAGTGGTGATTTATCTCCTTGTGTCTGCCTTCTGGCCTATTAAAAACTGGTGCTGAATTTCAGGTTTAGCAGCTGTGAGCAAAATACAGTAGTAAGATTTTAAGTTTTCTTTTTTTTTTCAGTTTTCTTTAATAAAATTTTTTTTTAAAAAAGATTTTAAGTTTTCTAACATTAAGCTCTGGTTTGGAACAAGGTCATGTACTTGATGTAATACTTGAGATTTTTCTGCCAGAAACTACCCACCTGGGTAGATTTGTTCATTGGAACATGGCCTCATAATGTCTTAAGTTGTAAATGGCTCAAGGCTTGTAGGTATGTTAATTTTGTAGGTTGGGGTTTTTCATCTGAAAATAAGTATTATATATATTTGACCAACTAAGACAGTCTTGATTCTTAATGTATTTTGTACTGCTCTTTGCACAAGTAAAGCAATAGGTTTGTCATTTGTTGGGTCAATTCTGTGTAGGAGAGTTGAGCCGTTACAAAATGACTATAACCTATAATGGGACAAGACAGAAGAGAGTAGCCGTTCCTTTGCACTCGCCTCCACACTTGGATCAAAGTGAAGAAGTAAACCCTACAGTGATGGGTGCCAAAAGTCAGATGGGTGGGTTGTGCAACACTTTCTTTTCACTTTCAGTATCCTGACATGTCTTCTTAGTTTAATTTTCAGGAATTTAGAAGTGTACTTTTTGTTCATTTCTCCAAAATCATTGTTTAGCTTACACAATTTAAACATGCAGATAATGTGGTCCTTGAACTAATTCTCCAGTAGAAATCATCGGAAGATTAGGAGGGAATATGAAAGCTTATCCTTTTGCAGTGTGTAACTTGAAAACGTAAAGGATGATTTTACATGACAAAACATATATGGGTGGTTTTGAAGGAATGCTAGCTGGATATTCTGTGTCTGTTGAAAGAGGAAAAAAACTGGAGAAAATGAGTTTAAATAGAACTCTATTTGTAGGTTGAGGTACCTAGTCCCAATTCCTAGTTACACATGAGTGTTGGACCCTTTGGGGGCTAAGTGTCTCAGAATAGCATGGTAATGTTCCAGTGTTTGCATAGTTTTAGTTATACCTGGAAAAAGTGTAAATGATCAAAAGCTTGCCCTGTCTCTTCCCTATTGACACAAGACCTTTTATCTCTCTCTCTCTCTCTCTCTCTCTCTCTCTCTCTCTCTCTCTCTCTCTCTCAAAGGCTGAGTGGGTTTTAGTAACCAGAAATTTCCTCATCAGTGTTTTAAAAGAAAATGGTGGTGCACACTTGTAATCCCAACACTCTGGGAGGTAGAGGCAGGAAGATCAATGTGAGTTTGAGGCCTGCCTGGTCTACAAAGCGAGTCCAGGACAGCCAAGGCTACATAGAGAAACCCTATCCAAAAAAATAAAAATAAAAAATCAAAATCACACTTTCCCTAGAGAAGGAAGATGCCCCAATGCCTAAAGTCCTGCTCCAGTCAAATACACACGATCCAGGGTCAGGCGTATTTACTAAGTGCTGCCAAGCACAATGCTTTTCATCTACTGGCCAGAAAAGCCCCCCAATGGGCTACTAACTAGCAATATAGAAGCCATGTTGTACTTCTTTTGAAATTAGTGGACTAAATTAAATGGTCCAAGAAAAGAATGAACTCACAAGGGTTTGTACTTCATTCAGAAATAACTTTGTATTCTGTTGCGCACACTTTGGGATATGAGTGGAAGGCAGCTCTTTCTTTTTTTATTTATTTTAAAAAATATTTATTTATTGAATATGAGTGCTTTATCTGCAGAATAGGGCATCAGATCACATTATAGATGGTTTTGAGCCGCCATGTGGTTGCTGGGAATTGAACTCAGGACCTCTGGAAGAACAGGTGGTGCTCCTAACCACTGAGCCATCTCTCCAGCCCCGAAGTGAGTTCTTTCTAAAGCAGAATTCAAAGGGAGGAAATACTAAGATAGAACTTTTAAGTCAAGAGCAGTGTTTTTGTTGAAGAGGGAGGATAAAATATAAGTGTGGTGGAAGTTGATCAGAATTCCACCTGTGTTTGTAGGAAAGGTGTGATTCTTAAATTAAGAGATAAGGAATTTAGACAGTGGGGGCAGTGAGTAAATCAGTGCTGACAGCCCTGAAAGGATTTGCAAGGCTAGGAGACCTTGAGCTATAAAAGAGATAGAGTTAAGAATGAGGGATAAGGGGGAAGTATTGCAAAGTTAGACTCTCGAATCTAATTAATTAATTAATTAATTAATTAATTATAGAGAATGTTAGGTCCCTCTGTTATAAATTCAGATTAGCCCAGAGAAACTTGCCCATACTGTTTCCCAGTTCGGTTTTTTCAACTGATGTAGCATTATTTGTAAAATGGATGATCTTTTGAAGATTTTCTGTCTTAATTATTGTCTTCTGTTTAAAGAGGACTTGATTAAAAACAAAACAAAAAGGGACCACGTACAGATAATGTTCAATTAATTAGTACTAGTTCTAGGGGATCTGGAGTTCGTTTAGGAAGCCATGAATAGAGTTCCTTCTTGTTTTCTTGTGTCCAGAGCCTATGAGTAGCTGATGTTTGGATTTTAACATCTTTCAAGTTCTTTCTTTCTTTTCTTTTTTGTTTATTTCAAGACAGGGTTTCAGTATATAGCTCTGGCTGTTCTGGAACTCATTCTTCAGACCAGGCTGGCCTCGAACTTACCAAGATTTACCTGCCTCTGCCTCCTGAGTGCTGGCATTAAAGCCGTGCACCACTATGCCAAGCAAGGTCTTTCAACTTCTTAATTACTCTGAATTACGAAACTCTAATCTAGGTAGTAGACAGAAGACAAGTTAAGCCAACCACCATGGACTATTGAATGCCTGGTAGGTGCTTTACGCCTTCAACTTACGTTTGTGTTCTAACTATGTAGTAAGAACCTAGTGCTTGAGAGTCCTCTGTGTGTGAAGACTTTGCTAGTGGTCATAAGCATGGACTGTGTGTGGAGTGTGTGTCCTGCTCTTTGACCCGCCACTTACTGGTTTTGTGGTCTTAGTTCAGTTACTTGGCCTCTAGCTCATTTTCTTGTATGTAAATGGTGATAATAGGCCCTACTTTATAGCATCATTGAGAAAGTGAAAGGAGTTAATAAGGTTTTCTCATTTTACTTTTTTCATAATTCTATCTCTCTCTCTTTTTTTTTTTTTTTAAGATAGGGTTCCTTTATGTAACAGCCCTGCTTTCCAGAACCTCTGCCTCGTGAGTGCTGGGATCAAAGGCGTGCGCTACTACGCCTAGCTCTTTCTCCATAGATTTTTTTTTTTTTTTTTTTTTTAAAGATTTATTTATTTATCATGTATACAACATTCTGCTTGCATGTGTGCCTACCCCCCAGAAGGTACCAGATCTCGTAGATGGTTGTGAGCCACCATGTGGTTACTGGGAATTGCAGTCAGGACCTTTGGAAGAGCAGCCAGTGCTCTTAACCTCTGAGCCATCTCCAGCTCCTCCATAATTCTATAAAGGTGTCACCATATTTATTTCATTATTCAAAGCCTGGAGTTGCCACTGTGTGCTTAATCTGTTTTGATTAAGCAGTGGTAAATAAAACTTTTTCTTTTTTTCCAAGACAGGGTTGAAAAGGTTGTGTAGCCTTGGCTGTCCTGGACTAGTTTTGTAGGCCAGGTTGGCCTCGATCTCACAGCAGTCCACCTGCCTCTTTAATCCCAAGTGTTGAGATTAAAGGTGTGTACTGCCGTCCTCCCTCTATCCTCCCACACCCAGACCAAAACTTTCAAGACATGTAAGTTAAAAATGTACCAGTCAGCAAACAGAGGTTGGGAAAATGTAAGAATGAGATTATTGAATGCTTAATTATATTTTCTGTTTAAGGAATGTGAGTTTCAGTAGTTGAAAAAAGTTTGGGGCAGGGCCAGTGAGATGGCTCAGAGGGTAAAGGGTGCCTGCTGCCGAGCCTGCTGCCCTGACTTGGATCCCTGGAACTCACGCGGTGGAAGAAGAGAGCTGACTCCCTCAAGTGGTCCTCTGAGCAGTATTACCCCTGAGTCCTCCATTTTTTTTTTCTTTTGAATGTTGAGGCATTCATCTTACAGGCAAAGATACTAGTTTAAGAGCCAGGTTTGATGGTCCATGCCTTTAATAACAGGACTTGTAGGCAGAGGCAGGCAGATCTCTGGGAGTTCGAAGTTTGCCTGGTCTACAAAGCGAGTCCAAGACAGCCAAGGCTACACCGAGAAACCCGAGGGTTAAGTGACTTTGTGAGGGATGTATATCTAATAAGTGATTGATATACTAATAAGATAAAAGCTTGATCCTTGCTCATTTATTCTTTATTATGCTAAAAGGAATATATTTCCTTTAAAATAGGGGTTGTTGACTTGCAATCTGGATAGAGTAAATAGCCTGAAATTACAAGGTTTATTAATTAATTTTGAAAAAACCAAAAACTTTTCATAGCCCATTGTAGCTTATGTCCAACTTGTTAGTAGCTACCCAGAAAGATCTGTGAATTTAACATCCCGTTATTTGGATCCAACTTTTATAAACTACCTCTGAGAAAGTAAGTGGTAACAGAGAAGGCCTATCATGAAAAGTAGTTGCTGTTTTTCTTTTTTCTTGTGAATCTGAGTGTCTTGTGAGTTCTTTCTTGTAAGTCTTAGACGCTTGGTTTTCATGAAGCCAGATGTGTGGCACCATTACCTGGCCAAAACATTGACTGGTTTTATGTTTGAATTGGTTTTGAGAATTTCCTTTTTCATTCCTTCCATATTGGTTGGTCGTCTTTTTTTCCTTGGTGGTTTGTTGGTGCTATTTATGAGTATTCTTATGTTGTTCATATAGTCTCTTTATATTTTCCCAGTATGCAAAAAGCATTTTCGCTTGGTAAATTGTATTTTATGAGTCATAGAACACTCCACACGAGACCTCCCTTGAGCCTACCTAAAGATAGACTATTTTTCTTGGTATTAAGCACTCTGCTTTTCAGAGGTAATGTGGTACTCCTTTTGGACAGAGGATTCAATTATTTTGTTAATTTCTTTCCCACTCAATCTTTGGCCAATTTTACTTCTTAAGAGAGCGTCAACCTCTCCTTGTTTCTTTTCCTTCTATTTCCATATTTACTAGCTTGTCTTTTGCTATCATTTTGCTTCCCCACCCACATAGTGCACGTCTTTTGATTATTTACTGTTCTTTTTTGGTCTTGTTTTGAATGTGATCTTAGGTGATTTTTGTCTCATCTTCTGTTTTGTTATTTTGTCTATAAGCCTTAAAATTTACATTTTCAGTCTAAACTTTTGTTCTTGATAACTGAACTCAAGCTTCTGCCCACCCAACATTTTTCTCATACCTAATTAACACTAATTTAGTAAACATCCCCAAATACAATTTAGCAATAACTTTTTTTTTTTTTAAAGACAGGCTCTCACTCTGTCTTGAAAAAACCAAAAACCAAAACCAATTCAAAATCCTACCCAGCTACTACATACAGATCAAAGTGGAAGCTACGAGTTGAATATTCAGCAAGCTGAAAAAGAAGTGACTCCTCTTTTGCCTAACCCATTGTATAATGATGACTAGGAAAAGGGTAAGTGTGGTCAGTGTTCCCTTAGGGAAGAAGAGGAAGGGAGCACTCAGCGTCCTTGGTCCAGGTGAAATGAGGTCCTTCTGGGGCAGCCGTCCTGCTGGCCGCTGTGCACGTTCCTTATGCACTCTGCCCTTGGGAGGAGTGTTCTTCTCTCTGTTGTCTATGCCCTCAGCTCTGTTTTTTGGGTGACTTTCTCGATCATGTTTGAAATATAGTGGGCATTGGAGGGTATGAGAACCCTGGGAGCATCATTGCTTTGTAGCTCATGGAGTTCAGGTTTATGACTTATAGGGTGGTATACCTGTGGGGGTCAGAGGATGACTTTCTCTCCTACCCTATGGATGCTGGGGGTGGAACTCAGATTGTTAGGCTTGGCAGCACGCATCTTTACCAGCTAGGCCCTGATCACATTTTTGGAGACCATTACTGTAGTTTGGTGATAGAACTTGTCAGACTTTTCTATTTTTAAATCAGAGCTATATGACATAAAACAGTATAACAGAAGATTTATATTATTGCTTTATTATTATTATTATTATTTTAAACATTTTGACTTATTTATTTCTTTGGTAAGTCTGACTCCTTTCCCTTGTGTTTCCTGGCTACTTGGAAATAGGACATTGGAAATAGTAGTTTTGATTATCAGTCAGGAATTAATCAGAGAAGTAAAACAGGTAGGATATATATATATAAGCTAGCTAGCCTTTAAAGATTTATTAAAGGGAATTAATTGTCTTATAAGATGTTAAGGACTGCTTAAGTAAGCCAGTCTGGGAAGCTGTTAGGATGTGAAGTTTGTGAGGAAGCTGAAATTCATGGCCAAGGCTGGAGTTGTTCTCAAGGAATAGTAGAAGAGAGAACAATTATAGACTCAGATTTTGTTCAGAGTTCCATTTTTGGTAGCAAGAATAAGATTTTTAACAGCTCATTCGAGTAGGTCATGATCACTAATAAAAATCACCCTTGCTTACAGTTAATTGATTGGGGATTTACATCTTCAAAATCTCAAGGCAGGAGCTGCATTAGTGTTTGATTGCAGAAAGATACTGTTTGCTGCAGACTGGATGCTGCCTTTCTTTCTTAGACTAGCCTAACTAGAGTGTCTCATCAGAAGCCATCACAGCTAGGAAAACAGCATTCAGCCTGATCTTTGCTACTGTTTGGCAGGAAGAAAAATGCTTTACGTCACGGTAGCGTATGGAAGTAGCCTTGTCTAGCCTGAGAAGTACCCAATCACTGGGTTTCTTGTAGTCTAGGCTCCTTTAGGCTTCCTTAGCATTACTTTCACAGACTGCCTCTGCTTCCCACTGTTGATAGTAAATTTACGGTTTTGTTATTGTTGGTCGTAGCACCCTCCAATGTTTTTTTGCTTTTTTTCAGAGCGTGTACTTAATAGATATGTATTGTGCTCTTTTTGCAATTACAGGCAAGGATTTCCCAGTGTTTCCCAGGTATAGCCAGATGCCATTGCTTTCCATCTTGGCATATGTTTCCAAGTACTGTGAGATTTTAGAAGTCTAGGTTAATGCTGTATGATTTCTGTATTGAGGAATTGGGTGAGTAATTGGTGTGAAAAGACTTAAGACATGTGCTTCATACAGGGTAGAAGTGGTTTTGTTGCTGTTACAGTGTTGTTTTTGTGCTCTCCCTTTCTCTGATACCCCAGGCACAGCCCTTGTAAGCATCCACCACAGATCTAGGTTCTAGCTGTCTTAGCTATTATGTCACCCTTAAGTTTTGCTGCCTAGGATGGTAGACACGTGGCTACTGAGCCCTTGAACTGTGGTTAGTGGCATTTAAGAGTCTTGAGTTTATATATATATTTTTCATTTTAAACTAACTTTAAGTAGTCCTGTATGGCCATGGCTGCCATATCAAAGAGTTCAGATAGAGAACATTCCCACCAGCACAGAACCTTGCAGTGTTGATTTGACCAAAAAGCCCAGTGTAATACATACAGCTTATCAACCAAAATGTCTATGTCCCCGATGACCAGGACTGAACTGTATCTCAGGCTATGTCTGTGGTTAGTGATAAAGCCCTTAAAAGAGTAATTAAGGTCAAATTAGGTCATATGGTTAGGTCTAACCTTCAGAACTGTGAGAAAATGAATGCTGTTTGAGCCATCCAGTGTATGCTATTTTGTATAATAGCCATAGTGAATTAATATGCTGCCTGTGAGAAATAAGAAATAGAAGGATGGTTGTGGATTGACTCCTTTTAAGGATTGACCACAAATTTGTAAATATTGCTTGTTGTTTATATCCCATTGATCAGAACTTAGTTTCATAATTTAGTATTTCGTTAGGTATTTGGCTTGTGCCCAGAGAGAGCTTGTGGGGAACTGACTTGATACTAAAAGAAGGGCTGTGTGGACTTTGGCAGATATCCTACAAAGTTCTAGGATCGCCTTGTCTTTTTAGCTAACAATACAAGAGAAAATGTCTTTATTGATTTCCTGAAATAATCTTGTTGGCCTAGTGTAGGCTGTGGTTCCACTTTTGAAAGAGATGCTTCATTTAGGACTGGCTTATATTCACCATATAGACGATAAGTTAGAGGAGCTTATTCCCATCTGAGTCGTGGAATAGTTTCCATAGCTAAATTGGCATGGTGGGAGAGTGGAAAAGAAAAGCATAGAATCTCCAGTCCTGTATCGCGCTATTGTTGCTGCCAGCCCGTTGGTGCTGGTTGTTGTTATACTTAAATTTCTTAGTACCCTCCTAATTTGGTCTCCTACCTGGCACATTAGCTTACCCTCTTTTCCCCTCCCCTCCACCCCCCCTTTTTCTTTTCCATCTTTTCTCCCTGTATCTCATTCAGTCCTTATGTAACAAATGGGCTAATCTTTCTGAAATGTAGGTCATTACTTGAGATTGAAGCTCTTACTTGGGCTGTAAGACTTTTAATGGCTGCTTCCATTGTTCTACTATCACTTTGTATCCCTTTTAGCTCATCCTATCTTTTTGCCATTCAGAGCTAGAAGGTTCTTAGAACCTCTGACATTTTGTGTTGGAGTCTTTTGCCTAGGGCAGTCTTCCCTGGCTCTTGATTTTTCTTTATTATTTTATGACTATGGGTGTTTTGCCTGTAAGTGTGCCAGTGCACTACTTGCATGCCTGTTGCTTGTGAAAGTCTGAAGAGGGTGTTGGATCTCTTGGAAGTGGAGCTGCCGTGTGGGTGGTGGGGAGCGAATCCAGATCCTCTGGAAGAGCAGCCCGCGCTCTGAGCCATCTCTCCAGCCCTTCTTCAGTTTTCTTAACCCGGAGGTTTCAAAGTAGATTTCTTCAATTCTCTAGGTATTTGAGGGAGACCTACCCTTCTGTACCCTTTCTTCTGCCTTTCCATTTTTACCTCTAAGTTGATTAGGAAGAAAAACAGACGCCCCACATTGATCCTTTGCTAAACTTTAGCAGTAAATATTTGAGTGGATTTTAAAGCCTATTTGCTTTTTGGTTTTTGAGACAGAATTTCTCTGTGTATAGCCTTGGCTGTCCTGGACTCACTTTGTGGACCAGGCTGGCCTGGAACTCACAGTGATCCACCTGCCTCTGCCTCCCGAGTGCTGGGATTAAAGGCGAGTGCCACCACGCCCAACTAAAGCCTGTTTGTTAACACTTGTAAAAGGGCTGTGTGTGTTTGTGTACACGCGTGCTTGCCTGAATGCCTTGTTTATCTGTTCTGATGACAGAGACTTGTGTTTGTGGAGGTCCAGGGTTTTTGAAAGCAGTCTCTTGAACCTAGTACTCCCTGGTTTAGCTGGTCTAGCTAGCCAGCTTGTTCCAGGGATCTACACCCTGTGTTTGCCTCTTACATACTGGGATTACCAGATGAGCTGCCATGCCCACCCAGCTTTAACATGGGTGGTGGGGACCCAAATCTGATCCTCATGCTTGCACAGCAAGTACGTTATCCACTGAGCCATCTATCTCCTCATCCTCCAGAAATTGCTGTATTTGTAAGTGACAAGTCATGAGTGTCTGGTTTCCTATGATTAAGTGTAATACTCTAGGCTGCTTTAATGTTTTAGAAGACAGTTGTCGGTTGATGATTTTGTTTGTCTGGAATTTGGATTCTGACCTGCCAGATATGCTCTAGATTATCGTTTGCAGACCAGCACAAATATTCTATTTATGTTATGATAGGGTATGTGTTATTATAGGATATGCATTGTGCTAGGATATGCGTTATGCCATGATGTGTAGTGAGTACTGAGTAGTCTGACCCATAAACACAGTATGCTGCTGTTCTTCATGCTCTCCAGATCGCCCTTTACAGACGTTACATGGTGTCATAGAGTTGTGTGGTTGTTTTTAATAATTCAGTTTAGTTTGCACAGGTGTTTTGCTGCATGTCGGTCTGTGTGAGGGTGTTAGATCTCCGGAACTGGAGTTACAGTTAGGTGTGGGATGGGAATGAGCCTAGGTCTCTGGAAAAGTGTTCTTAACTCCTCCTGCGCTGTCTCCAGCTCCGGCTCTCATTGTGTTGCCCTGGTTGACCTGGAACTTACCTTTATAAGCCAGCTTGGTCTTGAATTCAGAGTTCTGCCTGCCTCGGCTTTTCCAGTGCTGAGATGAAAGGTGTGCACCACATCTGGCAAGTTATGCAGTTTTATACAGCTTTTACACATTTGTTGTGGATTGTTTTATAGTTCTTATTGCTGCAACAAATTGTATCTTCTTTCATATCTTTTAATTATTCTTAGAAGTATGGACACTATTGATTTTGGTATTTTTACCTTCTACATGTCAGTGTAACTGAATTTATATTAAATTTAATTTTTAAATTGTCATATTGACAGTAGTATATTATTTTTGTCTCCTCCCCCCCCTCCCCGACAGGGTTTCTCTGTGTAGCCTTGGCTGTCTTGGACTCACTTTGTTGTAGACGAGGCTGGCCTCGAACTCACAGCTATTCACCTGCCTCTGCCTCCCGAGTGTGGTTTTCAATTTTTATGCCAAGTTTTTTTTTTTTTTTTTTCTTTTTTTCTCCTTACTGTGCCAGTTTTAAGTGTCTCCAAGATGTCCACTGTTGGAACTAATGCAGGCTAGCCTTGTCTTCCCTTTCTGTAATGGAGCTGTGTTGAGTGATATTCCACTGTTAGTGTGTATCATATTTTGTTCCTATGTTTATCGGTTGGTGGGTATTTGTGTTGCTTTTACCTCTTGGCCCTTTCTGTCTTTTTTACATTTAATTAATTCCACATTCATATAGACTCATGGAGGAAGAGAGAGACTTAATAGTTAATGATTGATTTAGGCATTTTGCACCCTCTCCTTTCTCATTGTTTGAAGTAGAATAATAAGTCAGAGTCTATCTCCTTGGTGTGTTCATCTTTGTAAGTACCCCATTTGTATATGCTGAAGAGTAACTCACAAAATAGGGGCTAGTTTTAAAACCGAGGGTGACATGCCTGTGATCCCAGTGCTGAGGATGTGGAGCCTGGATGAGCTCAGTCTAGCTGAGCTTCTGGTTAAGAGAGAGCTTGCCTCAACCATCAGGAGAAGCAGACATGGCTTCAAGTTTACCTCTGGCCCGCATAGTCACGCACACCCACACAGATGTGCACATGTACACGTGAACATCTCTGTACACACGCAAAAAATTATAGTTACTTAGACTAATCAGTTTCACATGTTCTTTGTAAGTAGCTAACATTGGTGAGTGGCTTGTGGTGACAAACCAATTTATGTATTTGTCATGTAATCCAAGTGTTTGTTGGTTGGTTTGCTGTATAGGCGATTGAACCCAGGGCCTAGTGTATATTAAGTACTTTTCACTTGATTAAATGCCTGTTCTTCCACCCCACCCCCGGTGGTGAGGGGAAGCAAGGTCTTAATACTATCCTGTCTCACTTCAGGATTTATTATAGGCAAGTACTACCATGCCTGGCTCATGTAGCGGTCTTTGGTTGAAAGTTTTTCCTCCTGTGCAGGCTTGACTCCTTTCCTTCTTCCTTGTCTTTATAAATTTCTAGCAAAACAAAGAAACAAACAAAGCTTTTATTAAGAAGAGTGGCAGTCAGTTACAGTGCCCTTTTACGTGGTCTTTGATTTCATCTACAGCAGTGGTTCTCAAACTCCCTAGTGCTGTGGCCACTTTCAGTGCACTTCCTCATGTTGTTATGAACCTCGGCCTTCACTCAAATTATTTTGTTGCTACTTTCTAACTGTAATTTTTGCTGTTAATGAAATGTAACGTAAATATCTGATAAACAGGATATCTGATAGATGACCTCATTGGTCTTGTACCCCACAGGAAGATAACCACTGGTCTAGATTGTGTTTGAACCTACTGTCTCCACACAGTGTTAGTGCAGGGTAGACTGGGAATATTTTGTAAAGAATTTCAGTTTTTTTTAACTCATTAAATATTGAATCTAAAGCCGGTGTACATGCTAGACAAACACTTTTAACACTGAGCTACATCTCCTGTATATACATATGTGTTTGCGTGTGCGTGTGCGCGTTTCAGATAAACTGTAAATGGTTTAAAACTCACACAGTTGCTGTTCATAGAATAATGAGACTAGAACTTCTCTAAGACCTAAAGTGAATATGTTTTATTCTGTGGAGGGAGTAGGATAATGTCCTTCGAAGAAAACCTTTCAGAAGTTTCTACCAGTAATAGAGTGTTCAATTTTATGTTGTTGTAATCTTAAAGGTACATTACATTAGCTTTCTTTGCTAAGTTACATAGTAAATGATGACCGAAAACTTAAAACAGTAGAGCAAGATAGGTAATGACAGTAATTAAAATTTTCTTGTATATTTGTATGTTTTAAAACTTAAGCTTTTGCCTTTTTCTGTACGGTTTCGTATGGATGTATAAATATTTATGGAATCAAAGTTTGGTTTTGAATAAATGGGATGTTGAAGAAATACTCCCCGAAGCTTTCTTAGTATCATAGATTCTGCATGTGGAAAACTGTGTGTGTGTGTAAGTGTAAAGAGGTCGGGACACTTATGGAGTCTGTTTTCTCTGCCTTTATGTGGGTTTCAGGGATCAAACTTAGATCGTCAGGCTTGCGTGGCCAGCCAACACCTTTACTTACTATCGAGCATCTTGTTGGCCCCATAGGTCTGTTTTTTTTTTTTTTTAATTATGTTATTCATGTCAACATAAAATTTGAAACTGTAGTGGCTTTGTTGGGCGTTGATCTGCTAGATTGAATGCTAGCTTACAAGCCCTGTTCTGTTCATATGTATTAGTCTATTTGGGGAAAATTCCATTGACTGTTTCGTCCACAAATATAACTTCTCTGCATATTTAGTAATTATAAATAACCCAAAATATGCTTTAGTTCTGAGTCTGAGACAGTTTTGATTGCTTTATGTATATTCTATAATGGCCTTAATTACTCCTTTTTATAGTGGAAAAAAAATCAAGACATGCAAGTCATTTTCTCGAGGTTAGAGTAAATGGTGGAACTGGGATATGCACAATATTCATTAGAATCTACTTTCTTTTTTTTTTTTTTTTCGAGACAGGGTTTCTCTGTGTAGCCTTGGCCATCATGGACTCGCTTTGTAGACCAGGCTGGCCTCGAACTCACAGCGATCCGCCTGCCTCTGCCTCCTGAGTGCTGGGATTAAAGGCGTGCGCCACCACGCCCGGCTTAGAATCTACTTTCTTAACTTTGCTCTGCTGCCTCCTTCCTTTCCCTTTATGGCCTTTCTAGTAATTGCTCAAAACGTGGATTTTTGTATAAAGTATAGAATCTAGCAGACTGTTGTGTCTCTTGTGAGGGTCTTCATTCAGATCTGTAAGGACTGTTTGTAGTCTGCTTTAGGTGTAAGACAAACTCCCTACAGGACTCTGAGTGTCGAGTTAACTTTGTTCTGTTCTATTTCTTCCTGTTGGTTCCCTAACTTCCAGCTTGAGAATATTCATGTGACTTATCTGGAGGTTGAGTTTATAGATTGTGAAGGTGATCAGTAAATTATATTGTTTTCTCATTATTGTTAAACATCATATAAAAATACATACTCTGTAGCTAATGTAGTAATGTTTAAGTTCTCAAAATGTGAATTGGGAAGAATATCCTTGTTGCCAGGTAAGTGTGACATGTAAGCTGAAGCTTTCAGACGCTAAAACAAAAAGAGTGTAGTTAACCTTTGTTTTAGAGGTAATTGTGTGATAGATTGTATATGAAACATTTGTGAACTCTGGGTTTCTAAAGATGCTCTTGTTACACTTGAAAGAGAGCCTTGTGAAAAATGTTGTTACTTGTTATTTAAGATACTTGGGTATTTTTAAAAGTTGGTTTTTATTACATCTATTTGTATATGTTTTCCAGAGCACATATTTGGAGTTTGAGGACAAATTGCAGGAACCAATTCTTTTTCACTTGTAGGTTCTGGGGATTGAACTCAGGCTGTTAGGCTTGGAGGCAAATGCTTTTATCCATTGAGTCACATTATCGGCCTTTGACCTAGTTATTTGTTTGTTTATTTTATTTAGAAAAAAACTCACTTATTTTTTTTCCCAATTTTTAAAAATGTCATTACTTAATGAATTTATATACTCCCAACAAAATATATGTGCATGGTTTTTAAGTGGTAATGATACCACAGGCTAAGGCCATGAATGGGTCCGGTAATTATGAGTCCACAAAATGTTAGTTATTTGGTTTAGACAGGATTATATTCTGGATTCACTAGGCCTTAAGAATTTAAATGGAATATATTTTTAACTTTCTTTAGAACTTTAAAATTTTAGTAATTCATCATACTGTTAATTTTCTGTGGCTAATTCTTTGCTATAGGCATAGTAACTAAGGCTAAGGTTTGGATAAAATGGCCAGTTATCAAAACAAAGATATGAACATATTTTCATTAAAATCATTTAAAACCACATTTATTTATGTATGTGTGTAATCATGTATTTTATGTACGTGTGGTTGTCTGTGACCCATAGCACTTGTGGGATTCACTTGTTTCCTTCCACCATGTAGTTCTAGGGAACTAACTAAAGTTGTTAGGCTTGGTAGTAAGTGAGCATCTTGCTGCCTCTGAACATGCTGTTTTCTTAACCTCAGACCCTTTAACACAGAGTCCCCACTTAACTTTGTGGACTTGTCACTTTAACCTTTACCTTTTTTTTTTTTTTAAGATTTATTTCTTATGTATACAGTGTTCTGTCTGCATGTACACCTGCACACCAGAAGAGGCCATCAGATCTCATTATAGATGGTCATGAAACCACCATGTGGTTGCTGGGAAGTGAACTCAGGCCCTTTGGAAGAGCAGCCAGTGCTATTAACCTCTGAGGCATCTCTCCAGCCCTTTACCTTTTACTTTAACCTGCCTCTGCATACCTACTTTACAGTTGAAGATCCCTTTTACTATCAGCTCAGCTTTCTGTTTCTAGGAGTACCTGCATTCATTCTCTTGGTAATATGCTGTAAGTTGTAAATGTGCCTCAGCATCAGGATGTTCTTACATACTTTAGCCATACTCTCTTTTTTATACCAAGACCTAAATGCAGACTTGATGTTTTGCAGTCTTTTTTTTCTCATGCATGAGAATGTTAGTTCTTTATTTCATGAAGTCAAGAAGAACAGCCTTGCTTAAACACGTCTGTAATCCCAGCACTCAGGGAGGCAGAGGCAGGCAAGTCTCAGAGTTGGAGGACAGCCAGGGCTACACAGAGAAATTCTGTCTCGGGTGGATGGGGGAAGATGGACACCATTGAAGTTTATATGCCTTAAAGAAATACTAAGGTTCCCTCATCTTCAATACCAATAACAGAAGCTTGGATTTTTAAAAGTTATTTTTATTTTATATGTCTGTGATTGTTTTGCTTGCATGTATATATGTGTACCACCTGTGTGCCTGGTGCCATGGAGACTGTAGAGGACAGATCCTTTGGAACTGGATTTACAGAAGGTTGTGAGCTGCCATGTGAGTGTGGGGGAAGTGAAGCTAGGTCCTCTAGAAGAAGCCTGTGCTCTTAGCCACTGAGGCCCACACAGAGGTTTTTATGATGATTTTAATCGAAGGGTAGTAAGAAAAGCAGTCAGTCTAGAATCTTTAAATCCAGGCATCTGAGTACTTTATAAATATTGTACTTAAAGTTGCATTTAATTTTGAAATAACTCACTGTTTTTGCATTTTGTGTTCTAGCATTATTTCTTCTGGAAAGGATATAATTTGAAACTGAGCTAGCATCTTACTTTAGAATTCTTCCTTAGTACCATCTGAGTTGGGGCTAGTTATTATTTAATTTTGTTTCTTCATGTTTGATCTACTGAGCTTTTTAACAAGGTTTCTCTAAATTAGGGTTTTCTAACTTTTCCACTCAGGACCCCTTTTCCCTTGAAGAATTTTCAAATATCACCTGGATATATAGGTATAGGTAAACAAATGAAACTACCTTTGGCATACATATAATTTTATCATTTACTAAGATGATGGCTAATTTACATACTAGTAGGGTGGATCTGCTTGCTTACATTTACAAAAGGGACTGAATCTTGGCTGAATATCTGATATTGCAGGGCACATCATTTCCAACAGTTTATAGAATTCATTGATGCATTGATTTTTGTTGTCTTTGCTGCTCTGTGTAAATGAAGAACACAGAATGGCAAACATATATCTTAAGAAGTAAATAAGTAAAATATTAGAATGCAATATTACCTTAAAGATAGTAATTAAGACTAATTCAATACACGATGAAGACTGATGGTAGGAAAGTGTTAGCCTTTACTTTCCGTATTTAAGTATGTTTTTATAAGTTCAGAAAACTTCGTATGTACAGTAAAAATACCTTAATTCAAAACGTATACAACAGCCTTGGGTGTGAGCTGGGGCGTTTAATCATTGTTCGTTTAGTTTTATGTTGTGTTCAGAACCAAGGGCTGCAGTGAAGTTATGTCAGAGAACATGGTTGACAGCTGCCAGAAGCACATTGGATTTGCTCTGTATTTATTTTCAGATTTTGTTGTTGGTCATGTAGAAACTTGTTCTTCTGAGGCAGCATCTTATATAACTTATATGCAGTCAGCTGTATAGCTCTGGCTGGCTTGGTACTGACTGTAGGCTAGGCTGGCCCGAAATTCAACAAAGATCCACTGGACTGACTCCTTATTGGTGGTATTAAAGGACTGTACCAGCATGCCTAATTTTTTCTTTATTTTTTTTCCCTGCCTTTTGGTTGTTTCAGAAACTGATTAGTGCTGTGTGTCCCCGACCCCCCCCCCCCCCTTTCCAGCACACACATGACCTGTCTGTGGGATTGTGCAACTGAGCTCTAAAGAATGAAGATACTTTACACAGTTGATTTAATACTTGGTTCCTTTATGCATATGTAGAATTTTGGAATAAAGTTGAGATTGTTCTTTTTTAGTCAAGAACAATTCTCTTTACCTCTTTTTGGGTTGTACTCTACTATTTCCTTACCTCAGCCCTCAGTAATTATGTCTTTAACTACAGAAATTCCCATTTGGGAGGGGCTACTGTTTAGCATTTGAGATGCAATCATTAATTCAAATGTTTTATTTATTTACCTGTACGAGAGTGTGTGGTGTGTGATTGCACTGCTGCCATGGTGTGGGGATAGATGTTAGAAGATAACTTTGAGAAATGGGTTCTCCCCTGTCACCATGGTTACAGGGATAGAATGAAGTCTGATGACTTGGACAGCAAGCCAACTTACCAGAGCCAATGAGTACATTTTAGGTTTACTTTTATATATTTATATTTTCTTTTATTTTTAAGACTTATTTAGGCTTTTGTGTGCACATGTTTTGTGTGTGTGTGTGTGCCTGTATACATGCAGTGCCTAGAGGGCTAGGAAAAGGGTGTCAGATTCCCTGGAGCTGCTGGGACCTGAACTCTGTGGTCCCATGATTGAGCGGTAAATGCTTTTAGCCACTGAGCCATCTTTTTAGCTGCCGATAAGAACAGTTGAAGTCACTGTCAACCATCCTCTGCCCTTCTTGGATCAGTCAGGAACAACAACAACAAAAAACTAAGACTGAATTCGCTTTTATATTTGCTTTCCTCCCCCTGCATGGGGAAGAGTTTCATAGACAGCTAAATTATGTTCATAAAGTGCACAGCTTTTGCCTCATTTTCTAGGCCACCCATGAAGCTGTTACTCCATTTTATGGCTATTGATGGAAATTATCTTTGAAATGAGTGGATTTACATAGATGATCCATCATATTCTTTTACTTGCAGTGTTTGATTAATGATGTTTGTCTTGGTCACTGTTCTATTGCTGTGAAGAGACACCATGACCAAGGCAACTCTTATAAAAGCATTCAGTTGTGGGCTTGCTTGCAGTTTCAGAGGTTTAGTCCATCGTCATGGTAGGGAGCATGGCAGCATGCATGGTGCAGCGGGAGCAGTAGATGGAGCTACATCCTGACCAGGAGCGCTGGCTGCTTTTACACAGGATCTGGGTTTGAATCTCAGCATTTACATGGCTGCTCATAACCATGTATACTCCAGTCCTTGAGCACGAGGCACATGTGTGGTGTACAGACCTCATACATGCAGACAAAACACTCTCACACGTAACAGAATCATTCTCTTGAAAACACAGGCCAGTGGTTTAGAAGGGTGTGCACTGATGGAGAAGTAGAAACGCTAAGGCAGAGTTTTCTTTGTGACAGCTCTGTAGTGATCCCTCATGGGGATAGGGCCCTTTTTGTGGTTTCTAGCCTAGCCCTAGGCAACTTAATGTTATATATTTAATACATTAAATAAATAAATAAATACATTAAATTGGAAAAGATAATCTTGGTAATTGAAATGATTGTTTGAAGGTCAACCATTCAAAGTTTGTTAAGATAGATTAGGCTAGAATTCCATAATGGTAATGTCTTTTGACACTGTACTAATTGGACATTAATATCAGGGAATCCAGGCCATCAAGGAATTAGAGGAAGAGAGCTAGTGACAGCAATAGGATTCCTTGAGCATCTTTCTTTTACTTTTCTTTTCTTTTCTTTCTTTCTTTCTTTCTTTCTTTCTTTCTTTTTTTTTAAGCATTCCATTTCTTCATCTCTCTGGCTTTAAGATTTTTTTCCTTATGATTTAAATGTATATTTCCAGCTAACCTCCAATTTATATATGTGTGTAGGATGTGTGTGTGTCTGATTTCTCTTTGCTAGTGGTTGCTTTGTAGCAGGGAATAGTTAATATATTGCTAGCTAGAATAATAGTATTATACTATCAGTAGATTTATCTTTTTAAAAATAAAATGTTGGGGCTGAAGAGAAGGCTCAGCAGTTAAGAGCACTGACTGCTCTTCCAAAGGTCCTGAGTTCAATTCCCAGCATCCACATGGTAGCTCACAACCATCTATAATGTGATCTGATGCCCTCTTTTGGCCTGCATATGTACATGCAGACAGAGCAATGTATACATAATAAATAAATCTTAAAAAATAAAATGTTGAGATAATTAATTTCTATTGTACCTGTAATTTTTTACTTGAAAATCTTGTACAGTACTAGTAAATTTGGAAGGTGAATGGGACATAGAAATAATAATTTGTCAGTTTTGTATACATAGGTCCTATTGTGTGGGTACTAGAAAAATAATGACTTCGTGTGTGACCAGCCTGTCTGAGGGAGAGGTAACAAATCCAAGTGCCACCAGACACAGCTTTTTCTTGAGATGCGCTTGGCCAGCAGCTGCCCTCTTTCCTTCACTGACTGTGTTGCTTACCTTTGGATAAGGTTGCTTAAATCATATTCTGTATATAGCACACATCTAGTTTGAAAATTTCTTGTATTTAAGTGTAATGGTTCTCTTCTGTGCTGTTCTAAGTTGAATTTTATGTTTTATTTATTACTTTGCTTTGGGAAGAATAGAAAGGGACTATAATGAGAAAAAATGATGAGGACTTTAGGCAGATGGTAAACTTGGCCAGGAATCTTGATGAGGCTCATATAGATTACGAATTTTTAAAGTAGACTTTTCTTTCAATCATTCTGTACCCAGTATGCTGTATAGACCTCAGCACCTGGTAAGTACTCAGTAAATGTATAAATGAGTGCTCAAAGTGTTAACAGTGATCTCTAAAAACAAAGTTACTGGATTTTAGGCCAGTTAGGCTACATAGTGAGGCCCAGTTCACCAGCCGCCCTCAAAAAATATAAAGCAGAGTCACTGGGTTTAAAATTTTTTTTTTATTTTAATGACCCTGAGAAAATTTTATTTAGACAATAAAATGGAATATTTAAAAAAATTTAATACAGGCAGAACTTTAGCCTTTGTCATATTTAAATATAGTGTCAGATATAGGATATATGGTATAGTTTTTTCAGTACTGAGACTGACAGCCATAGTGCGCAGTATTCCAGCATCTGCGTGAAAGATCAAAGCGGTAGTGTCCACAGTTTCACAGCCATGTAACAAATATGCCAGCCAGTGCTATTGTGACTGCTTCAATCCTAAAAGAAACAGAAGACTCAAACACTCTTTAGTGTTGCCCATTCTTCCTCTTAGTGTATGTGGAAAGAGTACATTACAATGTATCCTTTGAAAATAGATAATTTTGGAGTCTGGTGTGGTGGCATATGCCTGTTATCCCAGCTGTCAGGGAGGCAGAGGTAGGTAGATTGCTGTTACTTTGAGGCCAGCCTGGTCTACAAAGTGAGCCCTGGATAGCCAAGGCTACACAGAAACGCCCTGCCTTTAAAACAAAACAAAACAAAATAAAAGCAAACAAACAAAGAAACAAAAAACCAAAAAGAAAGTAGATAATTTGGCTGCATATGGTGATGGATGTTAATAACCCCAGCTGAAGCAAGAAAATCATGAATTCCAGATGAGGCTGTGCCACATAAGAAGTCCTCTGATACCCTGGACTACATAGTGAGACCTTTTAAAAAAAAAAAATAAAACAAATAAAAATCCTTACAATAGCTAGAAAACTGTAAGGCATAAGTTAGTGCACTTAACCTTTCTTTCTTTCTTTCTTTTTTGTTTTGTTTTTCAAGTCAGGATTTCTCTGTGTAGCCTTGGCTGTCCTGGACTTACTTAGACCAAGCCTCAGATGCACAGAGCCTGCCTCTGCCTCCCTGAGTGCTGAGATTACAGGCATGTATCCCTCGCTTGGCTATAGTTAACCATATTTTATTTAATAAGAATATACTCATATTTTCTGCAGGTTCTGGAGTTTTAATATATTGAATTTTCACACAGAGATCTACTTATTCACAGTAATCTACAAGTTAAAGAAAAGCACCAATACCAAACCTTGGATGGAATTTACGTTTTAACAGAAGTAGATTATGTTTTTATAGTTCAGATTATTTTATCCCATTCTTTTCTCTGAATACATACATCTTGATAGTCTCTGCAGTGCAGCATTTTAAACAGTAATTAATTGAAATTATTAATTACCAAGAATCATTATTTTTAAAGGGAAGAAGATAAGTGTTAAGAAGGTGTGACTTCTGTCTTTCCCTTGTAATGTGAAAATGTTGAGAAATTAAATATAACCCTAGACACCTTTATGGCTAATGCTGATTTTGGACCTAGGATTTCCAATAGATTTGTGTCAGTAATACATTGTATTTGTACAGATACAGTATTGCTCATTAGATTTAATTTAGAAACATTTTGTACATATGCATCTTTAGAAAGTTGCTGTATGGTTATATTCTGGCATATACAGAGAATATACTGAAGAGTGTTAATTATAATATTACTACCTATCATGGACACTATAAATGCCTGTCAGTAGTGAACTGATGAAATGTGTTGCAGTATTGTTTTTATTGGCAATTAGAGCAGTTGTCTAAAATAGATTTTACATGTGCTAGTCGGAGCATATGTTGTAGAGTACTACATTTACACTTAGAGGATGTTCAACACGCCGTTCGGGTACACAGTCCAGTGCTGCTTGGAGAACTGGGGCCAAAGTATTCCGGTCCCTCGTTTGAAATTTACATAAGTGTTACAGCATTTGTGCAGCTTCCTGCATGTGTCCTAAAAGGTTAAAAGCTGCTTCATTAGGAAAATGAAAATGACTATATGCTAACTTGAACAATTCATCTATAGGAGAAAGATCTCACAATTCTGTTGGTGTCCTTCAAGATTTGGACTCCATTATATGTATTATCATCTTCCTTCACCTGGAAAAAACTCACAGCTACCTGTGATTCAGCAAGTGATGATTCTTCCATTTTCCATGTACAAAAACTCATGGTCCATCAGACGTTTTCTTCCTATCAAAACTTTACTGTTTGTTCCACCTTCTGCCTACTTAACTCTTCTCTTTATTACTTACCTGCATTTTGTCTCTCTCTTTCTGTGTCTCTGTCTCTGTCTGTCTCTGTGTCTCTGTTTCTCTGTCTCTCTCTCTCTGTTATGTAAATAGTTGCACAGATGCCACTTTTGTTGTTACCATTCTGCAGTGGATAGGACCCAGTGGTGCAGAACCCATGGAAACAGGGACAGCTATGCATAGCATACTTGGATTTGTGTAAAAATAGTCTTACAGCAAGATGTGTATGAAAAATGTAGGCTGTATATGCTCAGTTCGTTGCAACTCTAAGGATGATAAGAGGTCTACTTTACTCTTTCTTAAGTCTATTTTTTCTCTTAAGTCTATTTTTTTCGTCGCCGACAGTAAGACTCAGGGTCTTGGATATGCATGGCCAGTGCTCTACCACCGAGCTGCATCCTCAGTCCTGTGATGTCTTATGTTTTATGTTGTTATTTTTTTCCATGCATATGTATTCCTATAGGCACCATACTTAGTAAAAGGAAATAAATTTAATAGTAATGAAAAGATTATTACTGTGATAAATTAGGCATGCATCTATGATCTTCAGTCCTTTTATGGCATAACTAGGGTAGGTGAAATAGGAGGTAAAACATAGATATGCATTGATGTTTTTTAAAGTGTCCTTTCAGACATCTTGCCGTATTTCATAAGCATTTTCATTAAGTTACTTTTTAAGTCTTTATGGTCTTTTACTTATGCTTGGCTAGGCTATTGTGCAATTGAGTTGTTTCTTTTTAAAATATGTATGCTACACTGTACTTTTAATGTAGGGGAAAACCATAAATATATTTTGAGAAGTAATTTTTTTTTCTTAGTATGTTTTTCTGTGGGTGACATCTTTACATTGTCCTTTTGTCTGAAAATGGAGATTTTGAAATCTTACTAGGTTTGATTGCCATCACCAAAAATAAACATAAAATTTAGGGAAAGATATCAATATGCAAAATGGTGCTCTGGCTTATTAGCACATTTGTGTTACTGTCTAATTTTCCTCTTTTTCTTGCTTAGGAAACCAGTCCTGGGCCTAGATACTTAGTAAGCATCTATTACTATTTCCTATCTGTGCTATTAGGGAGAAATGGTCTCATTGAAATCTGTTCTGTACAACTGACAAGAGGTCCAACCCCCTCCTCCTAAAGTGCTGTTGAGCTGAAGGTGATGCACTATTAAAAAGTTATCAATCTTAAGACAATATATATGTATATGACAATGTATATATATATGTATATATGTGTGTGTGTCTGTGTGTGTATATATATATATTCTCCCCCTGTCCCCCATCCCCGAGACAGGGTTTCTTCCAGACTGTCTTGGACTTGCTTTGTAGACCAGGCTGGCCTTAAACTCAGCGATCTGCCAGCCTCCCAGTGCTGGGATTAAAGGCGGGTGCTACCATGCCTGGTTTAAGACAGAAATTTATGCATCTCCTTTCATAGTATTTTCCTTGCTTTAACATCAAGTCATTATATTAGCAGTATGGCATAGAGAGGG
The DNA here is from genome assembly GCF_903995435.1 of Acomys russatus. Classification (NCBI taxonomy): domain Eukaryota; kingdom Metazoa; phylum Chordata; class Mammalia; order Rodentia; family Muridae; genus Acomys; species Acomys russatus. The sequence continues at coordinate 16,215,253 of NC_067164.1, read as the reverse complement.
AAGTTAATGGAAAAAAATCTCTGTTTTGATGTTAACAAAACATCAAAGTACATTTTAAATGTGTATTCTATTCATACTGAATTTTGTGCAGTTGATTTCTCTCCTTCAGTCTTTATGTGGGTTCCAGGCTTAGCCGTGTGCAGCAAGCCCTTTACCCACTGAGTGACCTTGCTCGTGCCAGTGAGCATATTTGGTTTGAGTTTTGGAGGGACCTATATTTTTCTTTTTCTTTTTTCTTTTTTTAATTTTTTAAATTTTTTATTTTACTTTATTAATTTATTCATTACATCTCGATTGTTAGCCCTTCCCCTGTTTCCTCCCATTCTTCCCTCCGTCCCACTTCCCCCCTTCTCCCCTCCCCTATGTCTGTGATTGAGGGAGACCTCCTCCCCCTATATATGCTCTTAGAATATCGAGTCTCTTCTTGGTAACTTGCTGTCCTTCCTCTGAATGGCGCCAGGCCTCCCCATCCAGGGGACATGGTCAGAAAAGGGACACCAGAGTTTGTGTAGAGTCAGATCACACTCTCCACTTAACGGTGGAGAATATCATGTTCGTTGGCTAGGTCCTGGTAGGGGTTCGAAGCTTTCTGCCTATATTCTCCTTGGCTGGTGCCTTAGTTTGAGGAGAACCCCAGGACCCAGATCTGCCTGTCATAAAGTTCTTCTTGTAGGTTTCCAGGACCCTGTGGGTCCTACTATTTCCCCATTCTTCCATGCTACCCTCGCCTAAAGTCTCAATAGGATGTCCTCTCCTCTGACCCACTTTCTTGGTAAGTAAAGTTTTTCATGGTACGTATCCTTTAGACTGGTGTTTTGATATAAGTGAGTATATACCTTTTGTCTCTTTTTGCTTCTGGGTGAACTCACTCATTATGATAATTTCTAGATCAATCCATTTGTCCACAAATTTCGGGAATTCCTCGTTTTTAATAGCTGAGTAGTATTCCATAGTGCAAATGTACCACAGTTTCGTAGTCCATTCTTCTACTGAGAGACACTTAGGCTGTTTCCATGTTCTGGGTATTATGTATAAAGCAGCTATGAACGTGGTTGAGCATATGTCCCTGTTGTGTGGTAGGGCATTTTCTGGGTATATTCCGAGGAGTGGGATAGCTGGGTCTTGAGGAAGCCTCATTCCCATTTTTCTGAGAAAGCGCCAGATAGCTTTCCAAAGTGGTTGTACTAGTTTGCATTCCCACCAGCAATGAAGGAGTGTTCCTCTCTCTCCACATCCTCGCCAACATGTGTCATTTGAGTTTTTGATCTTAGCCATTCTGATGGGTGTAAGATGGCTGGTGGATAAATGGAATCGAATTGAAGACCCAGAGATGAATCCACACACATTTGCTCACTTGATTTTTGACAAAGAAGCCAAATCTGTTCAATGGAAAAATGATAGCATCTTCAACAAATGGTGCTGGTCTAACTGGATGTCTACATGTAGGAAAATGCAATTAGACCCTTATTTGTCACCATGCACAAAACTCAAGTCCAAGTGGATTAAAGACCTCAACTTAAAACCAGAGACTTTAATTCAGTTAGAGGAAAAAGTGGGGAAGAGCCTGGGACACATGGGCACAGGAAACAACTTCCTGAACAGTACACCAACAGCCCAGGCCTTAATGTCAACAATTAATAAATGGGACCTCATGAGGCTGAGAAGCTTCTGTAAGGCAGGAGACACTGTCAGTAGAACAAAATGACAGCCTACAGACTGGGAAAAGATCTTCACCAACCCTACATCTGACAAAGGTCTAATATCCAAAATATATAAAGAACTCAAGAAATTAAACACCACAAAACCAAACAACCCAATTGCGAAATGGGGCTTGGAACTAAACAGAGAATTCTCAACAGAGAAATATCAAATGGCTGAGAAACACTTAAAGAAATGCTTGTCCTCGTTAGTCATCAGAGAAATGCAAATCAAAACAACACTGGGACCTATATTTTTCAAAAAGAAAAATTGAGATGTCTTTTCTAGGCTTAAGAGAAAAAAAGAATGAATGCTCTAACCTCTGAGTTCTTGAATTTAATCCTGTCTTTATTTTTACTGAAGTTCTGAGGAAGAGAAAGTTTGCTCTTTGGTCTAAAGATAAAGTTTGTTTGAAGCTTAAAGATAGTTGAACTTGAAGGTAGGAGGTAATAAAATTCAGATTGCTGGGTTTACTTTGTGCTAGGTTTCACCAGGGAGAGTATTTGGAGAAGCTGCCAAGTAAGCATTGTCATACGTACATGTGGATGCTACATGTGGGCCAAGGGCATACTACTGTTTGCCAATAGCTTCACATACTCCCGTAATTCTAGGCTGAGTGTACCTTTGGCTTGTTATGTAACTCTGTGCCCAACCTGAGACATTGTTTCCTTACCCATGAAATGTAAATAATATTGCCGAGAGAAAGACTGTAGAAGACGATTCTGAGAATAAAATCCAGAGGCAACTGCCTAGATTCACCAGTTTTAGTTCCTCAACCAAATAGTTTAGCTAGGAACGATCAGACAAGCAGCTTGTATTCCCTGCCTTGCTTTCCACATCTTTAAAGTGGTATAATAATAGCATTTAATAGCATATAGTAAACCCACAATACTTACTAGTACTATTAAGTTAGTGTCACATAGCTGGGTTATTATGAGGCCTAAATAACACGTTTTTGTTTTCTAAATCACAAAACAAAACTCCTACATATAGTGCAAATACTATACAGTAGGTACTTTATCTCACTTCATCTGATTGTTAGGAAGAAACCTTATATTGGCTACCCCTAAAATACTTAACTGATAACACAGTAGTTATGTCAGGTGTCTTAACAACATTTATTTATATTAATAGAAAAATCCTACACTGTTGTAGTTAATAAATGACAATAAAGGTATTACCAGAAAATAATATTCTGCAGTACATAATAGCTGTTCATTTTGTACATAAAGGATTTTACAAACAGATGAATTTATAGGAAAACAGTTGACCATTTAAAAAGTGTGCATTAAGATAATTCTTAGCCAGGCGTGGTGGCGCATACCTTTAATCCCAGAGTTTGAGGCCAGCCTGGTCTACAAAGTGAGTCTAGGACAGCCAAGGCTACACAGAAACCCTGTCTTGAAAAACAAAACAAACAACCAAACAGAAAGAAAGAAAAGAAAAAGAAAAAAGATAATTCTAAAACTTCTAAGTCAGCCACAGTAGTTAGGTGTATTTTACAGTCCATTTGCTTGATTTCTCTTAATTCTTAACTTGGCATTATCATGCCGCCCCTCTGCATCTTTAGTACAGCAATTAATCTCACTGTAAGCCTTTACTAAATGGAACATCTTTTGTTTAGTCAGGAAATCAATGTGTTAAGTAGCTTAAAAATACACATACTCTTTTAGGAAAATTGGGATTTTATAATTTGTAATGGTAAAATAAGAGAGTTTATCTATTGAATTTACTTGACAGAGTTTGCTTCGGAATAGAGCCTCTGTGTCTTTAAAGAATACAGAGTGAGTCACCCCCTGCTCTTTTGGTAGATGCCTGGCTGGTGAACAGCTAAGCTGCTTTAGGCATGTAATAGAACATTCCATTTCCTGTTCCCTTGCTGACACAGAGGAGTGTTCCTGCTGGCAATGATCTAATCATAGTGCAGTAAGAAACATGGCAGTTTGATAAAACATGGTGGAGACAGCGGCTGAGATGGAAGCATATGTGCTAGAGGACATTCTTGAGGTAGGATTAGGTCTGTAAATGAAATGAAAGTTGAAATTTGAACAAAGAAATCTCATCTGCAAGAATTATTTTACAGATGAATAGATTAGAGAGCAGAGAGAGACAGAGCATAAAAGCAAGATACGGACAAGCCTTATTTCCTGTGAGAATGTGTCAGTCTGGTTCACATGATTATTAAACTGTGTAAATGTCATGCTTTATAAATTGTAGATGTGTTTGGTAGGGGAAAAAGGGAGCGTGGGTTCAGACTTGATCAAAAGCCTTGTGCTGGTGGTGACCTTTATATTAACTCATTAGAAGGTGGGGTCTGCAAAGCAGCTTGAAGTAGATTTAGTATCAGATGTCTTTGAATTCATTTACATATCTAAGCCTAAAGCTGTGCTTGCAATTACCTGTAAAAACTGCTGGTTATTTTAGCTTGCTAATCTAATTGCTTAATTTAAATGATGTACTCTGGTCCTGCATTTTCCATGTGACTTTATTATGAAATAAATTAGGAATTTAATCTTAAAAAAAAAAAAAACTCTAAAATTTGACTTCTGATACTAAAATGCTATCAGTGAAAATCTCCTATGATTTAAGTTCATGGGTATTTTAAATTATACTTTTTTTCTGATTGTATCAGCTTTAAATGACACTGTTTGAATAGAAAGCGGTTCAAGGAAATAGGTGTCAAAGGGCAACTGTAATTGATTATGGCCTTGGTTGTAGCATGCTATCAAAATTGTATTTACTTAAATCTCAAATCCTTATCTGTGAGGCTGCAGGACTCTTACTGTGTTGGTTACTGCTTTTTTCCTCTTTCCTCTTTAAGAAAAGGAATAAAAAGCCCGGCTATTCGGATATAGGGGCTTTATGGTAGTGCAAGCATAATTGTTACCATTTCAGTGTCTTCAAAAGAGAGATTTCATTGTGGGGAGAGGGGTTGGGAGCTGCTGCAAAGGGAAGCTGGGCGGGGCCAAGAGGAGAAAAAAAGCCTCTGCGCATTATAAAGTGCTGCATGATCAATGAGCATTTTCTGGAGTCTTTCAGTGTGTTCCTGGAGCTGACATTGCAGCAAGTCTCAGGGCTCTGCAGAATGAAAACTGATTCCATTGTATTTTCTACCTCCGTGCAGACACCTGCCAATATCCTCCCCCTCCTAAACCTTACTGTGTAGGGTGAATTGTGTGGTTAATTTCCAACCCCCAAGCTTTGACACTATTAGTTAGTTTACTTTACAATGCTGTGAAATAATTTACTTGGAATCAGTGGAATATACATTCATTAAGAGACTTCAGTAATTACAAGACATCATGTGACATCTTTGGCAATACAGTTTAAACAGACCTAATTAGATTTTAATGCTCTGGTGGTGCTTTTTAATTGTACTTTTAAAACGTTTGCTTGGATTTTATAGAAATTTGATTCATGGAGTTTTGGTAAACCTGTTTGACAATTTTCTTAGGACATTTAAATTAAGATTATAAAGTGTTTTAGAAGTCTTCATTTTCTGATGGAAAAACCTCTTTGAGAATAGTTACACTCCCAGGTACAGATTTTTTTTTTTACTATTGTCATAACAGTTGCTTATCATAATTTCCATTAAATTAACAGGTTTAGATGTTGAATCATATATTTATTTGTTATCAGTTATTAAAATCACTGCAATTTTGTTCGTCCTAATTTTCCACCTATTTTAATTTAGTTTCTTTATACTTGTTACACTAAACTGTATTGAGTAGCTTTCTGTTTAAAATATTAGAATATAATTTAGTTTGGCAGAATCCATGTGAAAAATTTTTAAGTAGTAAGAAGTTACTTTCCGGAAGTGAGAGTATTTAGAATGATACAATGCTAGAATAAAAGCGCAAAGAATATATTTTAAAACTTTGAAATGAAATGCACCATTTAAAAAAGTATCTTAATACTGTAAGTAGACAAATTGTATATAATGAGTTTTCTAGAAGAATAACCTTTGGCTTGTTTGTTTTGTTTTCCTGAGACAGGGTTTCTCTGTGTCACCTTGGCTGTCCTGGATTCACTTTGTAGACCAGGCTGGCCTCAAACTCACCTGCTCCTGCCTTTCCGAGTGCTGGGATTACAGGTGTGCACCACCATGCCCCACTTTGGCTTCTTTTTAAAAATAACGTACTCTAAATGCTGAGGATCAACAATGCAGTGTGTCTGTACCGCAGTGTCAGTCTCACTGCACATAAGCCAACTGAATGGCACTTCTGGACCTTTTACCTAATTCATGTTAAATTAACATCAACTTTTTTCAGGTTTGTACTTTGACCCTTTTAGTCATGTAAATTTTAAAGGTTCTCTTATTAAATCTTAGTTAGAGAGAACTTAAAACCAGAAATATAGACATATCCTTAGTACTGTGGTTTTGATTTCAAATTTAATTTTTAAACTTTCCTGTGGTTTATTTTTAAAACCATATTTTAATTTTTTATTTATATTTTTTACATATACATATATATTATTACACATACGTAAAATTACATACAGCAAGAAGAACCACAGAACAGTCAGGAATTATATTAATGTTACATTCATAGTGTTTTGGCTATTTGTATTTGGCAACCTTAAAGAAAGCTTCTTTCCTATGTTGGTGAGTCTAAAATTCTGACTGTAAATCAATATCTATCATATCTCTATTAACTTAAAGTATCTATCTAGACCTAAAAACATCTTAACCCCTTAACAACTAAGCTTAATTGTAAGACTAAACTATCTGGTCTTCACCTCCATCAGAGACTTGAGAAGGAATAAAATTTAATTACCTGAGTAAACGGGAAGTGCAGGTTAGCAGCTTCCAAAATGAAGAAAATGACAGAGACAGTTGGATGCTTGAACAGTCACTCAACGCTCTCTATAACGTTGGAACATCATCTTCAGCCTTCTGGGCCTATATATTTGACAGACATATTTGTGAGGCAGTAACTGTTGAGGACTTGCTTACCCTGCCTTGGCAGTTTGGCCATTGACTCTGCCTGCATCCAAGCTTGCCCATTTTTAGGCAGAATGCTGTCTGTGACAGAAGTGAGGACAGGTATATGTAGATGTACACACAGAAAGAATAGTTAACGCTTTAAATCTTTAAGATCTTGAATGAATACATTTCTGAAATTCATAATAGAACTAGAAGGGGTTGGCTATAATTTATATTACTGTTTTTTCAACTGTCTAGTTTGGTGAACAAGAATAATTTGTTTTTAACTAATCACTATTTTTTCCCCAAACTAGTCAGAATGCTTCTGTTTGTTCTTTTACATTTCTGTAAAGGGAATTAATACTGCTCAAGAAACTAGAAAATTGTTAGAAATTTGAATGCGGCTTTCATTCAGTCTATAAATACTTCCTAAATGTAATATTTGTTGTTTTGTATAGATATGGTTCTAATTTCAGAATGTCATGGTTTTACTGTCAGTTGTGTGTAGCAGCCAGTCTCAGCAGTTCTCAGAAGATCAGTGGGAAGAAAAAAACCTTCAATTTTCTGTGAGGTGTGGAATAGCCTGAGTTTGAGTGACTAAGAGCTGTGTGTAGAGACTTGAGGTTTATATATAGATTTTGTATGTGACAACATGAAATACAGGAAATCACAGACCTTTAAATTCCAAATCCTTTAACGTATACTCTTTGGTTTTAATGTTTTCTTTTGAAAAACATTTATAATAATAGAAATGTTACTAGTATTGAGTATAATTCTTTTGTATTTCTTTGTGAGGTAGAGCTAGGATTATAGATTATGCTTGATGTTACAGTCACTGTTTATCAGGTTAAAGCTTGAGTATTTGACTGTACTCTTTAAAGTTGAAACTGAAATAAGTATAATATTGAAACTAAGTATAAACAAGTTTATCATATAACCTGCTTTAATGTATAATCTTACCCTGATTGATGTCCTAGGATTTTTGTTTGCTTTTTAAAGTAAGATTAAAAGAGCCGTAGAGCAGTTTCAGTTTTAGGAAGTCGTTCCATGTGTAGTTCAAGTACGGAGTGCCTGTTTGCTGTTTACCATTGGTTTGGTCGTGGTTTTATATCACCTGTGTAAGTAGTCTCTTTTCCCGGGGATTGGCTTTTTTATTATAAAACATACCAGCATATTTAGCATACATCATTCATGTAGTATTCCATTAAATTTCATGGTGTATATGTCAATATAGTGGCAGTTACTACTAGAAAGAACTGGATGGAGTAACCCTTAGGTCACACATATAAATTGGTGTGTAGGATATAAGGTAAACTAAGTATGCACATTATTTTGGCAGTGTCAGTGAAAGGTTATAATTAAGAGGCATGTTGGATGAGTTGATATCTTATACTCATTTTTGAGTTTTTAAGTACGTGCTGTGTACTTAATGGATGCTTGAAATTCAGTAGTTGGCCCAGCTTATTTTTTTTCACAAGGTTAAATTTGAAGAGTACAGAGGAAGAAATGTTTGCCATTAGTATTTTAAAAGGCTAAAATCTGTATGGATCTATATTTGTTTACTAACATTCTTCATTGTTTATGTCTAAATAATTTGAGGCCTATTTTCAGAAGTATCTTTAAGAAGTTGACATATATTGTTCTTAATTTTTCATAGTTTGATTACTCTTTACCTGTACATGTTGACAGTCTTCTGGGTGGGAGATAGTCATCTCACTATGTAATAGTCCTCGATGGCTTTGAACTCAGAGTTCTCCTCTGCCTCTAATGTACCTGTGCCTTCTAAATGTAGTGCCACCATTCTTCCTTCAATTGTCATTTTTAACTTTTCATTGTTTGGATTTCATTATAGCATTTTTAGATGTTTGTTTTATATGTGCATGTATGTATGTATATATGTATGTATGTATCTGTATTTGTGAGTGTGGGACTGTCAATATGTTATGCTGCTTTTATTTTTATAGTCTTGTCATTTGAAACTGTATATGTACATATATACCTCATGTATATATGCTTACATATACTACACATACATGTTCTTTAGGCTAGTTTTTGCAGTATAGATAATGTTTTTAGGCTAGTTTGTCTTGGGATGGTGGGCAGATGTTGCCACATTACTTTGATATCAGCTTTGGGAGAGGAGTAAATCTCTAACAGGTTAAGTTTATGGTAGTAATCCCTTTAACATTTTAGAGACACTGTAATGGCTCATAGAAGCTCCAGGCAGTTACACAATGGTAGAAACATGCAAATAAATATAATTACTTTCATAGGAGCCTATGAGATTCAGATGAGGCTTTGCAGTGAGTCTCTAATCCCACATTGATGCTTTGTAATCTAGTGGTCAGTACATTGTGTGCAAATGGGTTAGAATCATCTGTATAATGCAGTATTTGCATGCATGCAACAACTTTGAAACCGTTCTACATAGTTGGGAAATTCACTGAGGAGCTCATTTTGATATGGAATAAACTTGATCATTGATTGCTAAGTTGATGAGCATAAGAGTTCTGCTTTATTATTGGCTTTAGTGTGGAGCCTTGTGAAAATGATGACTTCTGGTTTTATTAGTGATTGGTTGAATATTGATGAATAAAAATTGGTTTTCAGCTGAAACTAGATACCTACTAATTGGTTAGGGGCTGTGACTAGTTTGTGTATATTAGTAATGTAATCAGCCCTATTAGCAGCTATTTATTGAATATTTAAGTTGTTATCAAAGGGGAATAAAATGCCAAGTACTTCATAAGATGTTTATTCCTCTAGTGAATCTAAATGATTCTGTGATTAAGTAGGGACCTATGTCATAAAAGGAATAATAAGGTTATATAAACATGGATCACAGTGACAAATACAGTTGACATTTGTTAGATCTTCTTTTCAAGTAGTGGTAACCTTCAGGTACCATGTTTATGCTGTCGTCCTCCAATTGACAGATGAAAACTTGAACCTGAGAGAGTATTCACATAATCTTTATTTTCTTAGCATTTAAACTGCTTAAAAGTTAAGGGTGCAAAAGAGGTGTGGTTTTTGCTTTGTTTTGTTTTGTTTTTTGTTTTTGTTTTTTTGTTTGTTTGTTTGTTTTTTAAGAGACAGGATTTCTCTATGTAGCCTTGGCTGTCCTGGACTTGTTTTGTAGACAAAGCTGGCCTCGAACTCACAGCAATCCTCCTGCCTCTGCCTCCTGAGTGCTGGGATTAAAGGTGTGTGCCACCACTCCCAACTGCAGAAGAGTTTTTTATTATGAGTTATATCTGTCAATATTTGTAGTATTAGAAATAGTCAGTTTTTGTATTACTGGAAATTAAAGTTCAGAAAAACTTTTAACATTTATTTAAGTACTAGGTATTACTTATTAGCTTACATATATTTAAAGCTAAGCTACTTTTCAAAAGGAACTACAGAGAAGAGTGTTAGTGCTTTATATTTCTGCACGTAGTTCTCAAGTCTGATGTAATAGAAGATAGTTAAACTGTCACTTGCCTTTATATTCAATGAATAATACATTGTTGTGGAGAAGTCCCAGAAGAAACTCAGGTGCACAGTGATAATAGGTTTGGAAAGCATGTTCATAGCTCAGGTAATTGTGCCCATTCTTCTTTATACCTCTCAGAACCGGTACAGGTGGTGGTTTGTTTTGTTTTCAATGTGTTTTACATTTACCATGTGTGAGCTTATGTTTATGTGTTTGGTCCCTCGAATTAGTAAGCGGAGACCATACGACAGCATGCAGGACTCTGTTCTCTCTTCCATTTGGGTTCTAGGGATAAAAACCAGGTTGTTAGGGTTGGTAACAAGTACCAGTCGTTTGTTTAGCATATGATCTGAGGAATTATCCTTGCATTTTGTGAAGTATCTTAAACTGGTGTACTCTGAATATGTTAAAAGCACACATTTTTATAGCATACCAGTCATCTAGAACTGGGTTCGATGGGGGTTGTTGGTAGTTTTTATTTAAATTCTACAATTTAAAAAAAAAAAAGGTCCGAGGAGATAACTCAGCTGATAAAGGCAAATGACTACCAAACCTGACAGTCGGAATTTGAACCCACTCCATCTTTGTCTTCTGATCTCTTCACTTGTGTTATGATATGGTATCCAATAGATTTTCCAAAATCTAATGTTGCCTGAAGTCTGGACTTAATAATTTACAACAAAGAATGTGAGTAGTCTTTCTTGAAATGACATTCTGGTTTTACTCATATTTAAGAGAATGTCTACCAACTAAATAAATCTGATTTGAAAAATCCTTAAAATGGAATCCGTGTTTTTTAGAAGTGCCTTTTGTTCTGTTGTCGTCTGCAGGTTTTTCTTGAGGTCACTATAATACACATTCAGCAGGAAATGCTTCCAGTTTTATTATATAGAACTTTAAAAAGATAATACACAAATGGTTGAAAAGGTTGAAATTGGTGGGGCATAGTGGCGGCACACCTGTAATCCTTGGTGGAGTGTATGTCTCCAGGATAGGATAAGATAGCCACAGAGTTCGGCCAACCTGGACTTCAAGAGAAATGTTGACTAAATAAACAGGTGAATGAGAGAGAGAAACAAAAACAGTTAAATGTTTTTTAGTGTTTTGCAAAAGAAACTAGTTTTGTTTTCTCTACCCTCATATCTGTGTTAATGGTAGGAAATACATCTACTTGTAGCTACTTACTGTAGATTTGGAGGGTGGTCTTCATTTGTAGTATTCAGCAAACTGAGGGTCCATTACTTTTGTGTTAGTGAATGATCTGCATGATGAGTAGGCAAATAGCCACCACCTTAGTATTACAAAGAGGGGTGTCTGTGTGTTTGTGTGTGTGTGTGTGTCTGAGTGTGTCTCTTGTGTCATGTCGTGTTAACATGCCATGTTTTGTGTAGTGCTACAAGTCTGCTGCACTTTGTGCACTGTGTAAGAAGGCCACTAACTGAGACCATCTCCAGACCTACTGCTTCTGGAGACAGTCTTGGGTGTCTGTGAAGAGGTAGATGCTTCCTTCACAGAAGATCCCAGTGATCACGCTTGAATAACTACCAGCTTGCTTGTATATCAAACTAGTATCTATATTGTAGACTTAAAGTAAGTTTCATTCAAATGTAGCCTTACCATTTTATTGAATTTATTAATTCAGTGCATAATCTAAACTTCTATTCTGTTTTGATGATCCCTTATGGATCAGTGTTCCCTACGATATAGCAAAATTTAGGAAGTGGAGGAAAGCTGGTGCCTTAAATATGAGTCCTAGCTTTGTCATGGATTCTTAGAAGTGAGGAATCTGAAGGCTAGGATGAAGTAGTGAGGACAGACTGCAGTTAGGAAAACCGTTTGTTCTTCTTTTAGGAGTTTCTATTTAAATTATTATGTGTGTGTTTGAGTGCCTACATGTGTGAATACACATCATGTAGGCCTAGTGCCCATGGACTTTCTGAAGAGGATGTCAGATCCCCTGGGATTGTAGTCAGAGATGGTTGTCTGCCACCAGTGTGCCTGTGGGGAACGGAACCCAGGACCTCTAGAATAGCGAGGGCTCTGAACTGCTGAGCTGTCACTCAAGCACCTAGAAACTTATTTTTGTTGTAAAAGAATATGAAGTACCAATCATGTTATACTATGAGACACATTGAAAACTGAAATGATTTTATAACTTCAATAAGATGTCATTTATGAATAATTAGAGATGATTTGTAAGTTGTTTGATCACACATTTCAGGAAGTAAAGGAGACAAGAGTACAGTGATAGTGCATACCTTTAACGGGAGTCAGGTTTCTGAGTTCAAGGAAAGCCATAGCCACACAGAAACCCTGTCTTGAAAAACCAGAGAGAGAAACAGACATAAAACCTTTTCCCCAAATTTGAACAGCTTTTACCCTGAAGGCTGTAAATTTCTTATCTTTGCATCTTGAAACGATGCAGCTTCTGTTTCCATTCAGTCACGAGTTTTTTGGTTTTCTTAGAAACTACTTAGGTTATATATTTCTAAAAGTGAAAAATAAGTTTGAGGATCTCCTCTTCCCTGGGGGCTGTTGGCTACCAGCCTACTAGTGCAGGAGGAGCCGAGGCGGGGCACTGTGAGCTTGACCACGAAATAGCTTCTGGGACCAGCTGCAGAGAGGCAGGTCAACTTTAATCCAGCGGTGAGGAGAATATATAGGAAAAGGGAAGCAGCCAGGAGATAGTCTGACAGGTGTTCACAGTGTGTTTCATTTACATTAAACAGCAGGGTCCTATGTTTTCCTGTAGGCCCAGGGAGGGGAGAGCTACCAGGGAGCTGTACCAAAGGCGACCATTACTTGATGTGGTTAGAGGCATCGGAATCTAGATGAGGTCAGGCAGAGAGCAGGAGGCCCTGCTGGAGAGAGGGAGTCCTCCATCTATCGCTGAGCTCAAAGCTATTTGGATGGGAGGACTGCAACCTTAAGTAGCAGGGTCCTCAACATAAATTCAAGCAAAATGGCTGACACAGTGACTTTGTGCGTCATTTGCTACCAAGTCTAAATACCAGAATTCAGTTCCCAGAACGACTCAGTGGAAGAAGAGAACCAATTCCTGCACCTCTATATTCGTATTGTGGTAATGTGCATGTGCGTGAGCCACACACAGCACTCACCCCACCCCCAATATGTAAATAAATAAATGTAAAAATATTTTCAGGTAATAAAGTATGTAATATTTGTCCTTCATTCACTAAAAAACTAAGCTAGGGTGGAAAGTGCTTCTTGCACAAGCCCAAACGCCTGAGTTTGGAGGGTGCTAGCACCTAAGTAAAATAGCTGGGCAAGATGGGACAGATGAGTCTTATGACTCCAGCACTGGAGGTAGAAATAGCAGACCTTTGGGGCTCACTGCTGCATAGCCTGGGTAACAGGTAAAGAGGACATTTTCTTACCAAAAAAGTGTGTGTGTGTGTTTGTGTGTGTTTTGACAGGAAAACTTGAAGCTCAGTTTTGCAGAAGCACCATATGTTTTTGATAAATCTCATAACTTTATAGTTACAGTCCTTATTCTGTTTGCACTTACTACGTTGCCAGCAATACTGTTGCCATTGCCAACGTACTTATTTACTTCCTTCCCCTTGGAGTTTTCTCTGTCTAGCCTTTCATGCATTTCCTTCTACCTTTTCTATTCTGAAAAAGTAATGGGAGTCTATACATTAAGATATTTTATAACGGGCTGGAGAGATGGCTCAGAGGTTAAGAGCACTGGCTGCTCTTCCGAAGGTCCTGAATTCAATTCCCAGCAACCACATGGTGGCTGATAACCATCTATAGTGAGATCTGATGCCCTCTTCTGGCCTGCAGGTGTTACTTGCAGGCAGAAAACACTGTATATGTAATATATAAATAAATCTTTAAAAAAAAAAAGATACTTTATAGTTTGTGTTACGTCTTTGATTAAATGGTGATTTTGTAAAATATAGGGACATTGGCTCACCCTAGATTTAAAAGTTATATATGTATTTATATATTTATATAAAGTGTCATTATATTATGTGACTATAATTAGACCAAAATAATTTAAAGTAGTTTATAGAACATGTACTCCATAAAAACTAAAAAACAAAAGTAATATTAGTAAATTAAGACCAGAGTTAAAGAGCACAGTTTAGAAGTATATATGCAATAAGCATATTTCAAGTTAACTGACAACCAGTGCTAAATGTGAAATTTGATGAATTTTGATCTGTGCAGAGTTCAGAGCTTCTGTCCATAGACAGTCTGAAAACCTCAGGTTTCTCCCAGTCTTAGATCTGAGCAAGCACTTTGTCCTTGGACCCTAATAATGGAAATATACCATGCCACCAAGCTTCATTCGTTCCTATAGGATATTATCCAAGTGTTTATTAACAAATTGATTTTTTTCTGATACTATTTAGAGCTTCTTGAATAGAGGTGACAAACTGGTGCCTTTGTGGTGTGCTGTTGACCCTTATGGTGAACACAGAACTTACATTGACTGCATTTTCTTGAACCAGAGCCATTTCCTCCACATTGGTGTACAGTCTTCACAATAAACACCTTGCAGATAGTTTGATAAATTTGTCTTACAAGTATCATATGTGTTTAATGTTATAAATGCTAATTCTTTTTTTAAAAATTAAATTTGTGTTTCTATTCTCTGTGTGCTGTGTGTACATGGATGGTGTATGGGAGCTTGCATGTGTCAGTGTGCACATGTAGAGGCCGGAAGACAACGTGCAGGGGTTGGTTTTGTTCTTCCATTACGTTATGGATTCAGATCTTCAGATTTGGTGGCAGGTGTCTTTATCTGCTAAACTCTTCAGCTGGCTTGATTATTATTATATTTTCTAAGTGTTTGCTGCTTCTTTGTGTATAAGAATACAGTGGATATTGACCATGTAACTTGTAAGCTAGCTAAAAGTCACTTATTTACTCAGTATTGTGTATTTCTTTTAGATAAATGGCTGTTGTTTGTTAAAATCTTTTTTTGTAAAAGTTTTGTATGTATGTGTACTTAAGCATAAGTACAAATAATGTTGTCTTTATCTCCCTACTCATCTTTATATCTTCTGATTTTCTTTTTCTTTTTTTTTCCCCCTTTTTAAAATTATACTAAGAAACTTCAGTAAAATACTGAGTAGGATTGTTGGCTGTGGACCTTCTCCCTGGTCTTAGAGCGGGGAGTACTGTTTTTTACCATTTAATATATCACCTTTAATGTTTTCTTGATTCTTTTATCTTACTGAAGGTGTTCACTTTTATTCATAGCTTGCTAAGGGTTTTTATTCTAGAAGCATATTGAATTTTGCCTACATTTATATGCACATTTCTTATCTCCCATTTTATGTAATTAGAACTTGATTTTTAAAAAATCATCTTGTTTTCTATGTTTCATTTCTCATTATTCCTTTGTTTCATACCTTTCATTGTATCATTGATTTGTATCTTGGCCTCATATTACTATTACTATTCTTCTTGTGTTCAAATCATGTCCCAAATTGGTTACATTGGAATCTCTTGAGGGAATGGTCTGGGTACTAGTAATTAAAAAAGAGAAGAAGAAGAAGAAGAAAAGAAGAAGAGGAGGAGGAGGAGGAAATCCCAGTTTTGCTTACCTCTGATATTGTGAAACTCATGGACAAGGATGATTTAAAGTTATTTTACTCCAAACTCTGTAAAAGAATTTCTTAAAATGCTTCTTTAAAAAAATGATTAGAAATTTTAAGTAGGTGGTGCCTTATAAAAATTTTTTTCTGAAGCAGTATTTCATGGTCTGTCACAGTAAACATTTTCAGTATTTAAAGAATTACGAAAGTTTTTATTTCAGTTTGTGATTAGTATCCAGTTTGTTCCCTAACCAGTACAGATAGAGACTAAAACTCTTAAGTATTTCATTTTTCAGTTATCCCTGTAAAATGTAAACCTCATGAAATGTGTGCTTAATTATAATACAAGCAAATCACTGCTAATGAGCAATTAATATTTTTGTTTTCTAGTTTTGTCAAAGACAGTAAATTGATGGAAATTTTTATTGTGACAACACTACATGCATAATATGTACATCTGTCCTTAGAACCTTTTTGATGGGGTAAAAAAACCACAGGAGACATGGAAATATCATAGAATCACCAACCAAAGGCCTTCTCAAAGTTGTGTGTCTTTAGTGAAGTTATATTCAAAATCTGCCTTCTAGGTCTACAGTATTGTTTTTTGGCTTGAACTACAACCAAAAGCCAGACTGACAAGATGGAGCTAAGCAAGAGACTGTCTCAATATACAAACAGTAGTAATTAGTATTATTTACTCTTCAATGTACTATTGTAAGTCTAAAGCTTAGACTGTGACAAAGAAGAGTTGCTCATAGGGACTTAGTGACAAATTGAGCAAATTCTTGAATATTGAGATGATCATACAGAGGAAACTGTAAGTATAAAGTTTATGAGAAAAGTCCCCAAAATTGATATTTTGAGGGGAGGATTGAGAGGCAGTAGACATCATGTAATTTCTATAAAAAAATTGGGCAGTGCGATGGGTTCCTCAGTTACATACAAGACTGCCGTGAGGTGAAGGGAAGAGGAGCTCCCCTGTTCTTTCCCTCCGTCTTTGTACATGCGGTGCCCTTGCACGGGTACACATAGAGAACCAACCTGTGTCATTAGGGGAGAGCCTCTCTGACCAGTAATATGTAGGGAGACATCTCATGCCTGACACTTAAGATTGTCTCTTAATAACCCATGTCTTTTGGGAGTAGCATTGTTTATTCACCTATGCAAGATACCTCCATTTAAATTCGTTTCTTGTTTTAAATTATATTTTGTAATTAACTTACAAACAAAACGTTTTTATAAGACATTTTTTCTGTAATGTTAACAATATTAAACTGGATGGTTAGGAATATAAATGGTGATGTAATACCATAATCCTATTTTCTATCATAAGACCGTTCCTTTTAGTAGCCAAGAACTATGCCCACCCAATGTATCTAGTTAATTTCGTTGGCAGGAAATTGCCTTAAAGGGTAGTGCTTAATATGTATTTGTTTCTGAAAAGCCACAGACAAATAGAACATTGGGTAAATGGGAAATGCTCTAGATCTCTAAAAATTGAGTGTATTATATTTTACCTGTAAAAAAATAAATGGTGGTACTTAAAAGTTAAGCTGCATTTTATTTATGAGGTTGAGATGTGAAGCGCTTTGCTAGAAACAGTGTGATAACAAGCCCCCAAACATAGAAATTACTTATTTTGTTCATAGTACCCATGTCCGTATTAAGCTGAGCAATATTTGTGTAAGTCACCTAAGAGGATTCTTTTGATAAAATAAGTGGTTCTTTTGTATTTTGAGGTATTCTAATGTTACATTTGCTCAGGACAGATGAAAAACAGTCTTGTTTTTAGGATGAAGACAAAGCAGTGACTCCAACTTTGTTCACCTACTGCTTCTTTCTGTCAGTATTTACAACAGTAACATCACTGGAAAGCTGTGACATGCTACACTTCCATAGATGGACTTTTTAAAGCCTGGATTTTCATGATTTTAATGTCATCTTTCTAGAAAAAAAAATAGTATAAAGAATTACTGTGCTGGCAAGATGACTCAGCAAGTAAAGGCACACAGGATAGAGATGTGAATTTGGTATCTGGAGCTCACACAAAGGTGGAAGGAAAGAACCAACTCCATCAAGTTTTCATCTAAACTCTACACTTGTGCCAGTTATGGCGTGTATTCTCATATACATCTCTCTCTCTCTCTCTCTCTCTCTCTCACACACACACACACACACACACACACACACACACACACACACACACACAGATACCTTTTTCAAAGTATAAGAAATACAAGTGAATTAACAATACTCTGGCCGGGCGTGGTGGTGCTCACCTTTAATCCCAGCACTCAGGAGGCAGAGGCAGGCACTGTGAGTTTGAGGCCTGCCTGGTCTACAAAGTGAGTTTAGGACAGCCAAAGCTACACAGAGAAACCCTGTCTCAAAAAACCAAAACACACACCACACTACACACACACACACACACACACACACACACACACACACACACACACACACACACACACAACCAAAAAACCCCCAATATTCTGCAAAGTATAGTGTACCTTTCAAAGCCTAACATGGTGAGTAGTGCATGCCTTCAATCCCAGCACTTGGAAGGAGAGGTAGGGAGATCTGTTTAGTTTAAGGCCAGTTTGGTCTTCATAGGGATCTCCAGGCCACCCAAGGCTACATGGTAAGAGTCTGTTTCATTGCACATTTCTCTTCCTCCCCCACCACCATTACAATTTCTAGGGCTTATGTTACTAATTTGAAAACCCTTTTATTAGGTTATACTCCCTCCCCCCAAAATAGCCAAGGAATAGCAAAATCCTTCAGTTATACAAAGCTATTAATATTTCATTCGTTTCTTGGGGAAAATACAAACATAGAAGACACCAATCATGTTCATTGTTTAAATGTGTATTTTAGAACCTAAAATTTAAATGTCGGTTCATAAAGTACCTAAGAAATAATTGTCTATCTATGTCTTATGAAACAATTTTATTCAAAATCCTTAGTTGTTACTACTTTTAATATTAGTTGCTTTTTAAAATTACTATTTTTTATATGTATGTGTGTTTTGCTTCCTGTATGTAAGTGTCCACAGAGACCAAAAGAGGGCATTGCCTTCCCTAGAACTGGAGTTACAGACTGGTGTGAGCTGCCATGTGGGTTCTGGGAACTGAAACTTTCTTCTGTAGTGCACCAAGTGCTTGGAACTGCTGTGCCATATCTTCAGCCCCTAAAATGATTATTTTAGGTCACTCGACACAGTTTCTAGGCCTCATTGAATTACTATTTGTGACTTTGCAGTTTACATACTTTCATAATAGGTGTAATGCTGCATTTCAAGCCACAAGTCTATGTTTTTATAACTAAGGTATTTGGAACTTTGCCCTTTTTGTCCATTTATCTTTTCCTGACCACTACAGTGAAGTCAGTGTATAGTTTAAAGTTTAATATTTATTGTTTACAGTGATAGTAATAGAATCAGTGATCACTGTATTTCCAGAAAAAAAAAAGAAAAAGGTTCCTTTTTGAGATAAAGTGGCTTCCATGTTTAGTACTTTGTCCAAGAAGCATTTCACACGACTAAAGTATCAAGAGCTTCCTGTAACTAAAGGGTTTTTGCTGTTCAGTGGCTATTTTGGGGGAAGGAGGTCTATCCTAATAAAAGAGTTTTCAAATTAGTAACGTAAGCCCGGGGAATTGTAATGGGAGGGGCGGGGTTTAGCAGCTTGGGTTATGTGTAACTATTTAAGAACATGCCTAGGAAAAGGTAATACAACAGTTGAGTTAAAACATAGCTAGAGCTCAGCTGAGAAATTGCTGAGAGAGACATACTCCAAAGTTGCTGCAAAAGTAGGTCATTGTCAAAACGTGGATTTGTTGAAGTTGTCCTGTTGTACAGCTTAACAAACAAAAAGTGGGAGAATGGTGTAGAGCGCATGTTTACGTAAGCTGTACAGGGACTAGCAGCTAACTGAAGTTTGGAGGAGCTGGCAAAGGGAGATTTGAGTGGTGGGTACGGTTCGTTGTGAACTGACCTGGAAGGAAATGATTGTAAAGAGAACATATCAGAATCTAAAAGTTCTGCATTAAGAAACCAGACAAAGAGCAAATTAAAAACCAACCAACCAACAAACAAAGTAATAAAGGAAATGATGATGGTAAAAACAGAATCTGTGACCAGTTGGCTCCTTGAAGCAGTGATTAAAATTGAGAGAGGAGGAGAGAGATTGAAAGGACAAGATATGCCTGATGATTGTGGAAAACATCGTTGTTCAGAAATCAGTCCATAGCTACTAAAAAAAAAAAAAAAGCTGTCAACAGGGCCAATGAGATGTCTGAGTGAGTAAAGGTGCTTGGATGTCTGAGTGAATAAAGTTGCTCGTTCCAGGCCTGATGACTGAAGTTTGATTCCCCAGGGCCCACATGGTAGAAAGAGAGAACCAGCTCGTGCAAACTTTTTGTGACCTCCACATGTGTGCAATGGCACAATCATGCCCCCCCCCCCCATGTAATTTTGCAAAGATATATGTTAGTAGTAGAGTGCTTTCCTAACGTGTGGGGACCTGAGTTTGATTCTCATCATTTATAAAATAATAAACTAGCTAGGAACTGATAGGAACCATTTTATGCCCATGAGATTAAGTTAGGTAAAATGAGCAAATTCTAGGAAATCCATCTACACAAATCTAGCTGGAGAGTCAAGACCCTGAAAAATCTGTTAGAGAAATTATGTTTGTAATTTAAAATGCTCCCACATAGACATCTTACTGTCCAGATGGCTTCATGTACATTAAAGGGAAATACACTAGCTGTATACATAATTTGGTGGAAAACAGACAGTGAGGGATCATCACATCCCCATGTTTGAGACCTGCATCAATCTGATACCAAAGCATCATAAAACACAGTGGGCTCATGAGATGCGTCTGCAGGTGAAGGCATCTTTTGCCAAGGCTGACTATCTAAGTTCATTCTCAGGATTCCAAGTGGGAGAAAGAGAACTGAGTCCTGCAAACTCCTCTTACCTGTTCATGTGTGCACACATGCACAGAGTAATTTTATACTTGGAAACCAATATATATCATGATTGTATAAACAATCTTAGTGTGTCAAATTAATGATGTGTGTGCACAGTAAGCAAGCTTGTTTGAGCATTGGTTGACCAGTGTAATTCATGGTGCAACACATTCAACAGAAAAAATATTTTATTATCTCAGTAGGCACAGAAAGGGGTCAAACTTGATACCCACTGATTAAAACATTCTTCATAAATTGATTATAAGACTGACCTGATGAACATCCGAGGAAACTTTGTGGCCAGTGTAGCACCTGCTGACGGGCGGGGCAGGGTGGCTGTGGCTCTTAGTGCTTGAAGTCCTAGCCTCGTAAGCCAAATGTAAAGAGCACAGCACCTTCCTCTAACACCCATACAAAATTGGAAGAAAACAAAATGTAAGTGGATAGCAATTGTTGTACAAAAATCTCGATTCTTTTACAAAATAGTTACTAAAAGTAATAAGTTTGGTAACCTCATGGTATTACAAGCTTGAAATTATCCGTTGGAAAGTAAGAGCATTTTAAAGTAATTGTAATACCACTAGAAAATATTAGGAAGCAAGGTTAATAAACTATATAGTTTATATGTTGAAAACTAAAAATTTTTCAGAGAAAGCAATGTGGCCTAGAGACATGAATGTATAGATGGACTATAAGCTAAATGCTGTTGAAGATATTTATTCTGCTCATGGTTCCAGTCAAATCCACCAAGCTTTTTGGTGGGGGTGGGGTCTTTTGGAAGTGACACATTTTAGTATTTGTACAGGAGAAGCTATAGAATATCCGAAACACTTAAAAAATAAAGAAAAATTTATGATTTACAAGAAATACAGCTTTATTAACTATGATGGATTATACAGGTATACATTTTAGGTATACCTTTTAGGATGGTTTGTTACATTATTGATAAAAGGAGAAACATATGGTTTAATGAATTAGTTGAAATTCTAGAGAATATCCATAATACAATCAGTTGGTTTATTTTGTTTTGTTTTTGAGACAGGGTTTCTCGGTGTAACAGCTCTAACTGTCCTGGAACTCACTCTGTAGATCAGGCTGGCCTTGAACTCAGAGAGATCCACCTTCCTCTGCCTCCTGAGTGCTGGGATCAAAGGCCTGCACCACCACGCCTGGCCAATCAGTTGGTTTTTGACAGAGGTGCCAAGGTGATTCAATAAGGAAAATTGTAATCTTAATCACTGGTGCCAAAGTGTTCAAGTCTCTCTTTTTATTGAAAGGAAGGATAGGTCAAGTCTTACATATGTAAAAATTTACCCAGTGAATGGTGAATGTAGTTGTAAAAGTCAAGACATGACACATTCTCGGAAAAAAGCATGAGAGACAGTGTTTATGACTTGGATTAGTAAGTGTATTGTGAATAGGATACAGTACAAACAGAAAATGAGTAATTTGGACTTTTAAAAACCTCTTTTTCAGAAGCTACTGAGAAAATGCCTAAAGAAAACACATGTTAAAAAAAATATGGTGAACAACATGACTGATAAGTGACTTATATTCAGAATTTCTTCAGTTCCATAATAGGGGAAAACAATAAAATCAAGAAAGAAATGTAATAGGCACATTTGTCTCTATAACAACCCCTACAGAATATTTATTGTATATAGAGGGAGAAATAATATGAATAGAGAACATAATACTTGAATCTTTTTTTTTAACCCTTCACTTTAGAATAGCCTTGATTGAACTGAGTGTTATCAGTACTTGATTGGGTGTGTAGAGATAGATTGTTCCAGGGTTAGGAGCACTGACTGCTCTTCCATAGGTTCCCCATGCAATGGCCACTTTCCTACATGACAGCTCATACTAGTCTGTACCTCTAGTTCCAGGAGACCTGGCACCCTCACACAGGCATCCATGTAAGCGAAACACTAGTGCATACAGAGTGAAATTTAAAACTACTTGATTTGATACCAACATTTTCTTCACTTAAAAATAATTAGATAGCTAAGTTTGGTGGTGTGTACCTTTAATCCCAACCCTTAAGAGGCAGAGGCAGAGAAGCTCTGTATGCAAGGCCAGTCTAGTCTACATAGCTACATAGCTCCAGGGCAGCCAGAACTGCATAGAGAGACTCTATCTCATAATAATAAAAAGATTAATTAGGAAGTTCTACATGGTGATGCCCATCTGTAATTCCAGCACCTGGAAGGTGGTGGCTGGAGACCATTAGCAGCTGTGCTAACTCTAAGGCCATCCTGTGTTACCTGAGACCCTATCTAAACAAAAGCAAACAAACTAACAAAAGCTACATATATACATGTTTTTAAGTGAATGACATGTACCAGCAAGTTAAAAATTAATCTTACATATTTCAAATATTATAAGCTGTGAAGTTAGCTATTGATATTTCTGCTAAATATATAGAAATAGATAATTCTGAATCAGGAGCCATGAGGTTGGAAGTGGTGGTGATTGTAGCTCAGTCAGGCCTGAAACTAACAGTTCTTGAAAGCTAGAATCATAGGCACATGATTATATTCTACCTTGATTCTTTAGTGCCCAAACTCTAAAGAAGTTGAGATTTTGTTATTTGCTGAAACCACACAATAGAAAACTGCAAGGCTGTTTGTTTTTTTAAAGCTTGTTTAAATGTTTTATTTACTGTTGTTCTGTGCACACTAGTGTTTTGCCTGCATTAAGTGGATCATATGCATGTATTGTTCAGAGAGGCCAGAAGAGGGCATCAGATCCTTTGGGACTGGAATTACAGATGATTGTGGCTTTTGGGGACTGAACCTGGGGCCTCTGAAAGAGCAGTAAGTGCTCTTAACTGCTAGCCTCTTAACTTTATTTTTAAGGTAAGTGGTACAGAAGAGTATAGATAAGTAAAGGCAAGATTTCCTCAGAGATTTTATTCCTCGATTATCTGTTAATTACCTTGGTTTATCACTCTTGACTTGCTTGTGTGTACTTTCACAAGTATACATTTTATATTCTAAATACAGATAAGATGCACAGTATATATTCTGCAGCATAGTTTTACTATATAATATAAATATAGATATTTAATAATATAGAAATCTGTGCTTCAGTATTCATTTATATATTCATTTGGTGTATATTTTCATATGCTTAATGTTAAGGCTCTATTCTTAGTGCAAGGAAGTAAGTAGGGTTTCTGTTATATTCAAGAGAGAGGAGGACAATAAAATTTAAAGGAGCCATTACTATTTAGTTCATGAAGTATTTCAGATTAAAAGGGACGAAGTGGTGGCAGGTACACTGGCTCATTTTGAGGGTTAGAGGGATGAACCCTGAGTGTGCTAGATAAGGACCCTTCCTCTGAACCACATCCGTGTCACCTATCACTTCATTGCTAATTCATTGAACCACTGTTGTATTGGTGTATACAAAGGTAATTTATAGTCTTTTGTTTCTGTGACATCATTGTTGTAATGAACAACCATGAACATTTATATTTACTTGCATGTGCATATATTTTTGTAGATAAAATTCCTAAGAAGAATAATTTAATTCTAATTGTTGAGTTTTCATATTCCATCTTCCACCCCAACTTTTAGACATTATTTGCCAGTGGGTAGAAAAATATGCTTTATTTTAGTTTGTATTAATCTGATTCCCAATAAAATTGAGCATATTTACTGGAATTGTATATTTCTGTTAAAATAACTTGTAAAATTTTGTCCATTTTATTCTTAGTAAAAATTTAAATTTTCTTTGATTCTCTTACTAACTTAATAAGCTATCATGTGTGATATTTTTGCCTACCCTATGAAGTTTCTTACTTTGTGGTATTTTTAAATTTGTATTTATGCTGTCAGAACCTTACTGTCTTCTCACATGCCTTTCTCGGAGTCGTCTTCTCTACAGCATGGAGCACTCTAGTTCCTCACACTTTCTTTAGCAGTATAGTTTTCTTATGCTGCTAGTGGATTTTAATACATCTGAATTTTCTTTTAATAATCATGGTAGGGGCCTAGTTGATTTTTCTAGCTTCATAATCATTTCTTACAAAATAAATCATTGATTGATGTGTTCTTTTCTCCCACTAACATGAAAATCACCTTGATCATATTTTAAGTCCCAAATACATGTGCTGTGGATTCAGTACTCTACAATTTTGATTATTTCCGTTTCATATTATATTTGACACCTGCTGGTAGGGCACCCCTCCCCATTGTCTTTTTCCAAAAAATTTTTTGGCAATTTTTGTGTATTTTCTCTTCCAGATGAACTTTAGAGTCAACATGTCAAGTTCCATTAAAAATCCCTTTGGGATTTTGATTGGAAGTGCATTGAATTTACAGATTAATTTGGGGAGAATTGACATCTATACACTATTGAGTCTTCCCATCCAGGACCATGGTATGCCTCTCCATTTCTTCAGGTGTTCTTTTATGTTCTACAGTACAATTTTATCGATTTTTAAAAAAAGTATTTTCATATATTTTACACACTTTTTTGTTAGGTATTTTCTTAAATCTAGTTTTTGTTGTTTCTGTGAATAATATCTTTAAAATTATTTTCTAATGAGCTATTGCTGTTGTATAGGAAGCTATTAATTTTTTCATCTTGATCTTATCATTTACTTAGTTTTTGTCGGAAGGATAATATGTTTTCTGTAAATTATGTTATTTCTTTTTCAGTAATTATACTTAAAAGTATTTTGCTTGATTTTCTGGTCTTTTATTAGGAAGGTTTTCAGAATAGCTACTGTTCTTTCTAATTTGAGTGTCTTGATTTAAGTTAAATGCTTTTCAATTTTAAGATTATGTATACTGATTTTTAATAGAGAACAAAGCAAATTTCTTTTCTGATTCAACTGGTACTTTTATGGCCATTAATATTCTATTTTATGAGAAGTTCTTATCATATAGTCCCGGCTGACTTTGAACTCACAGAGCTCTATCAGTCTCTCCCTGCTAAGTGCTGGGATTAAAGGTATATGCTACCATGCCTGGCAGTAGACACTTAGTTTAACCATACAGTTTTGTTGAGGTGAACCATGTTCTTCTTTCACCTATATTACTTAATGTGATGAATTATATGTTTACAGTTGTTGAACATAATTTAGTTTATTTTAAATAATTCCTTCAAGGATATATTTAGATAGTGCCAAAAACTACCATAAGCTAATGGTAGGACAGTTACTGCCACTATGACAAGTATTTGTATAGGTTTCTAAAGATCCCTGTCTTCTGTGGAGAAGCAATAAGCACGTAGGTGAGGAGGTGGTATTTTCAACTGTGATTGTACTAAGTAGGAAGTGAGAGATGGATGGTGAGGTAGAGAGCAAAGGAGAGCACCCCCTTCTTCATATGACCTGAGAAAGTGTAATACAAGCGAGGACGTGAAGTTTGCAAGTGGAGGAGGAAGCAGTCCATACAGAAAGAAAAGAAAATTGGTGCTGCTTTGGAATTTCTTGTATCTTCTTTCTTATGACTACCCTTTCTTTTCCAGTATATTTGTTTTATTTAAATGTTAGATGGATTACATTTACTTTTGTGTATGTGATTCTTGTTTGGGTTTGTTTATAGCGTTGTTTGTGATGAGCTTGGTAATTTTCACATGTGTTTTCTGGGTTTTGTAATTAAGATACTCGGTTTCCTAATTATGATAATGCTGTTTTAACAGCAGCTTTTAATAGAATACCATGCATTTCTCTTAAGCTTTTCCATTTGTTGATGCATACTTCTTCCCATATATGTTATTTGTCACTCAGTCTACAACACTTAATATAGGTGTACTTTATTTTGGTAGAATTGTCCTAGAAGTACCCTCAGTTTTATGCATCTTGATTTGTAATTTTAAAAATCTTACATTCTATTTAAGGCTGGGTGTAGTGGCACATGCCTTTAATCCCAGCATTTGGGAGGCAGAGGCAGGTGGATTGCTGTGAGTTCCAGGCCAGCCTTGTCTACAAACAGAGTTGCAGTACAGCCAGAACTATTATATAGAGAAACTCTGTCTTGAACCCCCTGCCCCCACAAAAAAATTGGTTAAATCTTATAGGAAATAATTGCCTTTTAGGTTTTTATTCCCTCTATTATTAATCAGTGGACTTAAAAATTCCAAATATAATATCATACTATTAATATTTAATATACTATTTCTTTTTTTCTGGATCAAGAACAGAATAACCTCACATATACATAAATTGCAGAGCCGGGCGTGGTGGCGCACGCCTTTAATCCCAGCACTTGGGAGGCAGAGGCAGGCGGATTGCTGTGAGTTTGAGGCCAGCCTGGTCTACAAAGTGAGTCTAGGACAGCCAAGGCTACACAGAGAAACCCTGTCATGAAAAAAACCAAAAAACAAAAACATAAATCTCTAAAATCCGTTGAGTTTTTTCCTGCTAACATGTGATCAGATGCTTGTTTAATTTTAATATTTATTTATTTATTGTTTAATTTTTAAACTATTTTTTCTGCTGTCCATTTTACTTTAAATGTTTTAGTTAATTTTATTTCCGAAACCTTAGTATCATTGCATCATTTTCTTTTTTTTTTTTTTTTTTTTTTTTTTTTTTTTTTGCATCATTTTCTTAGAGAGGTGTATGGAAAATTTATTAATGTTTTTTAAGCTGCATATACTTCTAGTAGTTTGTGGCTACTGTATGTTTATGTCTGAACCACTCTGGATGTGCCCACTGCACACAGACATACTCTTTTTAGTGTTTTGCCTTGGATTATTTTGTATCTGATACTAGTAACCTTTACTTATGGTTGCTGTTCCGTTCCTCAATTTTCTTTTTTCATTTTGTTTGGTTGGTTTTTTTGTTGTTTTTTGAGACAAGCTGTTTTGGCTGTACTAGACTCACTTTGTAGACGAGGCTGGCCATCAGTTCACAGAGATCTGCCTGCCTCTGTCTCCTGAGCTCTGGGATTAAAGGCGTGAGTACCACATCTGGCTCTTTGTTTCTCAGTTTTCAACCCTTTTTCTTTAAAAATGTTTATTATCTTAAGTTCTATCTTTGTGGTTTGCAAAGTTACAGAAAATTCTACTTGTAAATTTTAGACCATACAACTTTGTCTTACTTTTAAAATGATTTGTCTACTTTGTAAAGTTTGTAATTTTAAAAAATTTAATGCTAGGTGATATTAGTGGTTTTATACTGAGTTGTCTACAGAAAAGCACCTTGAAGCTTAAAAATTGAAGTCATTTTGTGTCAGTTCTGTTGAAAAGGCTATGTTAATTCTGTTGCTGATAGCTAGCTCGTTCTTACATGTAGCTCTTACTAAATGCATATCTGATATTTATGACAGTACCCAGCAGTGATTTGTACTGTTGCTTTTAGTTGTGTTCACTTTGATTTTGCTAACTTCTCTCAAAACTGTGAGTCACATTAACCAATAATATCTAAAAATATTTTGAAATCTCCTACCCCTCATTAAAAAATAAACATATTGATGTGTTGGGTGTGGGTGTGCACATGTGCGTGTGGGAGCCTACAGAAGCCAGAGGCATTCTGGGTGTGGCTGAAGTTGCAGCTGTTTGTGAACTGCTGGCGTGGGGCGTGTGGAACTAATGGATTGTGGGTCCTCTGGAAGAGCAATGCATAATTCTCTTTGCTCAGCCATGTCTGTATCTCCGGCGTGTTTCTTTTCCTGGTTGTCAGGATTTTTTTTCCCCCTGGGGTGTGTGTGTGTGTCTGTATGTTTGCTTTTGTATGCAATACGTTTGGGCTGAGAGTAATGGTGTTTATCAGTTCTTTGAATACCGAGACTCATAGTAGACACAAGGACCTCTGAATCCTCAACTGGTTTCTGGCATACAATCCACTTTGAGTAAACACACATCTTGAAGTATTTGAAATGTAAGGGTAGCCTATGTCTATCCACATACACTGGGACTGCTATCAACTGACCCATTACCATAGAGCCTGTACTCAGCACACGTTTAATACACAGCATGTTGTGGCTTCAGGCCACCTGGACACAGGCACTGCCAGCATCCTTACTTTTCTCCTCTGCTCTTCTGCTGAAGAATTCGGTATTCACCATGACATGCTGCTTAGGGAGCCTTTCTTTTCCCAGAACCTGTAGTTTTCTAGCATTACATAAGTGATGGGAGCAGCTTCAGATTTGTTTTTTGCAGATATACACGAGTCTGTTGTTTCTGACCAGGGTCCACAGTTTGGATAGGTTGACACTGGGCAGAAGCTCTGTTTTCTCTTTAAGTGCCAATTCCTCATACCAACTTTCCCAAAGTCACTGGATATGATGTTTGTTGAAGTTGATCTTGTGATGCATCCCTCAGCATCTACATCTTCCCAGGTGCTTGTGGCACTTACTAGGGTCATGTCAGTGCGAATAACATGGTAGCTGTTGAAAGGAAAGAGAAGAACTCTTTTAAAGAAAAAGAAAAAAAAAATTATATTTTGTGTGTGTGTGTGCTTTGTGTGTCTTTGTGTTTGCATGGGTGTTGCATGTATGGGCACATTAGTGTTCATTCCATCATGTATGTGGAAAACAGAGGACAACTATGTGGAGTTGGTTTTCTCCTATTTACCTGGGTTCTGAGGGTTGAACTTGAGCTGTCAGGTGTCTACAGGCTGAGCCATCTTCTTAACCCCGTTGACATTATAAGAAATACTTCAAATGATTTTAAAATATTTTGCTGCTAAACACCTTTTTTAGCTGTATTAGTTTAAAAACGATTAACTCGGTCAACAGTAGTAATATTTTAAACACTTTTATTTAACGTGAGTCTGCTTTACTATATTTGAGGAACTGGGAAGCGCAAATAATCTTTCTTCTTTTCCTCTTTGAGCTTGAGAGATAAAGAAGTTAGGATAAAACAAGAATTTATTCAGGTGCTTGTGGGCCAGCTCAGTACTAAAACACTATTGCTTAATATGTTTCAGTCTGTTTAATGTCTTATCTCTAGCAGTCAGCTACTGTGGTAACGTTATCATAGATTCTGATTCGTCCCTTAAATTCTTTCCTATTTATTTGTTTGTTTGTTTGTTTGTTTATTTATGGTGCATTTGTTTTGTTTTGTTTTTTTTTTTTTTTTTCTCAAGACAGGTTTTTCTGTGTAGCCTTGGCTGTCCTGGAACTCACGTTATAGACCAGGCTGGCCTTGAACTCACAGAGATCTGCCTCTGCCTCCCAAACCCTAGGATTAAAGGCCTGCACTATCACATCCAGCCTTTATTCCTTAAGTTTTATATCCACCATTTATTTGGCTTTTTACTATCTTTCATATGCAAAAGATATTTTCTTAATGCTTAATTCTATCAATATTCAGAACATGTTGTCTTATGTTTATTTAACCTTTCATATGAATATCACTAAATAGAAAATCTGAGTTTAGGGAGTTCAGCTCGTGATTATAGCTTTAAATAGCTGAAGGTTTTATGTTTAGTAAGTATTTTTAGAATAAATAGTTATTTGAGGTTTTATATGTGTAAATAAACCATTCACTGAAAATACCAAATTGAGTCAAGTAACTGATTACTAAAAGTAGAATCATTAAAAAAAATTCATCAAAGACATGGAAATGCCTTATTGTTGTGGAGCAAATACAGAATCATTTATTGCTCTGTAGGACATTTCTTGGTAGGTCAGATGAAAGTAGGACATAACTGTAGTCTCAGCACAAAGGAGGGAGAAGCAGGAGAATCATCCTGAGCCAGATAGAGACTTAAATGTTATTTATGGATGGACTGATTGAGTGAGTGCCTGTTCCACGGGGCACAGGTGGATGTCAGAGGGTCATTTGCAGGAGTCAGTTCTTTCCTTCCACCATGAGGGTCCCTGGGGATTTACATCAGGTCTTTGGGCTTGGAAGCAAGTACCTTAACACACTGAGCCATCTTGCCAGCCCAGATCTTTTTAAATGTACCTTTTAGTTAACATATGCTACTTTTCTTGAAATCTACATTTTTGCTTTAAAGTTCAAAATTTTGCCAGGTGAGTTTATAGAACAAAATTATTAATAATTGGTGAATAGTAGTGACAGAAGGAACACAGAATGTTGAATTCTAGGTAGTCCCAATTTAAATATGCTTATATTCATAGCCTAAGCTTTCTCCTATTGTAACCTCATATTTTATATTTGGTATGTTAAATTCTTTAGGTTTCATCTTTTACATCACATTCATCTAAAACAACTGATGGAATGGGCT
The DNA here is from genome assembly GCF_903995435.1 of Acomys russatus. Classification (NCBI taxonomy): domain Eukaryota; kingdom Metazoa; phylum Chordata; class Mammalia; order Rodentia; family Muridae; genus Acomys; species Acomys russatus. The sequence goes on along the minus strand of NC_067164.1, from coordinate 16,184,447 downwards.
CTTAATTATGTTTCTGAAACTGCCTAAATGAGTCTTTCAATACATTTTATGAATTGTGGAATTTTGAGTACTGTATAAAAGTTTCCTATTCCTTAAACATTGCTCTTTTTACTATGCTTAGAGAGAATTGGCATATGCCTCTGTATCATCACTGCCTTATCTATTTAATCGTCTTTTAAAAATACATTTTATAATTGTTTGCACTCAGCATTGTCTCTATGTACTATATATTTATGGATGGTAGTGATTATAATAAAAACCACTTTTATGTTTCTGTTGCTAATAGCTAGCTTGTTGCTTTGTTCACAAGGTGTGATTGGTGGCAGATGCTAGTTTAGTGGAGTTGGTATACATGATGGCCAGTTATTTAAAGTACATTATTTCCTTATCCTCTGGATTTAGCTATAAGGTTAGTGACTGCATTTTGAGAAAAATGTTGGCTTAAATGGTAGATGCTCAAACTTGTCCAGATTGTTTTGCAACTTCAAATTGCCATATTACTTTCTACCTTTTCTGTTCTGTGTATAAAATGATTTGCAGTATCAGTACGGGTATAACCATCTATTTGGATTTTACCATTGTTAAAAGATCTTGGTTTTTATTAACTATATCGGTTACATTGGGGAGAATGTTATAAAATAATTTTACTTTGTACTACAAATAGTACTGAAAAAATTATTACTGAAGCTGGGCATTGGTGGTGCATGGCTTTAGTCCCAGTACTTGGGAGGCAGAGGCAGGCAGATCTCCAAGCTTGAGGCCATTCTGGTCTATGGAGTGAGTTCCAGGACAGCCAGGGCTAACGGAGAAACCGTGTGTGTGTGTGTGTGTGTGTGTGTGTGTGTGTGTGTGCGCGCGCGCGCGCGCGCGCGCGCGCACTATTACTGAATAGAGATATTTGCTTTACAAACAAAACTGAAACAGTTGTTGTAGTAAAACCACCACAAAATTAAGGCTTTACAAAACACAAAAAGAGACCAGTCCAAAAATGTGTTCATTAAATATGTATGTATTTCTAATTAAGCATTCAGAATTTTCTAGAGCTGGCAATGTAGCTTATTTGGTTGAGTGATTGCCTAACATGCACAAAGCTCTGAGTTTGATCCTCTGTTGGCATAAAACTGGGCATGTGGTACATTTCTGTGATCTATTTAGGAAGTGAATATAGGGGTATCCAGAGTTTGGGATCTTCTTTGGCTGCGTAGTGAGTTTGAGGCCACACATCAGACTATCTCAGCAAAATAAAGTACATCCTCTAACAAAGCCAGACTACTGTCTCATGCTTCCAGATACCCAGTACATAGGCCTATTTCTTCTCATGTCTCAATGCCCTCTTCCCCAGTTGCCTTTCTTGAGCCAGGTTTCAGATAGGATCTGTATTTTCATTTATTCTCATTGCTTAAGTCTTGTTAACTTAGAACAGTTCTTTAATCTTTGCTCCCCTTCTGCTTAGTGGGGGAAAATTGGTTTTACTGTAAATAGTTCCATATTTCAGATTTATGATTGCTTCTCTTTAACTCAGGTTCTCAGCATCCTCACTTCTGTGAGATTCTGGGACATTGAGAAGGTAGTTTTTCTTTACTATTCCAAGGAAACATTTCACTGTGTCTGGGTATGTGCTTGGTTGTCAACATTAGAGGTTACTACTGGCATCTGGCGAGTAAAGGCATACATCTAAAACACCTGTACTATTCAAGTTGTGAAAAAAGGTGTGCCTTACTACTATTTTCAAAACTGAGTTATTTCTAAAGGCCTTACTAGATTATTATATATTGGGGAGGGGTGGTGGGATGGCTCCAGTGGATTAAAAGGCTTTCGCTGCCATCCTGATTTCCATCCCAGGAATCCACATGAAGAAAGGAGACAACTGACACCTGCAGATTGTCTTCTGGCCTCTACACATGCACTGTGACGTGCGTGTACCCAAGACAAATGATAAGGACTTATTAAAAGAACAATATGTCTTAGGAGTGATTCACATTTTATATTATATCAGGGGCCTAAAATGCTTGATTGACCTACTTTTAGTCACTAGTAGTGAGTTTATTTAAGAACCTTGTTTTCTAAATAAAAAATTTAGGATTTCAAAAGTTCTATGAACATACAGCTTCTTACTGTCCTAGCATTGAATTTTTTTTTTTTTTTGGTAGAAACAGCATTGAATGAGTGGCCATGAGGCTTAACTGATCTCTCTGTATTACATATTTAGAAACCTGCTATTTAAATAAGGATCCTTGTTTTTCTCTTAGCTGTAACACTGAATTAGACCTGTGATTTATTTCTAAGGCTCTTAAATTTCTCTTCCAGTTTTCTGTCTTTAAATTGGATAATTAATAATTAAAGATGTGACCGTGAATTTTGAAGGATAGACAATGGAAAAGTTGAAGGGTAAAGAGAAGGGAATGGTTGCAGACGCAGTGTCATGTATGACGTTCTCAAAGAGTAAGCAAAAACAGTTACTGCATCATCAGTTTTAGAAGTACTCAGTCCTAACTCTCTAAGTATTTACAATACTTTAAATGTAACTTAAAGTTGTCATACTTAAATGCTCATTAATTTTGATACATTTTTATGGATAAACTGGTGCCATTTGTTACACTTTATGAAAGCTATTTACCATATATGTTTCATTTAAAGAAAATAATTGAAAAGACTGAGTGCATGGCGCAGTGTCTGAGTACTTGCCTGGTGGGTGGACAAGGACCTGAATTCAATTTCCAGTTCTGCAAAAATTTATTATTTCTTACTTTGATCAGTTAACATGTTTATGTTCTAAGCTTGGTTATGGCCAAATTTATTTATAGAAATTATATAATACAATGAATTAGATATCAGTGGAAACACATTTCGGTTTTTAATCTTAACTATTTCAATTTAGAACATGGTAAGGGACATTTGCATAAGAGGCTATAGAATATTTAAAACACTAAATAAATCTCTTATGTCATTCTATATTTCTTGGGAACAGAGCACAAATATTTCCACCTTGAAAAGGAATACTGAATATTTTTCTCCCTCTCTGGGGATTGAACCTAGGACTTGGGTGCATGCTGAGAAAGTTCTATAATGATACATTATAACGGAGATTTATATAAGTTGCCTCTCCCAACTTAGAATCTGAATGTTCTTGTTATGAGCTCTCTTGTCCCATCACATTGAAATTTTTGTGTGTCACTGCACAGTCTATTTTCCTCTATCATCTTATACAGATTGGTTGGTTTTGGTTAACATTATTCTTTTTAACTTGTGATACTCTTGAGTTTTTGTTTTCTGTTTTTTGTTTTTTTCTCTCTCTTGAGACAGGGTTTCTCTGTGTAGCCTTGGCTGTCCTGGGCTCACTTTGTAGACCAGGCTGGCCTCGAACTCACAGTCATCGGTCTGCCTCTGCCTCCCGAGTGTTGGGATTAAAGGCGTGCGCCACTACGCCCGGCAACTTGCAATACTTTGGAAAGATTTGGCACACCTGTTGTTTCTGCTTTTGAATCGAATCCTTTTACTTTCTAAACCTAACTTAAATACTTACTTACTCATCTGTTCATTTCACTTGTGTACATATTTATGTATCTTGTTTTCTCATTACTTAGAAGTTACTATCGATATTTCAGCAGGTAATATTTTGTCCTTTTTTTGAGCACAGCCTTTTTTTTTTTTTTAAAGAGAGAATTTCTCTTTGAATTCTGTTTGAGAATGCAAAGACATATCTAAAAGTATACTCTACAGTAGAAGTTTCACTCTACCCTCCTACATTCTAGACTGAGATTAGGTTATGTTGGTCTTGCTTTAGCATACTGTTGCTGCTGCCTTTAAGAAAGAAATTATGGGGCTAGAGAGATAGCTCACTGGTGAAGAGCACTGATTTCTCTTCCAGAGGCCCTGAGTTCAATTCCCAGAAACCACATGGTGCCTCATAACCACATTAAATAATGTGATCTAATGCCCTCTTTTGGCATACAGGTGTACATGCAGGCAAAGCACTCATATACATAAAACAAATTAATTTTTTAAAAAAAGACAAAAAAAAAAAAAAAAGAATTTTTGGAGCTGGAGAGAGATGGCTTAGTGGTTAAGAGTACTGGCTGTTCTTCCAGAGGACCTGGGTTCAATTCCCAGCACCCACATGCCTGATCTCAGCTGTAGGTAACTCCAGTTCCAGGGGATCTGACACCCTCACCTAGATATACATGCTGACAAAACTGATGCACATAAAATAAGTAAATCATTTTTTAAAATGAATGAATTGGTTTTTAAGAAATTACTCACTTTGTACCCTGTTGTAGCCCCGTCCCTTCTCTCCGCCCAGCCCCAGCCTCCTTCCCTATCTCCCATCTCCTACCCTAAAGGAGAGCCTCCCCGTTTCATCCATCCCAGCTCATCAAGTCACATCAGGACTGAGCACATCATCCTCCCCTGTGGCCTGGCAAGGCAGTCCTGTCAGGGGCAAGTGATCAAAAACCTGGCCACAAAGTCCATGTCAGAGACAGCTCCTGCTCCCCTTACTAGTGGACCCACATGAAGCCTGAGCTGCCCACTTTTCCACTAGACTCCCTGTTCTTTGCCCAATATTTGGCTGTGAGCCTCAGCTGCTGGGTGGAGCCTCTCAGACGACATTCTGATAGGCTCTTGTCTGCAAGCATGGCAGAGTGTTGTTAATAGTGTCAAGGGATGGATGGTTCTCTCCCTTGGGGTGGGTCTCCGGTTGAGCCAGGCATTGCTTGGTTATTCCCTCCATCTCTGCTCTGTCTTTATAGGCAGGGTAAGTTTTGGATCGAAGTTTTTGCACGTAGGTTGGTGGTCTTTTCCCTCTACTAGGAGTGGTTGTTCAGTTAGAATGTGTCCTCTTCAGTCTACATGGCCCCTGCTGCTAGGAGTTTCAGTTCTAGTCTCTCTCATATCCTCCCAAGAGGCCTATTCTGACTTAGGCCTACTGGTTGGCCCAGAAATGCCCCCACACCTTCTCTTTCCTCTGTAGGCCTTCTGTCTCTCTGCCCCAGATCTCCCCAAGGTCTGATCTAAAAGGATGAATTTGTGTATCTAGGAATGGTGGTGACTTTTGAAGGTGGGAAAAAAAGTCACTGTCAGTGTTACAATCCTTCACACATTCACCATTGTTGTTGCTGTTCTTTTAGATACAGGCCTGAGCAGGTAGTGCTCGAGGTTGTTTATGACTACGTGTATTGTGTGCACACACACTTAGTTTATATTTTATATGTATGAGTGTTTTGCCTGTTCTGCATACGCTTGTAAGCCTGATACCTTCAGAGGCCAAAGGAAGGTGTCAGATCCCCAGGAACTGCCGTTGTGAGCCAGTCCGTGGATCCCAGGAGTCGAGCCTAGGTCCTTTGAAGGGCATCTAGTGCCCTTAACTGCTGCTGAGCCATTCTCTCGAGCCACTGTTAACTTTTGGTTTGGTTTGTTTGCTTGTTTGTTGAGACAGGGTTTCTCTTGTAGTCCTCGCTGTTCTTGACTCAGTTGCTTTGCAGACCAGGCTGGCCTGGAACTCAGAGGCTGCCTGCCTCTGCCTCCTGAGTGCTCGGATTAAAGGCATGTACCACCATGCCCGGTTACTTTGTTTTTTATTGTAATTTTTGCAGAGGTATGTAAAAGCACCTTAAGACTTTTGTTGGGTATGGGCTTGTCTGCTCAGGTTTGCAGTGTTTTTCAGTACAATCTCTTGAGTTCAGGATTTTGATGCTAGATTTAATAGCATAGTCAAACTCTCACAAATAAGCAAAACCAGGTGTGGTGGTGGTGTTTTAATAATAATAATAATAATAATATAAAATTATTATTATTATTATTATTAAAAATGTCTTCTTTGAACATTTTTAAAAATTTATTTATTTTTATTTTATGTGTATCAATGTTTTGTCAAGTTCCCTGGAGTAGAGCTAAAGACAGGTGTGAGCTGCCATATAGGTGCTAGGAATTGAACCCAAGTCCTCTGGAAGAACAGCCAGTACTCTAAACTGCTGAGCCATCTTTCCAGCCCCTACCTAAATTTTTTTTGTTTTACTCTGGTTTAATTTTAAATATATGGCCTATAAACTTTGGTGCTGGTGGTGGGGAATCTAGGAGATGATTTCAGACTATCAGGAGGTCATAACAACTGAGATGTTACTTGTTGTTTTTAACGTATTGACATTTGTGCTGCTTTTATAAAAGCAACAGTGAGTAGATGTTTTGTTTCCCTAACCAAAGTATGCACATATTCTTCATTGCTGTACACTTGGACTTAAATAAAATACTTCAGATCTCACTTTTCATTATTTTTAGAAAATATTTCTTTTGACTGTTGAGTATGTGTCTGTATATGTGGATATGTGCACATGAGTCCAGGCTTGTAGGTGTTTGTAAATCCCTCAAATTGGGTTCTGAGAACTGAACTTAGATTCTCAGTAAGAACAATAGTATGTGCTTTTAACTGCTGAGTCATCTCTCCAATCTTTTCATTAATTTTCGAGTTCTAAGAAAATACAACCACCCTTTTATTGAAATGACTATTTTTTGCTGAAGAGTAAAAGAGTACTGATAAACTGTGGCTGTTAAACTTGGATTTTTGACAAATATCCTCAAAAGTCATCAAAGTGAACCTGCCATTTTAATTGACAGTATTTGTTATAATGAAATGAAGTTAAGCTTTGAAGGACAAATTATAATTTAAAAATTCTTATTAGGCATGATAACTTCTTAGTTGTTAGGGTTTTCTAATGAAATCATTAGTGGTACGAAAAGTGTGCTTTTTGCAATATTTTGATTCAGTTTTTAACTGGTAAACACTGGTTAATAATAGCTCTTGTATGGAGTGTGTGGAAGCTCAGTCAGTCCTTTATAAGTGTAAAAAGTGAGAAAAGCTAAGCATTTAAAATGACTTTCCTTCCTCGGAAGGGTCCAGGATTTAGGTTCACTAGTTCAGTCGTAGCTCACACACACTTTAAAACTGGTAAGAATGCATATGACTTCCATAAATAAAAAAACTATCATTGAATAACTAGTTCTTTTTTTTTTTTTTTTTTTTTTTTTTTAAAGATACAGTTTTTCTGTGTTGCCCTGGCTGGCCTTTAAAGTCACTGAGATCTTCCTGCCTTTACCTCCCAAGCACTGGATAATGAGCTATTTAAATCTTCAGCATTTGATTTTCTTTTAGTTTAAACAATGGGCTTTGGCTGTTTAAATTTATTTAGTATTGCTACTATGCTTATCAGTGGTAATTATGTTAAATATATATTTCTCTCTCTGATCTTACTTAGTTTTTGTCTCTCTATCCCTTTTTTGTCTTAAAAAAATCTTTTTTTTTTCTTTCTGTATTTGTTTTCTAGGTGGAGTCCTTCATTTTGGACCAGGATGATTTGGAGAACCCAATGCTGGAAACCGCTTCCAAATTGCTCTTATCAGGCACTGCTGATGGTGCTGACCTCAGGACAGTAGATCCAGAGACGCAGGCTAGGTTGGAAGCTTTACTAGAAGCTGCAGGTATGTCTTATGCTCCTTATAATCACGTCTCCTTTAATGTCCAGAGCTACACAGCTCTTGCTTCTGTGTAAATGTGTGCTCTGTATACTTTGTGTGGTAACTATTTATCAATATTGATTACATTTCAACAGAAGCATCCTACTGAAGACATTATAACAACAAAATTCATTATAAATTAAATTGGTAAATTGAAATAAAGTTTAAATTAAAATCAATGTAAATTTTACATTAATTCTGCTGCTTAGCTTTATTAAAAAGGACTTTTATATAGATGATTTTCAGTACTCGGTAGATGCTGTGTTGGAGTTTGTGTTCCTCCTAAATGTAACACTTGGATTAGTACTCAGAAGAGCAGTGAGACCTAGCAATCTCTCAGGGTTTATATTGACAGCTAAAGCTGGGTTTGCTATCTTCCAAGTCTGGTTTAACAGTCTGTTCTTTACTTTTTTTTCTTTCTTTCTTGAAGCTGTCATTGTTCAGAATGGCCTTTAAACCATGCTTGATGCCTCAGCTCATAATCTAAGTACTTGGGAAGTTGAGACAGGAGACTTGCTACAAGTTCAATTTAATTCTAGGCCAGCCTAGGCTACCAAACTAATTAGGTCTTCAAGGCATAATGCTGTCTAGTGTAGTTTAGTCTAAGAAGATTATAATGTGCTTTATTTGAAATTAACTATGTAAGACTGGCTGATGCATAGTTCATTTACAGTCCTGTTGCCTAAATTACTAATAAGTAAACGACATATATTCATACCTTTTACATGTACCACACATGAACCTAGGTTGTAGCCGCTCGCTGTTCAAGCAGCAGTGGTTTAATGCTCACTCAGCTGCTATGTGCAGCAACCTTACTTTATGATGAAATAGAATCCCCACTGTGTGGTATAGGCTGTATTCCTAAAGTAAAGAATTATGTGCTCTTCCATATCTATCTCAGGGATTTCCTTAAAAATAGAGGTATAGAAACAGTAAAAGAAAGAAACAGTTGGGTTTACTGTTAATATTTCTAAATATCCTGTTAATGTTTAGAATTGATCAGTTATTTTATACTCTCTGGCTCTTGTTTTACTTTGATTGATTTTAGAGAGAGCAGTCAGTTATCTCTAACTATTAAGCCATCTCCAGCTCTATAATGCCTTTCTCGAGAAAGATTGTAAAATAAGAACTTCTTCTTTTTTCTTCCCTCATTTTGCTTGTGAGGTGCTATTTTCTGAGATGCGTGAAAAATGTCTTGTTCTCATTCTTAATAGTTTGTTTATGCATTGAGGTTTAGTTTTCAGAACCATTTCTACAGAATTTTTAAATTGCTGCTCTGTTCCTGCTGATCTTTGGTATTGCCGTTGAGCTGTAACACTGTAGTTGTGATTGTTTTCCTTTTTGCACCACTAGTTCCTAGTCTTTCCCAGAAATTGGTGGCATTTGAAAATTGGTCTTATATGAATGCATTAGGTTGTCTTTCCAGATTATAAAACTATCTTTGACTGAGGTGATCCCTGAGTTCTGTTTATGGGCAATAGCAATGACATACAAAGCTAAATTGAAAACTATATACATCTCTCTCTCTTTTTCACTGACGTATTTCACTGTAAAGCATTCTCTGGTCTCCTATTGCATCTTAATTTTATTTTTATGCAGCTACAAGAAACAATACTCATTGTAATATCTATATAATAACCCTTAGGACATTGTGTAGCTGAGCTCTGTTGCCTGAAGAGCTTGAAACCATCTGTGCTGAGTTTTTAACCTATCTGCTGTGAGGGGAAGGCTTACTTCTAAACTCACTATGACTGGGAAAGTTGGTTCCTTGCTGTGGGAGCTTTGAGAAGAATATTATTGTTTTGTGGGCACTCAATTCGGTTTCCTCTTGCTCTTTTAGCGTTACTCACATTTCTTGATGCACAGTTCCTATCCATTTTTAAGCCAGTAATGGAACATAGAAACCTTTTTATTTCTTGAATTGCCTGCCTTTGTTATCGTTAGGCAAAGAACTCTTTCTGCTTCTCATGAGTTTCTAATTGCTTTGGACCCACCAGGGTAATCTGTTTGATAATAGTATAACTTTGTGATGGGAGTAAATGTTATGACATGTATACTCTTAAAAGTTGCATAGGATAGGGACTACAGAAAGGAATTCAGTGATTAGTAGCATTTGCTTCTCTTGGAAAGGGCCAGGGTTTATTTCCCAGAACCTAAGTGGTGGCTCACCACCACTGTCACTCCAGTTGCAGGGGACCTGGCCCATGCTCTGACTTCCTGTTATTGTGCATGCACATAGTAGACAACATGCATGCAGCTTAACACTATCATGTAAAAATAATAAACCAAAAAAATAGCATAGGATATGTTTGACAGTGTTGCTTAATTTGTTGGGACATTGTTATTTTCCTAGCTGTGATTACATATAAAAGCTTTTATTTCTTTGGGCTCACCTAATGTATTAGTATGTATGTATGTCTTTCCTCAGAGTCTGTTTGGTTTTCTGAGAGACATGTCTGTAGTTTTAGTCTTGCGCATGATAAGCCTGACTGGCAACATTCTTTTCACTTGAGAGAAGAAAGGAGGCTGAGGACTGAGGACTCAGCGTGTAGGTGTTCATCCTCTCCAACCAGTATTTCTCCGCTCTTCCTCTATGTTCCTTGTTACCTACCTAGTTGAGGTCCTATCCAATTTGATTTTAAGGAATATATGGAGACTTGCATATAATTGATTATGTTTAGCTAGTTCCCCAATTTTATGGCCAGAGCCTAATACCCATTTCTGTACCTCTAGCTCTCAGGACCTTAGTTTCTTCTCTTCTATAGCTGTGTTTCAGCTTAGTCCTCTTTGACCTTCCCAATAGTACCTTACATTTAAAGTGTATCTTAGTTTTCTCAAGGATAGAATTCCGTTGCATTCTTCTTCTTCTTACTAAGTTCTAAGAGGAAAGGAAAAAATGAACTGTTCCCTCTTATCTTTAAATCAGACACAGGTGTTATAGTGTGTTTTCTATGTTCAGTTTTGTACGCTTGTGGTTCAACTGATTGAATGTCTGAAGTTGGAAAGAATAAACTGATTATACTCTTTATTTATTTTTGTTATTGCTGTTTATCTTAGTTAGGATTTCTGTTGCTGTGAAGAGGCAACATGACTGTGGCAACTCTTATAAAAGAAAATATTTAATTGGGGCTGACTTCAGAGGGTTAGTCATTAATATCATGGTCCCAACATGGTCCTGGAGAAGGAGCTGAGAGGTCTTGATTTTGATCCACAGACAGCAGGAAAGAGACAGTGTACTGTGCTGGGCACAGGTTGAGCATATGAAATCTTAAAGCCTGCCATCGCAGTGGCACCCTTCTTTCAACAAGGTCACACCTACCTGAGAGTGCTACTCATTATGGGCCAGGCATTCAAACAGATGGGTCTGTGGGGCCCCTTCCTATTCAAACAACAGCACTGCTTAACATAAGATTACCATACTCCGCCGTGAATTCATTACTTTCATATTAATATTTTTGTTCTATCCTGATCATCCTCTAAAATTACTTTTATGGGCATTCATGGTGGTGGATCCCTGCACTCTCAGCATTTCCAAGCATTCAGGAGGCTGAGGCTGAGCTACAAAGTGAAGACCCTGGTCTGAGAAGTGAAAGAACAGAACTTTGAATGTATGAGGAGCTTATAAGTTAAAATTAACATTTTTTAAAAATTTTATTTATTTATCTATAATTTATCTATTTGTGTATTTTATTAAAAGATCCACATCTGATTCCAGAGTGTGTCAGATCATGTACCGAGGAGTAAATGGTATGGATAAGATTCGTAGATTGGAGGAGCATTATTTACCTACAGATTCTAGACAGATAAGTTCATTACGGTACATGAAGGTCATTTGTCAACAGAGAATTTAGTAACCTGAGTTTTGCTTTTTTCTCCCTTTTGGGTATTTCCATATTGGTGTGAAAATAAAATAGGAATAGGCAAGTTATCCACAGCTGATGGTAAAGCCTTTGCAGACCCCGAAGTGCTCCGGAGGTTGACATCGTCTGTCAGCTGTGCGTTGGATGAAGCTGCTGCTGCACTTACCCGGATGAGAGCTGAAAGCACAGCAAATGCAGGGCAGTCGGACAAGTGAGTGCTCTGTGTTGTATTCAGTAGAAAAAGATCTCACGTGAATGGAAGTAGTTAATATTTGTTCAGCTCTTTTCTTTATAGCTGATACTAGATATGCTTAATGTGATACCCTTTTTGTGCATTTAAAAAAACAAAAACCCCAAACCTTTTAAGTTGTAGATTTTTTTTCTAAACGGCAGTTGTATTAAGCAAACTGAGAGAGATGAACAGTTTCCTCAGGCTCAGGTAGGGAAGTGAGCACCAGTGTCTGTCTGTAAGCAGTGCTGACAGCTGTTGGGGGTACAGAGCGAGCTCTTTGTTATGAGAGCCTACTGCTCTCTCCACAGGCCCTGAGCTCAGCTCCCACCCATGGTGGGTGATGACACTTCTCCTCAATGGCATGTGCAGACACAGAATCAGAAAAGACCTTTCATTGACTTCTGTTGCTTTCTTATGTATTAATGACAAAGAAGTAAATGCTCTTCTATCAATTGGATTACATTTGTATGGCTTAGATAATTTTAAAGGATAAAGCTATTTATTTTTCTGAAATTTTAAAGTTATAAATCTTCTATCTGTAATTTAAATGTCAGGCCAAGAGACTTTAATTTGGGTCTCATAATTTGTATTTATGGTTTTAATATTAGTAAGGATTCAGTGTATTATTAGTAATATTTTAAGGTTTTCTATTGCTATATAATGAAAATCATATTCTATTTATAAAGCATGGGTGTATTGTGGAGCATGAACAGAGCATATCATTACTGTATTGTAGTTTTCAGTCCTTATGACTTCTTTTTTTTTTTTTTTTTTCTTTCTTTCTTCCTCTAATTGAACATAAAGCCATGTGGGGAGCAGGCACAGTGTTTTTGCTGAGTAAAGTTGGGGATATAAGTGTGAACACCCAGAAGACAAGTAAAGCCAAACACAAGAAGTAAAGATGACAAACTTCTCAAAAGGTCACAGGCCCGCTAGCCTATCATGTATCCATGAACAGACCTAGTCTTAACTAAGCAGAAGGGAAGATTGACACCTGAGGTGACTGTAAAATTAAATGCTTCCCTAGTTACTCATTCACTAAAATTACCTGCTCCCATCTTGTGTCTGATACTCTTTACTTAGTAGAAGAACTTAGGTAGGCTTTTAAAATTTTTTAGGTGTCAGCCAGGCATGGTGGCACACGCCTTTAATCCCATCACTCCAAGGAGGCAGAGGCAGAGGCAGGCGGATCTTTTTGACTTTGAGACCATCCTGGTCTACGAAGAGAGTAGAGGACGGTTAAGGCTACACAGAGAAACCTTGTTTGAAAAAAAAAAAAACAAAAAAATTAGTACGTGTCTTACCCATTTTACATATTTTTAAATTTTATATAAAATTTCTAGCAATTGAACAAAAGTTTAACTATATTTTGTTTTAATTTTTATGTTATGCAATTTTACTATTTAGCATGAAATTAGACTGTATATAACTGGAAATGTATTAGAATACTGATAATTTTAATTTGGATGACATAAAAACCAGTGCTGGTATGATACAGATTCTTCTGTCATTCTCTGAGGTGACGCTATTCTTTGCTAATCACTATTCTTGTTTCATAGCCGCAGTTTGGCAGAAGCCTGTTCTGAAGGAGATGTAAATGCTGTGCGGAAATTACTCATTGAAGGTCGAAGTGTGAATGAGCACACTGAGGAAGGAGAGAGCCTCCTTTGTTTAGCATGTTCTGCTGGATACTATGAGCTTGCACAGGTGTGTGCTAGGAAAAGAAACCTTTAACAGAAATCTGTAATTTTTTAAGAAAAAAATAAACCCTTTTGTCCATTAAGCTAATTTCAAAACATTGTTACTGTAACTTGTATATATTTGACTCTTGGGGATCTTATGAGTAGTTAGATATTATAAATAAATATATTGAAATTTTTCAAATTATTTTCTTAATATTCTATAAACTATATATTTTTCTTTCTCAAGGTTTTATTGGCCATGCATGCAAATGTGGAAGACAGGGGAATCAAAGGTGACATTACACCTTTAATGGCTGCTGCTAATGGAGGACATGTCAAAATCGTGAAATTGCTGCTAGCTCATAAAGCTGATGTCAATGCACAGTCGTCAACAGGTCATGCATACTGCTTTTCTAGTTCATTACCTTGTAGCATCCCTTTCAATAACTGCTTCTCATTAATGTATTCACTTTTAAGGATTTCATTAACAGCTCCCTGGTTTCTTAGATGTGCTACATATTTCCTTAAGTTTCTGTGAGGTTTAAGTATACTAAATATGTTAAAAGAAATGTCTTCTGTTTTGTTTATGAGACACTCTTAGGTTCCTTTTAAAGTATATGAAGCTCTTAGTTTGAAAGACTACTACTGTGTAAATGTGGAAAAGTATAGCTTATATGACTTCTTAAAACCTGCCTTCCTTTTTACTAAGACAGCAAAATTTGGGGAGGATAGGACCATAATCCCCTAATTTTGCTAAGTTATGGCCCATGAAAAAAGAATTTTAAAAACACGTTGTGTGTGCCACAATTTTACCCTAATTTCTTTTTCTTCTGTAGGTAGGGTCAAATCTGGCTCTAGCATTTATATTTTGTGAGTTTTCTATAACTCTCTATGTCATGTTGCAGGATATTTGATCCCATTGTGACCCCCGAGATTGTGAACTGTAAAACCTGGCTTTGGTGCTGGAGTGATGGCTCAGTGGTTAAGAGCACTGTCCACACTTCCCAGGAACCACATGGTGGCTCACAACCCTCTAATGCACTCCTTTGGCATGCAGGTGTACATTCAGATAAACATAAATAAATAAAATCTGTAAAAAACATAAAAAGTTTAATGAAAACAAACAAACAAACAAACAAACAAACAAAAAACCCTGTTTGTTGTGGTTCAGCTCTGATACACTTTTAATCCAAGAACCAAGAACTTCATTTGTTGTAAACAGGTGGTTATGGTGTGGCTCATTCCTAGCACACACCTTTAATCTAAGAACTTTCTGTTAATTGTAAACAGGTGGTTATGGTGTGGCTTAGCTCTAGCACATACCTTTAATCCAAGAGTTTTCTGTACACAAGATTTAATAGTTAACCCTAGGACAAGAGGCAGAACAAGAAACCACTGACAGGGAATAAGTAAGTGGATAGAGCCGGGCGTGGTGGCGCACGCCTTTAATCCCAGCACTCGGGAGGCAGAGGCAGGTGGATCGCTGTGAGTTCGAGGCCAGCCTGGTCTACAAAGTGAGTCCAGGACAGCCAAGGCTACACAGAGAAACCCTGTCTCGAAAAAAACCAAAAAAAAAAAAAAAAAAAAAAAAAAAAAAAAAGTAAGTGGATAGAAGGAACACTGAAAGAAGGGCGTTTAAGAAGAACAAGCTCTTTAGCTCTTTGGCTCTTTAGCTTTTGACCTTTCCCTCCCTGAATGTCAGGTGAGTTAGTAGGCTTTTTCCTCCTGAGCTGTCAGCTGAGCTAGCAAGATTTTGGCTTTGGTCTTTTTCCTTCAGGACTTGAGCTAAGTAGGAAGGTGAGCTGAGTGCTTTCTCTGCCTCACCCCAGTGTCTGGCTCCTGAGTCTTCATTGGTAGAAATAGAACAGTTTGGCATTTTCTTTCTTTACAGCAACACTGCCACTTCTGATTTCTCCAATCTTGATAAGGGTATCTGATTGCTTTGTAATTTAACTTGTAGTTTGTTTTAGTTGTTTGGCAATACAAATCTTGGCCATGTTAGGCAAGCATTCCCCAAACAAGCTAATCGCTCCTAGGCCTTTTACTTCGTATTTTATGTCAGGCCCTTACTAAGCTATCTTAAGTTCTTCTTAGACTCACTCTGTTGCTTAGACTAGCCTTGAAGTTGTAATTCTTTTACTTTAGCCTTCTAATGTTTGAGATTGTATCCCATACCACTAGGCACAGCTTGATACTGTTTTTAAATAGTAAGAAAGGACACGAAGTTGATTTTGGAATGAGAAAATAAGTAATACAATTATATGTTTCTATTTAATGCTTATTATGGATACAGTTTTCTATTCCATCTTTCTGATGTACATTTGTTTAATTTTAAAAAGGCTTTTATATAGTCAGGTGCAGTGGCACATGCCTAAAATCCCAGAACATTGGGAGGCTGAGGCAGGCGGATCTATGAGTTCCAGGCCAGACTGGTCCATAGATCAAGCTCCAGGACAGCCAAAGCTACATAGAGAAACCCTGTCTCTCGGGGGATGGGGGCGGTGAGAAAGAAAAGCTTTAAATTTATTTTTATTGATGGGTGTACATCCATGCGTGGGCGTGTGTGTGTGCTTGAGTGTATTTCAGTAATATTAAAATCTTTTCATTGTTTGCTTACCTAACAGGCAACACAGCCCTTACCTACGCCTGTGCTGGAGGCTATGTAGATGTTGTAAAGGTGCTCTTGGAATCCGGTGCTAGTATTGAGGACCATAATGAAAATGGTCATACGCCTCTTATGGAAGCTGGGAGTGCTGGACATGTGGAAGTAGCCAGATTGCTGCTAGAAAATGGAGCTGGCATCAATACGCATTCCAATGAATTTAAAGAGAGTGCCCTTACATTAGCTTGTTATAAAGGTATAGTATACATTCTTTTTGAAATACAATAATGGAACTAAAAACCAGTTTTTAATTTAACAATAGAGCATAATAGTACATAATGTCATTAAATATAAATAAGTTCATTTAAAGTGTTTTGAAATTTACACTTGCTATTGTATAGTCTCAACAAAAATATTGTCAATGAAAGTGACAGTCTAGCTCTTTTATCAGAGGAAGCGTATACTTTTAATACAATTACACTTTATGGTGTTTTTACATATTGGAAGTATTTTACCTTGTGCAAGAAGACGTGGTAATTAAACGCCAACCAATCAGAAATTACTAGTAGGACAGAGTATGGTTCTCAGGTGGGCTAGATATGGCCACCTATATGAAATCAATATTAGAGATTTTAAAAAAGAGCCAGAATATCACATTTTTAAATATTCCACGGGTATTACAAATTTTTGGCTACAAAGTGAGCCTTTCTACCTTCCTTCCTTGAACTTAAAATGAGCCATGCAATTTTGTGTCTGTATCTATACCCTTCCACAATTAGTTCATAAAAGCCATTCAGTGTTGATCTGAAGTACAAAGAAGGTTTTGCAAGTGCAGATACAAAACAATTTAAAGAGGCGCTCACCCTCAGGTTTGCTCCTTGTGCACAAGACTGTAAATGAGTGCTTGCTTGAAAGTTTTGCTCTGGTCTTCTACTGAGCCTGGCTTTTTCTTCTAATGCTTTGTTCTGCTGTGTTTAAGAGTGGGCAAGATCTTGTGTTGTTTTTAGAACTGTATTTCCTTGAAAAACATGACCTAATACTGTTTAGTGTAAATGGCTGAGATTTACATTGTTTACTTTTTGAGTATCTGGTGACAGCACATTGTCATGTAGGGAGCACAGCTGAAGTCAGGTCAGGTATTTTCCCACTCCTCTTTCGTAGTCAGGCACAGGGAGGGGCTGGTTTTATTAAGGATCAGAGGAGTTAAGCTTTGTGAAGTTTTACTGGATACCTTTATGCACTTTTGACAAACACTTCTGAACCCAGAACTAGTTTCATTGCATTACTTACTCCCAGCTGGCCAGAGTACTTTGTGATGAGGCTACCTGTGCAGCTCTTATCTCTTACCTTTGTAACCTACTCTGCTTTCTAGAAGTGGCATCTAAGGTTGTGTTTGCAAGAGTTAAATAGAAAATAGAGAATTAAGCTAGTAAAGTACATCTTGAGTACTTACAGGGGTCAGTGAACTCTTGTTACCTTCTTCTGTTTCAAGTAAGATTTCCTGGGAGTTAGTTTGGCAACAAGGTAGAAGCGGTATAGAAGTCAGAGAGAGTGAGGATTGATGGGAGAATAACAAAAGTGGAAAGGGAGACAGGTAGTCAGCCAAATCAAGATTAGTAGATCTTATACTTGGAAATCTTGTTTTAGCTTATTGTAACTCATTTCATATTACTCTCTTACAAACTATCCAAAGTACTGTTTATGTATAATTGGTCTTGTACTTTTTTAGTCACTTCTTGAACTGAAATAGATGATTTATTTGAAACTGCATTTCTATCATATGTATCTTCAAAGAAAAGAATGCATATAAATTAAATGTTTTACAAATATTTTCATAAATGTTGTTTATAATTTATAAATATGTTTTCTCCTGAAAAGTATGTGTTAGTTATTGTGATTTTAAGCACTTGGTCCCATAGAGGTAGTAGCTTGAATGATTTTCATCCCAGCCTATGATTTCTTGAAAAAAAAAAAAAAATAAAAGTGGCTAAAGAGATGGCCCCGCAGCTAGAATGATCTCTGCTCTTGCAAAGAGGCATTGTCTTCAGTTTGCAAGTACCCACCCACATGGGGATCTGATAGCCTCTTCTTCATCTCCATAGCCACTATACTCACAGTACAGACATATAATTAAGAATAACAAGGGGTTGGGGATTTAGCTCAGTGTTAGAGCACTCCTGAGTTTGGTCCTCAGCTCTGGGGAGGGGAGAAAAACAAAAAACAAAAATTGAGCCCAGTGTGGTGGAGGTTGCCTTTAATCCCAGCATTCTGGGAGATAGAGATCAGTGGATGTCTGTAAGTTCATGGCCAACCAGGGCTACACAGAGAAACCTCATCTCAAAAAATCCCAAGGAAAAAAAAAAAAGTAACAAAAATCTAAAAATAATAAGGATAGCATGGTGGGTAGGGTTCATAAAGTTACAGAAAGACCATTTGAGATGTTGGAGCATGTCATCTTTGTTTACCTGTACCAAAAATTACATATCACTTTGATTTTGAAAATAATTAAATAATCCAACACATTTTGATTTAGGACATCTAGAGATGGTGCGATTTCTTTTGGAAGCAGGCGCTGATCAAGAGCATAAAACAGATGAAATGCACACTGCTCTAATGGAGGCTTGCATGGTAAGATGAATGAAATGCATATATCAAGTATATTTTCATGCTAGGTAGGGAGAGGTAGAGCTACTATAAATAGCCTTTTCCTTTTGCAAGGCTCCTGTTTTCCTTACTTTGCTGTGGAGTAGCAAGAATCTCAGGTGAACTATTATTTTTAAGTTGTGTGGGATAGTGATAATATGCAATCCAAACATTTG
Source organism: Acomys russatus (assembly GCF_903995435.1). NCBI lineage: Eukaryota > Metazoa > Chordata > Mammalia > Rodentia > Muridae > Acomys > Acomys russatus. Next base: position 16,165,746 of record NC_067164.1, on the reverse strand, counting down.
GGAAGGTGAAACAAGATCGCTGTTTGAGACAAGACTGGACTAACATGGCTACACCACAACATCCTGTCAAAACTTAAGGAGCTTCCACACAGCAGGAGATGCTTGCCTTTAGCCTTAGCACGTAGGGAGACAGTAGATTTCCACACAACACAAGATACTTGCCTTTAGTCTTAGCATTCAGGGAGACAGTAGACCTCCATGAGTTTCACTACAGCCTGGTATACATAGTGAATTTAAGGATGCCCAGAACTATGTATAGAACCCTGTTTCAAAAAACCAAATTGTGTGTGCATGTGGTAGACAAATAAATTAAGGAGGAATTTTCTATAGGTAAATATACTAGAAAGAGAAATAAATGTAAATAGTTGGGCATAGAGCTCTGGTACTCTTTTTTAATATGAACAGAAGCCAGGTATTTGGAGGTCTTGCTAAAAACTTGAAGCTCTTAATTGGAATTTGATTTAACTTTATGGAAGGCATTTCAAAACTGCAAAAATAGCAATGTTACCATGGAAACAAGACACTAGAATTTTCTATTATCTTTTTCTTAGGCCAGAGTGAAGAGCAAGGTGAAATACGTGTGAGGAAGTATTATCAAGGGTTAAGAAATGGAAAAGAAATTCCTTAGTAGTTGCTGGAATAAGATAAGCTTCCTTCTTCGTCGTCTCACTTGAATTTAAATGATGAACAACAAAGAAACATCATGTGCACATTGTATTCCTTTAACACATGATGCGTTTTTTTCTCTACTATTTCAAAATTTTTTCTGCCAAGTCAAAAGTTTGCTCACTCTTAAGATCTTGTGAAAACTTTGCTTTCCTTTATCTGAGGTTTGTCACTTAACCATATAAATATCCACCATGCTCTGCTGATAACTTTGTGGGTTAGGTTCATCTCAGTTCATTTACTTGCCATTTCTTTATTGATGGCTGATAAGCTTCTTGATTAGAGGCACAATTCTTCTCTATTTGTTTTAAACCCTGAAAGTCCTAGTTCCCAATTCTATATGGTAAAAGAGTCCTGGCAACACATAATATATATTTACTAAAGTGTCGGCTGTAGATTGATTCTTGTTTGAGTAAATGTCAGCAAACTTAAGTATATGGTAATTGAGGTGTTTTTAAATTTTAAAACCCTTACGATGCTGACTGAATGTTTTTTTTTACTTGCTCATGAATAGGATGGCCATGTTGAAGTAGCTCGGTTGCTTCTGGACAGTGGTGCTCAAGTGAACATGCCAGCTGATTCATTCGAGTCACCATTGACTTTGGCTGCATGCGGGGGACATGTGGAACTGGCCGCCTTACTTATTGAAAGAGGAGCTAGCCTGGAGGAGGTCAATGATGAAGGTTATACTCCTCTGATGGAGGCAGCGCGTGAAGGACATGAGGAAATGGTGGCGTTACTTCTAGGCCAAGGTAAGCACGTCTAGCACACATTAAACCGTGAAGCTGTAGAACACAAATCTTTGTCAAGACTGGATTTCAGCATTTCACCTCAGAAGAGTTAACTGAGCTAGTGCTTCCAAACTTCTACCTTGTCTGCTGTAAAATGGCTCACACACCCTGCTAAACAAAATGAAGTAGTTTTCTTCAATGTAGAACTTTGAACATCACAAGCTGTGAGAAAATAAACAAAAATCAAGGTTCCTGTGGGCATTTTTCTTACAGTAATATGAAGTACAACAATTCTCCAAGCCTATAATAGAGACTTCTTTGGAGATGGAACACTTAATAATAAATGCATGATGGAACGAGTGCCTGATAGGGAAGCAAAAGGAAACCGCTGAGAAGACTGACTTGATGAAAGTGCAGCAGGCCAGGCGGGGGCGATACACGTGTAGTCACACAGTGCTGCCAAGGCTGAGGCCAACTGTCGTACATACGGAAAAAAACCACTGAGGAAAAACAAATCAGCACACAAAACCAACAGAGCACATCAGAAACTCTTGAGCTCATACCATAAGGAACTTCTGGAAAAAGAGAAATGATCTAGTAGTTTAATTGTCTTACATTTAGATAATAATCTATTATTGGGTTTATAGCCTTATTTTATTTTTCTTTAATTAGGATTTTGTTTTTACTTTGTAAGGTCTGGTCCGTTTAATACAAGTGGCACATTTACATATTTTTATGCAGGGTTCTATTAACTAGAACTTTAAAGTACTGATTTGAAGTATACTTTTTTAAATGTGAGTCATTTATACTGCATGGCAATTCTGTTACTTTAGGCAGTTTTGTTTTTTTTTTTTCCTGTGGGAGTGGCACAGGATGCTCCTACAACAGTGCTTGTCATATCGTGCCAATTAAAATCAGCTATGGTGATGGTGATAGTAATCATGGTAATGTTGCCTAGGCAAGTAAATTAAGTGAATTAACCTTAGTTTGTTCAGCTTTATATAGAATGGTGCTGAAAGCAAAGCCATTGTAAGGCCTTAGGAATATGCTGCTCAGTGGTAGAGTACTTATTCAATGTTCCCAAGGACTTGGGCTTTATCTCCATCCGGCAGCACACAGTTGCCTAATAGGACAGGCCGTGGGCCCTTCTCCAGCACTGCGGCTCCCCTAAATTCAAACTACCTAAGTAAGTGCACCATAACAGTCTGTACGTTGAAGACTGTCTGGGAAATAGTAACAACTTACTGAATGTTAGCTTTTAGTCATTACTGGTACCTTCTTTCTAAGCAAATATTCCAACTACATATATCAAATACAGACTTATGAATGTGATCTGCCCTCCCCCGCCATTTTTGACTGCTAAGAATAGAGAAGAGATACTTCTATTCATTTTAGATACAGTTCATTAGAAAACAGTTATGTTTTGTTTATATCTGAGTAAATTCTTTAAGTAGAATCTTTATTTTAGGAGCAAATATCAATGCACAGACAGAAGAAACTCAAGAAACTGCTTTGACCCTGGCTTGCTGTGGAGGCTTTCTGGAAGTGGCAGACTTTCTCATTAAGGCTGGAGCAGATATAGAACTAGGGTGTTCTACCCCTCTGATGGAAGCCGCTCAAGAGGGCCACTTGGAGTTAGTTAAATACTTACTAACTGCAGGTATGCGTTTCTGCACTTGAGCAGTATAGATCTTTTTATGTTGTTATGGTACACAGTATATGTGCTGAAAAGATAGGATATGCTTTGTGTATATTCTGAATACTTTAACTATCATAGATATATGCAATTTTAACTTCAAGTACTTTAATTTTTTTTTTTCTCAGAGATCACTGTGTGTGTGTCTGCGCCCGCGTGCATGTGCACGCGCACACACGCGTGCATGTGCAGATATGCCACCATGCATATGTTGAGAGGGGGTCAGCTCTCTCTATCCCCTGCTCCTGGGGACTAAACTCTGGGGCGGCGGGGGAGGGGGTCAGATATGGTGTCAAGTACATTTAACTTATGAGCCATTTCTTACAGACTTTCCCCCACTCTCTTTTAAAGAGGTTGTTGATGTGTTCATTCTAGAAGTAGATATAGATATTCTGTCTGATTCAGGAGCTGCGGGATATTGTGAAGGAATAGGCTTATGTTCATTTTTAAAAATGGTTTCAACTAACTGTTGCAGGAGCTAATGTTCATGCAACAACAGCTACAGGAGATACAGCTTTAACATACGCCTGTGAAAATGGCCATACGGATGTAGCAGACGTCTTACTTCAGGCAGGTGCAGATCTGGTAAGCTTTGTCACTTCAATCTTCATTTGTAAAAATAAGACAAGAGCACATCCCTGTGTGCTCAGAGGCTGAACCAGGAAGAAGCCTGAGAGTTTCAGGAGCAGCCTGGCTGCTTGGCTTCGAGGCCTCCCCAGAGTACATGGTGAGACTCTGCCCCATCAGACAAAGCCAAGAAATCAACTCAAACGCTTATTTCTTCTAACTTTGTTAGCTTTTTTTCTTGCTATTATGTGAAGTCACATAGATTCTTTTTTACTGTATTTAGGTTTTTTTCTTATTTTTGTAGTATTATCCAAGTTCACTATTCTCATCCTTTTACAAAGAAATTTTTTGCTAGTGGTAGTACTACAAATTAATTTTCCGTAGTTATTTACTTCGGGCAAATATGGCTTATGAGCATTCCTTTGTAGGTTGGGGAAGAAATTGTCTATTGTGTTTTGAGCATTATTAATAAAAGTGTAAAAAGACAAGTATTTGATAACCTTTTCCCACAAACAGTACATAAACTACTTAGGATGGTATAAGAGATTGTAAGTACATAGTGAAAGTGCAGAAAGCAAGAAAGGTCAAAAGATGTAACTAGTCATTTGAGATAGTTTATTGGCTGAGTAGGGTTTAGCAAAGGAGGGCAGGAAATATGACAAAAACAATGCATAATTGAAAAATTTTTGGAATATTCTGAGAAATTGAAAGGTGTGAAGTGTCTGTAGAAGGAAGGACAAATCCCCCAAGAGCGCTTAGGAAAGTGGGCAGTCGCTAGAGCCTCAACTAGGGGGCATTCTGAGGCTATCCTGTGCTACAGGAGACTCTTCCAGAAAATGATGTGGATCTGAGGTGAGGGTGTATATATATGGAACAATCCTAGGGTGTGTGTGTGTGTGTGTGTGTGTGTGTGTGTGTGTGTGTGTAACAACCCTAGCATTCATACAATTGAGGTGAGAGCGTCACCGAGCTGTGTAAACCTCAGGTGCAGTGTAGGAGGCTCGCCACTAACAGAGGGAAGCGGGTTGACCGTCTGGCCAACGTCCACGTTCTGCAGTTACGTTTATGGAGAAAGGAAAAATTCCTGTCTGTAATTTGATGAGCGTGTCATTTCAGTGCTCTTCTTTTGAAGGTACAGTCTCACCTGTTGCACTTGAAACCACTGCTGTAGTGTCCTGGTAACTAGGACTACAGGTGTGTGTACCTACTGTAGGTTTCAAATTATTACAACAAAACATACATCTATTTTAATTAAAAGTGTATTTTTCTTCATTTCATCATTACATGATATTTAGTATATTTGGGTTGAAAAATAACTCCATTTTTCCTTTTGATTTTCATGAAAAGAGTGATTAACTATTCCCTTTAATTACACAACTGTGTTTTGTTTTGGTTTGATTTTGGTTTGTTGTTTATGCTTTTATTTTAAAACAGGAACATGAATCTGAAGGTGGAAGAACTCCTTTAATGAAAGCTGCAAGAGCTGGTCATGTTTGCACAGTTCAGTTCTTAATTAGTAAAGGTAAGTTTATGTAGAGGAATTGTTTTGCTTTTCCTGAAATATCTACTTGGTTCTATGCTAAGGCATGCTGACATTTGAAGGCTAAAAACCATTTATGGTTATTATATGACACGGAGAAGGGATGCTCTTACCATTAGCGATAAACATCTCATGATAATACGTAGTAGTTGTGAACTACTATTACACCAGACAGCCCGCTCTGGAGAAACACTTATAAAAAAAGTTCTTCTGTGCCAAAGATTGTATATTTAAATCCTATTCTGTTTGGATAATGCAGCGTTGTTTTCAAACAGGGTTTTTGTTTTTGCCACAGAAAACATTTCCTACTTTGGGTTTTTGTTTTTGTTGTTGTTTGTTTTATTTTGTTCCTTTTTTTTTTTTTTTTAAGATTTATTTATTTGTTATATGTGCGGTGTTGTGTCTGCATGTACACCTGCAGGCCAGAAGAGGGCACCAGGTCTCATTATAGATGGCTGTGAGCTACCATGTGGTTGCTGGGAATTGAACTCAGGACCTTTGGAAGATCAGCTAGTGCTTTTAATTAACCTCTGAGCCATCTCTCCAGCCTATTTTGTTTGTTTCTTTGTTGTTTTTGTTTTTATTTTTTTTAAATAGATGATTTAAAATTGAATGAAGAAAATGTGATACAAGACTAAGTGCTTGAAGATTTTCATTCATAGTCAGCAGTTTTTCTTTTGCGTTCTTGAAATCAGAGACTTACAACTTTATATACCATCAAAAATATTTTGGACAAAATTATTACAGAAATTTTATGTTCAAATTGGTTTCACATATACACTATGGTTTTTTTTGAGAATGGAATTACGTCTATAATTACTACTCATTCTTTGATTGAGTTTTAATTAATTCGATTTCACTTCCTCAAATTTCCAGCTGGCACATTACCCATCACAGTCAGCCAAGCCAGGGGGAAAGCTTGCCTTCTTACTTCGCTCTAATGCTTCCTAATGAGAAAGACGGGGAAAACATCACTAGATCTTTATATTCCTTATGAGGCTTTATGTATTTAGCTCATAGACGACAGTGTTAGTCTTTTTCTAAAAATATTTTATTTTCATTGCATATTAAAATTATATGTATATGTGGTTTTGCCCATGGGTTTGTGCACTTGAGCACAGTGCCTACAAATGCCAAAAGTATGCTTAAAATTCCCCAGAGCAAGAGGTACAGGTAGGAGCTTATTGGTTCTTGAAAGCAAACTTGGGTTTCCCAAAGGAGATTCAAGTACTTTATTAAGTGAGCCATTTTTTCTGCGTTTGTATTTTAGTTTTTTAATATAGTAATTTCCTTTGGTATAATATAAGCTTGTATTGTATTATCTTTCCTGGTACATGTTAAAATATTTATGAGAGAATTATATTTTCATGGAATTTACTTTAGAATAATTCTGTATAGGAGAGAAAAAAGAACTTTTGTGAAACACGAGAGGCTGTTTATAATCAATGAAACTGTGTAATGAGTGTGAGGTTTCATTGCACTATTTGCTTTACTCTTTAAAAATAATAAAGTGAGTTAATGGGTATCAGGTTAAGGGTACTTCCCATTTTAGCCAGATGACCTATGCTCGATGCTTGGAGCCCCACATAGTAGAAAGAGAAAATCAAATTACACAAATTGAAAACCTGACTTCTACATGCACACCATGTCACATGTGCGTGTTTACATTCGTCAGCATGAGTGCGTGTGCATACACACACACAACACTTGTGTACTTAAACACTAAATAATCTGTTAACTTTTCCCCAATGGGTGCTAGAAAGTTGGATCAGTGGTTAAGAGCACTTGCTGTTCTTCCAGAAGACTCCTTGGGCTCAGTTTATAGTACCCACATCAGTTAGCTCAGAACTTGCGGTAACTTTGGCTCCAGGGGATACCAATGTCCTCTGGCCTCCAAGTGCATGTGCAAGCACATGGGGCACATAATCTCACACAGGCACATACATATATACATATAAATTAAAAATGAAAAAATCTTTAAATTTTTTTTTTTTAAACCATCTGCTAATGTGGTTTTTTAATGCTTATTTTAGGAGCAAATGTGAATCGAACCACAGCTAATAATGACCACACTGTACTGTCCCTGGCTTGTGCAGGGGGTCATCTGGCAGTGGTGGAACTGCTTTTGGCTCATGGAGCAGACCCTACTCACCGTTTGAAAGTAGGTAACTCAAGTGGCTACCGCAGCATTTTGAATTCTCCATTTTGAAAGTCACACAATTACCATATATTAGTTGTATTTGTAATGGTGTTCTGAATTTTAGTCATCTGGTTTTAAAAAGGGTTCTGTAGTAGATACTTATGTTCAATGTATCTGAGATCTAATGGCTTTTTTCTGTGTCCTCTTTTTTCCTCCCTTCTATATACATTCTTTTAGGATGGCTCAACCATGTTGATAGAAGCAGCAAAAGGTGGCCATACAAGTGTTGTTTGCTATCTTTTAGACTATCCTAATAATCTCCTTGCAACCCCTCCACCAGATGTCACTCAGCTAACCCCTCCATCCCACGATTTAAATAGGGTAAGATTCAAAATTAAAGCATCTTATATTTCTTTTAGAGCTTAAATAATTTTCATTTAAACTCTTATCTTTGTTAAGTTCTCTTCATAATTATGCCAAGGCTAATGGATGTTTGGTATAACTTTTTTTTTTTTATTGATGGGATTATGTTTTCCTTTCTTTTTTAATTATCAGAATAACAACTGGAATTCAGAGCCAATTTTAAAAAAATGAAAGAATGTTAAGGAAAGTAGTTTGATGTAGATACGTCATTGTCTGAAATGGCATATTAAATATGTTTAACAATTCCGTAAGTTATTACTGTGATAGTGGATTGTATACTAAAGATTGATTATAATCCTTTTCTCTTAGGCACCTCGTGTACCAGTTCAAGCACTGCCCATGGTTGTCCCACCTCAGGAGCCTGACAAACCACCTGCCAATGTTGCTACTACTCTTCCTGTTAGGAATAAAGGTCAGTTATACTTCTAAAGACTACTTCGTACATGTCCAGGTGAAAATAAGAAAACAGAAACTAGCCTTTAACAATTATTTTTCACCAACAATGAATTTACTAAGTGGTATCATTAATGTTTTTTGTTTGATGTTTGTTTTAAACCAATGAGAAAAGCAAGTTTCTGGGAGAGAAGATTAGGTGCTAAGAGCAACTGAGAAGAGGTTGAGGTGCTCTGTGTAATGGGATTCTGATTGCCCACGATGTCCTCTAATGAGTAGTCACTCTCACTCATGTTAAGCTGGATGCAGGTGGATGACATTCTGCTCATTTTTATTTATCTTACCTAAGTCTTCGTAGTGATGTGAGACAAAGCTTAAGAAGTTGGATCAAATATTAAATTCAATTTAAAGAATTGGTTTAATGTAGATTTGTATCTAGGACACTTTTTCCTCAACTAATATTAAAGATATGTAAGACACACTTGTTAACCTTAGAATTCTAAAGTCCATTTTTTGACGTGTGTATGTCATACCATGCCTGTTCTTAAGTATGTCCCCAAACATGACGCCTACCAGTTTGAATCAGTTTTTCTTTTGAAAAGTTTTACTTGAAGAAACTATGTGATTTTTGTATCTTGGTTTGGCTGCCTGTATTCTTTTACCAACAAGTATGCTAGGTACTCCCAGCAGTTCTCTTCAGTCACTGCTACCAGCCTATTGTCTTGGCATTCTTTTCTGTTGGTTGCTAAACCTGTTAGCCAGACCAGTCTTACTTACTGGCTGTCAGAAGATACAGGGGATGGCGGAGTCTAGCATCTTTTCTTCCGGGGAAAGTAAATCCCGATTCTCTATTGACTAGGTAGCTGCGTGAATATGTGAATTTTCTACCTCTTTCCTTTGTCAGTCTTAAAGATGGTAGGTCCCAACACAGACATATTTTAGTTGTATTTTAATTTCTTGGTACATCTCACTGGTTTGGACACTCTTTGTGTGTATGTGTGTGTGTTTATAAAAGGCACAAATGCTTTATTAAGTGTGGAAAGTCTTGACTTAGACATCCAAGTTTTCAATACACCTTTAATAAGTAGCCTTATTTTCCTGCTCTTATTATGAGTTTTTACATTCTGACCATATGAACCTACATGTAGCCTTAGACTGGACATGGACTATACCACTTAGGTATCATAGCTTACCTCCGTCTGTTGTCTAATTTTAGCCTTGTGATATTTATAAAATTGTGAACTTTACTTCCCACTATTACTCTATGCACATAAAATACATACATTCTATATTTATGATAGAGAAGGTGGACTTGTGTTTAACTCCTTACAAGTACATTTCACCTTCATGGGTATGATAACTTCGTGCATAACTGTTGGCACTAAACCTCCCAACAGTAACTCTGTAGTGAGGATGCCATTCATGTGCACTTCTGAGGGGGTTTCTTTTTCACACAGCTGCTTCTAAACAAAAGTCCAACAGCCATTTGCCAGCAAACAGCCAGGATGTACAGGGTTACATCACCAATCAGTCTCCAGAGAGCATTGTAGAAGAGGCTCAGGGAAAGTTAACAGAACTGGAACAGAGGATAAAAGAAGCCATAGAAAAAAATGCACAGCTGCAGTCCTTGGAGCTGGCTCATGCTGACCAACTTACCAAGGAGAAGATTGAGGAGCTGAACAAAACAAGGGAAGAACAAATTCAGAAGAAACAAAAAATTCTGGAGGAACTGCAGAAAGTGGAACGAGAGCTACAACTGAAAACTCAGCAACAGCTTAAAAAACAGTATCTAGAAGTTAAAGCTCAAAGAATTCAACTTCAGCAGCAGCAGCAACAGTCTTGCCAGCACCTGGGACTACTTACTTCTGTTGGGGTTGGAGAACAGCTTTCCGAGGGAGACTATGCACGGTTACAGCAAGTGGATCCTGTTTTACTTAAAGATGAACCCCAGCAGACTGCTGCTCAGATGGGTTTTGCACCAATCCAGCCTCTGGCGATGCCGCAAGCTTTGCCTCTGGCAGCGGGTCCCTTGCCTCCAGGGTCCATCGCAAATCTTACAGAACTTCAAGGAGTGATAGTTGGACAGCCAGTGCTGGGCCAAGCACAGTTGGCAGGGCTGGGGCAAGGAATTCTCACTGAAACACAACAAGGGTTAATGGTAGCCAGCCCTGCTCAGACCCTCAATGACACGCTGGATGACATCATGGCAGGTGGGTTTATATTGTTATGAGCAGGTATCAAATATGATTTGCTTAAGGCGAGTAAGAGTGTGCCAGGATTTTTTTCTTTTTTTTCTTTCTTTTTCTTTTTTTTTTATCTTCTTCTTTTTTTTTTTTTTTTTTTTTTTTTAAATATAATTGTTAATCAACTTGAGAACTATTTTTGGACTCTTGACCCATTATGTTTTTAGGAAGTTCTCAGATGGCTACAGGTCAAATTAAAGATAAGTTCATACAATATAAATGACCGAACATGTCTGTCTTACCTCAGTAGGTTGGGAATCTAGGTTTTTGAATAGTGGGTTGAGTCTTGGTTTTTATTTTTGGTTTTGTTTTTCATTTTAAGTTCAGAACACTGGGATTGGGCTTTGGCATTTTGCTTCTGTATTTACATCAATAAAAGGAAAATCGATAAAAGTTGAAGTACAAAGGTAGTAGAGCATATTAAAAAGTCTATTTGTGATTTAAAAAAAATATATTTTATATACTAATGTACCCAACTTCATGGTGGCTATTTAAAGACAAGCAAACAACAATCAAACACCTTGACAACATTAATAAAGTACCAACCAAGTACAGTCTGATTCTACTGTATGTCAGTGATTTTTTTTTTTTTTTAATCCCCTGTGAATGTTAATGTATAGTCTTGTTTCTGACTGTATTATGGGAAGATATGTTCCCCTAACAGTATGGTAAATGACATGGTTTTAAATGTGTAGCCAGAGAGATGTTATTCTATCCTAACAAGGACTGCAACATAAGAAGTGTGTGGATGCTGCTTATTTGGGGCTAATCTTGTGAGCTGTGAGCAGGGTAGGATGAGAGTTCATAGGTTATAGGTCATGAGAATGCTCTGTTAGCTAAAGCACTTCTTCTTCAGGAAGGATACTTGATGATAAGAAAGGGAAGAAAAAAGAGTAAATAGCTGAGTTTTCATTAATTTTCTTCTGATTTCTTCCCATTTAAAGAAGTCATTTGTTTTTACCTGGATTGTTTACTATTTCTAATTTTAATACTCCTAGAAACACGATATTATGATGACTATAATGTATGACTGTACATTAGTGTAAGGTTCATTCTTGAGGAAAGGACTCTGTGTAGTGTTTAGGTAGCTAGGTTGAAATAACACGAAGAGACTAAGAAAAACAGGTGACGAAGATTTTTGCACTTCATAAACTGGCCCAATTTCCCAGTCTTTTAATTTCCTGAGCAACATGCAGTATGCTAATCTCTGTTATTCTTAAGAGTGAAATAAACGACACCAGGAGAATTGCTAATAGTGACTGATAATAAGATTTGTAACAGTCTTAATGTTCATGAGTATATGATTTTCAAAACATAAATCCCTATTAATCACATCTAACTACGTATGGTAATAATAAACTTCAAAGACTTGAACATTGCATGAAAGTGCACAGTAGCTATAAATCCAATGTTCAGTAAGTTAGAGCATAACTCTCTTAATATGTCAGGTTACCAAAGGATTATAGAGTTAAGTGTTATTTATTGATGAAATGAAGACTTGGTCGTTCTATACCAATGACTGTTGGAAAATTGTTTTTAATGTGCTATCAGAATTTACCTGATGTACTTGGGTATAGTTGTCAACAATTTGCTGTTGTAAAATTTTTAAATTCTGATGAGAATTATCAGATGTTTGTAAAGCACCTTTTTCTATTGATTCATTTATTTCCAAAATTTCTGTTTGTGTGTTCAAGGTTATTCCTTCATAAAAGTTTTTTTTTTTCAAACTTTAATGAACGTAACATTTTTAGGGATTATGATAGATTTTCTATTTTCCAAAATGGCTACTACTGTATTGTGCTCTTCTGTGTGAGTAAAGTACCCAGTGGAGAAAGAACAGAATTAAAAGTAATCTGCTGCCTACCCCTAGGTCATTCCTACTTAGCACCTCGCTCACACTCACACGATGTGCACATGTATGTGTACATACCGTTTTCTCTATTCTCGTTGTTTGAACAACTTCTGATTATACTTGTCCTTTCAGTTGACTAAGGTTCATTTTCACATCTTATTTTGGGCTTCTTGTGTAGTGCAACCTCACTGGGCCTTCCTCCCAGGCACCGCCCCCCTTATTCTCCGGGCCTCACTTGTTAGGCTTCTCATATGATGCTGTCGTTTCTTCTGGTACCTAACTGGCCAAGTCTTCAACCTTTCTTAGTCTCCATACCCGCCAAAGCAAAGCTAGGTACTTGTTGAATTTCTCTTAGCCTTTGTTTTATCTTGATTTACAGTTTTCCAAAACTTTGCAAGCATGTGGTTTTCCCTCTCTAATTTGAGTTTTCAAATGTAAAGAAAAGAAAATCCTTAGTACTAGAATTCCTTTTGGTACTTAGATATTTAAATTTTTTTTTTTTGTTTTAGCAATGTAATAAATGATTGAATGGTGAGCGGTTACTTACTATTGATAAAATCGTTTCAAAGGCACCGCAAAGGAAATGAGGGTTTGAAACACCCCAACAAGAAAACTAATTTTAGTATGTACTTTACAATGCATTATTCCAGTTGGAATGTGGATTAAATTTAGACATTTGCCCATGTTTTAACCCATTTAAAATCATAGAATAAAAATCGGTATGGGCCAAGGACGTAGCTCAGTTGGTAGAGAGACCCTGGGTTTGGTCCCTAGTGCTTCCTGGAACAGTTGTGGTGGTGCAGCTCTGTAATCCTGGCACCTGAGAGCTGGAGACAGCAATTGCAGTAGTTCAAGGTCATCTTTAGTCACTTTCCATTTTTGAAAACCTATCAAATGAAACATGTAAACGATCTTAAGAGCTGTAGATTTTATGCGATTTTTGAAATTTATGTATAGGATAGGAACTTTCAGTTAAATTATTTGATCTTTAAGGCCATGTGCTGGCTCATGCCTATAATCCTGGCAATCTTGAGGTTGACTCAAGAGGTCAAGGTTGCAAGACTGAAACTCTGTCTATAAAGACAATCCGGAATAGTATCTGAGTTGGTAGAGAATCAGTAACACGTGACCCTTTCTCTCGATCTGGTTCCTTGATGATTCAAGTGTTTTGTTTGATTTTTTTGTTCTTTGTTTTTCTTTTGACTTTTAAGTGGACTAAAAATGTATGATTTTAGAGTGTGTGTTGCAATAATGTACAGTGTATGTTTGTGCCTGATGTAAGGGTTTTATGTAGATTTCTTAATTGATAGTCATGTTTATACTTACTGTTAAAAGGTCAATTTCAGTATTATTCTTGGCGCAAGATAAGTTCTTTTGCCTGGTTTCAGATTCACCTGTGAATCATAATTGTTTTCTGTCTGGTGTAGTTGACGATACTTGGGAAACACACATCTACACTCTATTCAGAGATTACTGTCCAAACTTAATATTAATGCAACAGCATTCTTACTGTGGTTGAAGAAGAAGACGTTCACACATTAACTTCAGAATTGAGTTATTGGGAGAATAAAATTGGTTAAGCTAATGTCCAGTCTATTCTATGCCTCTGTCTTTATCATTCTCCCACTTCAAACACAGATCTTACTAGCCATTATTATTTAGTCACATATGTGGGTGAAATGAGATCGCAGCAGAATCCTACATAGAAGAGTAAGAATCCATACTGGGAGAATGAGTGTATAAAATATCTTTATTTCTAGCCTGATCTTAGTTTTGTCCTAAGTCAGTGTGATTGCCAAATTGATTGTGAGATATTTTATTCCTCTCAGAATAATTATTAATGTAAGAAAATCCTTTTCTGTGGGAGGATCAAGTTTTTATAGTTGAGAAAACTGTCACACCAGGGCCTTGAAAGTTACTATTGCCCTATTGTGATTAGTAAGTGTGTGGTTTTTTAAATAGTTTGAATTTTAAAAATCTACCATTCTAAAAGTAAAGCAACTTTTATTTGCTCTAAAATATAAGGTGTGAGTTGGCTAGTTTAAAAAAAGAATCACTTCCCTCATTCTTGACTATTTTATCATTTATTCCTTTTCTATGTAATTTTAGTACATAAAATATTTTTGTTTTCAGAATTATTTTGAATTTATATTTTTCGGTTACTTTCATTAAAGAAAATTTGTCTTTCAGATGGATTGTTACATCTTATTGATATTTTGTTTCGAAAACTCTTTAAAATATTTCTTGCTAACAGTGTTTCCTCCTTATTAAGTGCAGTTATTTTGTTCAACAGCAGTCAGTGGAAGAGCATCTGCAATGTCAAACACTCCTACCCACAGTGTTGCTGCTTCTGTTTCCCAACCTCAGACTCCAACTCCAAGTCCCATCATCTCTCCTTCAGCCATGTTACCTATCTACCCTGCCATTGATATTGATGCACAGGTAAGTTCCACGTTTAAGAGAGGTGGTTTCACTGAAATCAGCCATCTTTAAAACGCTGACCTACAGTGAGTGATCTTACACAGCTAAGATTGCATTGTCAAAGACTCTGGATGCATTAATAATTAAAATTCATTTTTAAAAAAACTATTAGATATGGTGGCTCACACCTAATCCTAGCATTTAGAAGGACAAGTCAGAATTGCACGAGTACAAGGCCAGTCCGTGTTTTCATAATCTGGCCTAGCTAAAGCGTTAATGCAGTTTAGAAAGGACACGAATATAAAAGAAGTAACCTAGTAAGATTAAAATAAAACCCCAACTGTGATACCAGTCTTTAAAATTAGGGTCTGGGGGATCAAGAGTTAAAGGTCATCCTTAGCCATGTAATGGTTTGAAGCTGGTTTTAGCTACATGATGCCCTGTCTCATTAGAACAAAATTAGATTGGTGTATATTTTCTTAAATAGGTAGTAGTAGATTGTTGGTAGGCCTGAAACTATGCATCAGTGGAGGACTACTTAAAGTCCTGGGTTCAGTCTGTAGCCTCAACGAAAGGTGTTGCTGTAACTTAATGAACTTTGTTTCCATACATTAAATACTCTTAGTTGCAACTTTTCCCCTTGAGACAGGGTCTCCGTATAACCTAAACTGCTCTCAGACTCCCAACAATTCTTTTGCTTAAGCCTCCCAAGTTCTCGGATTATAGGATGAATATTGGCTTTATATCACTTTTTTTTTTTTTTTTTTTTTTTTTTTTTTTGAGATAGGGTTTCTCTGTGTAGCCTTGGCTGTCCTGGACTCACTTTGTAGACCAGACGGGCCTCGGACTCACAGCGATCCGCCTGCCTCTGCCTCCCAAATGCTGGGATTAAAGGCGTGCACCACCGTGCCCAGCTCTTTATATCACTTTTTAAAAGTGTGATGGGGAGCTGGAGAGATGGCTCAATGGTTAAGAGCGCCACTTGCTCTTCCAGAGGTCCAGAGTTCAAGTCCCAGCAATCACATGGTGGCTCACAACCATCTATAATGCAATCTGATGCCCTCTGCTTAAGATAAAGCACTCCTAGGCAATTAAAAAAAAAAAAAAAGTGTGATGGGATAACATAAGGCATGAGGAAATAGGTAGTGAGTTTATGTAATTACATGATGGCAGATTCCATTGAGGGGATAGAAATGCTTTATATTATCAGAAAGAATACGTATAAGGGTAAAAAAAGATACTGATAAGGTTTAGAAAGCTTGAGATCTATTAGGTAAGTAAGCAGTTCCACTAAAAATTTAGTTGATTGCAGGCATTCAGGAGGCAGAGGCAGGTGGATTCCTGTGGGTTCAAGGCCAGCTAAGGCTGCATAGTGAGACCCTGTCTCAATAAATATATAAGATGTAATTGTCCTCAGTGGTTAAAGGAGCTTTTTATCATGCCTAATAGGCTCAATTTGATTATTGTAATACACAATGGAATCCACCAGTTTTCTTCTGACCTACAACTATGCTATGCTGTACACACACACACACACACACACACACACACACACATGCAAAATACATATATATTCATTATTATATCATTGTTGTTGCTGTAAATTGAGCATGAAGTCTTAGAACAAGATGGAGTTAAAAATTTAGCTTGTTTTCTCTTGAAAAAGGCTAAGAGGTGGCAGGCACAGTATCACAAATCTATAATCCCAGTGCTTGAGAGATAGAGGCAGGAAGACCAAAGGCTTCCTTTTTCAACTATATCTGAGTCTGAGGCCATCTGGACTGCAGAAGACCTTGCTTCACAAGAAGTCAGTGAAGTGAAATTAAACTGAAAGAGAAAAGGTGTCTGTTTGGTGAGACAATTTAAAAAGGTGAAGTATGGAGATGGCTCAGCTGTTAAGAGCACAGCATCCAGGTCAGTCCCAGCACACGCGTGTCAGCTTACAACTCTCTGTAACTCCAGTTCCAGCAGTACTTGGCATCCTCACACCAGCAACACATGCAGACCAAAAAAAAAAAAAAAGTCAATTTAAAAAGGTAAAATGATAGTAAAAATGTTTGCAATTTAGATTTATATTTGTAGTATTTTGATAAATACCTGGGGTGAGGAAATACATACTGTTAATACTTAAAACCAGCTTTTCATAAATCTGAATTTCAAGGAATGTGTGTATATATCATTAAAACCATGTATATCCCAGCACTGAGAGTTCCTTTTATTAAGATGATTTTATTAAGATATGGATTAGTTTGTTTATCCTTAGACAGGATCTTACTATATAGACCAACCTGGCCTGAAACTCAAAGAACTCCCTGCTTCTGCTTCTTAAGTGCCGTGATAAAGGCATGCACTACTATGCTCAGACATGTTTTGTTTTTATTTTTATTTGTGTGTTTTATGTGTGGATGTTCGAACTGCATGTCTTCTGTGTTCCACAAACATACCTGCTCTCTGGAGGCCAGAAGAGGGCATTGAATTCCCAGGAGCTGTGAGCTACCATGTGGGTACTAGGAGTTGAACCTAGGATCTCTGTAAGAGCAACAAGTGCACTGAATCACTGAACCCTCTTTCTAGTCTAAAAAGTTGTTCTGAGAATAAAGAAATCATCTAATCCTCAGGCCAGGTCACTTTCATTACTATCCCAAAAGGAGGCTAAGCATTTTGTGGATTTGTAGTCACATTGTTTGGTGAAGGAGGAAAGCTATGTGTTTGTGTTTGTTTGCTGTGAGTCTTAATTAGCTTACCTAAACACATGACCTGACTTTATCTTCTGGGTAGGGAGAATTACAAGAGTGTCCCATTGCACTGGGTAAGATGCTATCCAGGCTTCATCGCCTCTTGTAAAACTGTGGGAAAACATGTTCATTTATATTTATTACTGACCAAATTGTAGAATTCAGTAAAACTGGGCATTGAATATGCATTATTTCCTTTCTCCTTCTGATCTTCAGACTATTGCATTTGACCAGAAATATGTTCTGATAGTTAGGGGACCAAGAAACTTTATGTAGGGGCCCTTGTATAAAGTTAAGTTCTTGTTTTTAAAACATTTTCAAATAGAATGGGCCCAAAAATGTGTGTCCAAGTACAACTTTTACTTTTACTGAATATTAAGTTATTAATGATGAAACTATTTCACTTATGATACTGCTTACCCAACAGTCTTGTAAATTAACTGAGAATGTGCATAAATTAAAAGAAACTTGTTTATTTATAAGGATTTGACCAACCGATACCAGGCAGTGGTTTGGTGATGATACACATCTTTAGTCCTAGCAAAGATAGGCAGATCTCTGAATTTAAGGCAAGCCTGTTGCACAGAGGGAGTCCCAGGACAGCCAAGGCTACAACAGAGAAAACCTGTTTTGAATACCAAAAACAAACAAAAAAGTATTGACTATGGCTCTTTAAAATATCCCTGTTTGCTGGACATGGTGGCACACACCTTTAATTCCAACACTCGGGAGGCAGATGCAGGTGGATCAAGGCCAGCCTGGTCTACAGAGTGAGTCTAGGACAGCCAAGGCTACACAGAGAGACCCTGTCTCGAAAAACAAAATAAACAAACAAGTGAAATATCTCCGTTAGAGCCAGGGGTGGGGGTGGTGCTGTACAACATTAATCTCAGCGTTTGTGAGGTAGAGGCAGGTGGACCTCCAAGTTCGAGGCCAGCCTGGTGTACAGAGTGAGTTCCAAGACAGCCATGGGTACACAGAGAAATCCTGTTCCAAAACAACAAAGAAGATTTTTTTTTTGTACTGTCTCTAAAAATATTTCCTACTGTAAAAAAGAAAATTGCGTAAACTTTGATACCATGAATGTTTTGGTTTATATGACCAAACTGTGTTAGAACGCACAAATGAACTACTGAAAAATACTAGACAAAGAGCAATGGATGTGAGAGAGTAAACACTCTCCAGTGGGATAGAACACCTTTTTTATTTTAGTTGACCAGGTAGAGGTAGAGCAGGTGTGAGTTCCTGAATTTGATCCTAGCACAAACTGAAGTAAGATTAAACTTGGGCACCCCTGAATTAATTATTTTTTGAGTATAAAGTTTGGTTGACTCCTGTAGACGTGTAAGTAGAAGAAAGGACCGCTGTTTTGCTCAGGGTCTTTTTAAAAAGTTCCTGTTTGAGCCTCTTTGCTATCACATTGACGTCATACGTGTGTGAGCTTCTTGTCTTTGTTACTCTTCAAATAGAAATAATGTGAGAAAAATTAATCAAAATTGTTCTATCCATTATTTCCATTATCTTTTCAAAGGCATAGATGTGAGCTGGGAATGTGGCTCGGTTGGTAAAGAGCTTGCACAGAATCTTGGGTTTGTTAGCCACCGTGCACAACATCGTATTAAACCTGGTACGATGGTATTTACCTCTAACTCAGGAAAACCAGGAGTTCAGTGTCATCCATTGGCGTATAGCATGGTGTAGGCCAGCCTGGATTGTATGAACTATTACGTTTAACTTGTTTGGCATCAATAAAGTCTAGCTGAGTGTGACTTGTAGTTGAGTGTCACAGCTCATGCGTTGATCCTAACACTGGGATGGAGCAGGAGAATGACCTCAGGCTGCTGCTCTGTCTGGAGTACAGAGTGAGCTTGTCTCAGCACTGCCTCCCAGCTCCGAGCGGAAAACAGAGTGGAAGAGTACGTGAAAATGTGTTTTTCCTTCAGTTACCTAAATGTTTGATTTCTCTTTCTCTATTTTTCCTGATTTTGGAATCTGTAGAGAAGTTTCACAATAGTGATGAGGAAATATACTATATGTAATATACATTGAGGCCTTCTACTGTGTTCTGGGAATTTTCACATGCCTAGCATCTCAGCATTTGAAAGTGTGAGGTAGTGGATTAGGAGTTGAATGCTAATTAGCCTGGCGGTTGAGACCCTCTCTCAAAACAAAATAAACAACAACAATCAAAAATACCAATTTCCTTTAAAATTATAGCATATAGGAGTTGAAGAGAGAGCTCAGAGTTTAAGACCACTTGCTGTTTCTTGCAGAGGGGCTATGTTTGGTTTCCATCACCTGTGTGGTGGTTCCAGAGAACTCACACCATTTCCTAGCCTCTCCAGCACTCAAGACAGGGAGGCCCTGGGGGTAGCCGGCATCCATAGAGACACGGTCTCCCTGGGGGTAGCCGGCATCCATAGAGACACGGTCTCAGAGAAAGACTACGTGCTGATTGTTCTCATACACCTGATACCTTACCTGTTAGTGACGACTCTAAACTTGCACATAATCTGGCTTCATCAGAAGATGAAATATTTAAAATTTTAAAGATTTTATTTTTTCGGGTATTTTAAAAATTTTTAGTTATTTTCATTCTTTCTTGTTTTAAGCGTAGTTTAGGAATAATAGTTATCTTTTCTATATTAGAGTTTTTCAACCTGTATAATAATTAGCTTCATTTTCCTGCAACATTTTGATATGTTTTATAATCCTTTGAATTGGGTTTTGTGTGTGGCTGTATCACTGAACTCTCCCTATCTCAACTAGTCATGTAAATAATTTATAAAGGTGCTTGTCTGTTTAAGAGTTTCTCACTGTGTATCCTTTCCTGTCCCTATACTCACTAGATAGACCAGGCCGGCCTGAAACTCAGAAACTCACCAGTTTGGCATTGTTTAAATGTTTGCGGGGCAAAAGCAGTCTTTCTCATGTTATCTTCAAGCATCAGTTGCTTTCAGTTATTAATGAAAAATGGTGCGTGCCTTCTTACTGTAATTAATTTCAGTTCACTAAGGAATTTGGCAATTCTCCTTACTCAGCTTCAATTTTTTTTTTTTTTTTTTTTTTTGAGTTCTCAAAGTGTGTGGTCCAAACTTTTTCAAAAAATAGTTTGAACTTAAATTTAAATTGACTTTATGTAGTCATTAATAGGATCCTGTGATGGACCTATATTCAGTTTGTCAACCTGAAATTATGGAATAGAATACTTGGGGAAAATGATGCTTAAAGTTCAGGTAAATTTATGCTTGATGATGAGAGAAAATATATTTTATTCACCACCTCAGACATTTTTTTTTAACATTTTGTATATTTAAGTTGGACATTACAATTACAAATTACTCTTTAGTCTCCAAAAGAACTTTTAAAACTTATCTGTAACGTAACCCTGTCTGGAGTTTACATACAACTAACAGGGAGCATTCAGCGTGGTGTTTTTAACAGTCTCACTCAGTACTGTAAGATAGGATTTGCGATGCAGTTTGCTGTCTGCAGTGTCCTTCTTGGTCTTCAAAGGCCCATCTCTAGCAGTTACCAGTTTAATGTGGCCACCAGGAAGTTGTGTTATCTGAGCTTTTGTTTTCTTTTCCCTGCAATGAGACATAGCTTCCTTTATTTTTAAATGTAAAACCTGAAATGAAGATCATATACTGAAACACAGGACTGTCACTTATTGAAGCTTCATGTCCTTCTTCGTTGTTGTAGTTGGTGCAGCTCCCTCTTGTGGCCATCCCTGATCTCTGCAGTCAGTGGCTCTGTCTCTGCCAGCTCTTCTGCAGAGCAGCTCTTGAGGCTCCTTCTCCATCACTGACTAGTAGGCTTTTTCTCATTTCTTGACTCTTGATCATTTTCACTTTTTTGTCTTGTTTTTATTTTTTTTGTAATGGAGTTTGGCATTTATAGTTATTGGGAGGGTATTGCTTCTGTATTATGTAAACATTACTATAGAAGAACATTATAAATATTTTATGTAGGTCTAAATTAATAACCTTTCAATATGTGACCTTTTACAGTTACTGTCAATCGTTCGATGTTCAATTAATGTTTTCTGGACAAAATACTACACTACGTGAAGAATGAAAGCAGCATATGTCCATTAGCTTTTAAAGAATTTTGTGGACTGCCCATGGGGCACCAGATCTTTAATTCCAGAGTTTAAGAGGCAGACGTAGGTAGACTTCTGAATTCAAGGTTAGCCTGGTCTATATTGTGAGAACATGTCTCAAAAAACAAGCAAAACAAAGGCATTTTTTAAAAGTCGCCTGAGGATGAATAAAGAAAACAGTATGGCAATTGATATAAATATATTATCTAAGAGTAAATAGAATTTGCCTGACACAGTGGCATAGGACTGCAATTCTACTCTCACTCGGTTCAGCCAATATTGTGAATTCCCAAGCCAGCTCCAACTACATAGTGAGACAAATTTCAAAACAAACCACAGATGAACTTAACTTAGAACACTTTTAGTTACAAGTAGAGCTAGATGACACGCATCTTTACTCAAGAGGCAGGTGGACCTGGGTGGTATACGTAGGGAGGCAGCCAGCTAAGTCTGCAGAGTGTGACCAGCCCCTGAAAAGAAGAAAACCACCACAGTCCCCTAGGAGGCAGAGGAAAGAGAGCATAGAGAGTTCCAAGAGACCCTGATACAAAATTTTAAAAAAAGGAAGAAAAAGAAAACTTTTTTCCCCTGAAATTTTATGTCATATTGAGTTTATAGGCAAGAGTGAGCGCATCCTTTTACATTACCTGAGAATGGTTTTAGTATTGAAAGGCCCTTGTTATTACAAAGGCTTCTCCAGCCTAGTTTGTCAGCCTGTTAGAATACATCTCAATTTTATGTAGGGATTCATGTTGGGAATACTTATTTATATTTAAATCTAACTACATACTTTTAAAAAGTACATTCACAAGTTCATTTTTCCAGACTACCTAAAGAAAACATTTTCCAATAGTCAGACTGATTTCAAATTTTGTTTTGTGTTTTCAAACTAACCTGTAGCTCAGGATGGCATCATCTTCTCTTCCTTCTCCTCCTCCTCTTCTTTCTCCTCCTCTTCCTCTTCTTTTTTTTTGGGGGGGGGGGGGAGGAGACAGAGTCTCTCTGTGTTAGCCTTGGCTGTCCTAGACTCGCTTGTGCTGCCATTAAGAGTTTGTGCCACCACGCCCTGCTTCAATTTTTAACTTAATAAAAAATTGAGGCATACAAATTTCTGTGTCTGAGGCCAACCCTAGAATATACAGTGTTTTAGACCAGCCAGAGACTCTGTCTGAAAAGCCAGGCTTGGTAGCATTCACCTGTATTCCCAGCATTCATGAGGAAATGTATGAATGAGTAGAGACCTCATGAGCTACATAATGAGATCCTGTCTCAAAATGAAACAAAAAGGTATGACTCACTTAGCATCCCAGTAGCCTGCACATCACTCCAGAAGTTACATTCGGCAGCGCCACATCATGATTACAGTCTTTATCTTTCAAAGTATAGGATATCTCACATGTTGCTTCTTAAAGAATTTAGGGCTTTTATTTTATTTTTTTGGTTTTTGAGACAGGGTCTCTGTGTTACTCTTGGCTGTCCTGGACTCACTTTGTAGACCAGGCTGGCCTCGAACTCACAGAGATTCACCTGCCTCTGCCTCCCTAGTGCTGGAATAAGGGCTTTTATGTTCAAACATAGCTAAATTGAAAACAATTTTGTTTTGTTTTTTGAGGCAGCTTCTTTGTATAATAGCCCTGGAACTGGCTTTGTAGACTAGGCTGGCCTCTGCCTCCCAAGTGCTGGGATTGATTAAAGGTGTGTAAAACTGTGCTCGGCACAATTGCTAAGTTTTAAGGCTTTTCAGTTTTTGTTTGTGTGGTTTTTGTGGGTCTAAAACAATTAATTTACTTGGTGTCTATACAGAGGATTCTGCTGCTCTCCTGTGTGTTGTGCAGGTTTTCTGCTCCAGCTAGTAGGCCCTGGACTCCTGGCCCTGTGGCCCGGCGGCCCTGCTCTTGCTCCTGATCTTTTCTGGTGGTCATTCTTGCCTCCTGGTAATTTTCTCCTGTACATGAGCTGGTGAGAGTCAGCTGAAGACCTCAGAGGAATTCTCTACGTAATCTTCAAACCACTTTCTGTGTCATGCTTTCCTCTTCACACACTCTACTCAGCTAGGCTCTGGGCACCTGCCATTCCTATATTTGCATTCCTACATATTTTTTCTTATGAATCACTGTTCTTCACTGCCTATCTCGAATAGTGTGTGCCGTGTTTGTGTACATGTATGTATATTTACATATAGCATAAATATATATGTGTGTATATATCACATATCTATATAAATTGCTGGCTGGGTATGGTGGCACACACCTGTAATCCCAGCACTTGGGAGGCAGAGACAGGTGAATCTCTGTGAGTTTGAGGACAACCCGGTCTACAAAGCAATTCCAGGATAGCCACAGAGAGACCCTGTTTCGAAAAACTGAACAGAGACGGCAGAGGGAGAGAGAGGGACAGAGGTTGAAGGAAGGATAGTTATAAAGGACAAAATCCCAATTTGTTGATTTTTACCAATAAAGACTCAGGGGCCACATGCTAGGGTAAATACCAGCTCAGAGAGGCATAGCACCCACCTGAACTTAGTACTCACCTTATATCATGAAGGAAAAAGCAAAAAGCCCAAGGCCAAAAGCTTGCTTGGTCACATGACAGCTCAGAAAGAAAAAGCCAAAAGCTCGTCTTCTCCACGCTGTCTTCCATACTCTTCTCTCAGTGCCTCTTCTTTCTATTTCATCCCTGTCATCTGGTTACTTGCTCTGCCTCTTGACCTTGGGTTGACTTTATTTAATCCTGTGTGCAGAAAGCTCTTGGAGTAAAGTTGTTTGCTAGGACTGAGCCACACCACAATCAACTGCTTACAATAAACAGTTCTTGGATTAAAGATGTGTGTTAGGGCTGAACTATATCACCTCACAACCTCAGGGTTCACAATGGAATCAAATATCCTGTAACAAATGATACAGGTTCAAGGTCTGCCGGGGGTACAGAGGGGTTCAGTGTTATTTGAAATAGTAAAATGTGAAGTTTGAGTGTTATTTGTAGCTCCAGAAAGGTCGTTGAAGCTAGCATATTCATTTCAGTACTCCAGTGGTGGCAGCAAGGTCATCCTCGGCTAAGGCAGATCTGAGTTAGAAAGTTGCAAAAATCACCCCGCTCCTCACTTCCCCCCCAAAAAAAGAAAAGAAAAGGGAAACAGAATAGCAAACCATAGATTGGCTCCTTACTGGTAGAAGGGTCGGTAGTAAACTACATATAATCCAAATACCTCACATAAACCTGGCTTGGTGGCAGACATGTATAATCCCAGTACTCAGAAGAGGCCTGCTGTAGCAGATGGTGCGTTCCCGCCTAGCCTGGATCACGGAACTTGATGTGTTGACAGTAATAGAGGGGTACAAATGTATCTGTGTATTAATCATTAATGCTGGATAGTTTTTCAGATAAACAAATTAAATTGTCTTTTTTTTTTTTTTAACAGACTGAGAGTAATCATGATACTGCACTAACACTTGCCTGTGCTGGTGGCCATGAGGAATTGGTACAAACACTACTAGAAAGAGGAGCTAGCATTGAACACCGAGACAAGAAAGGTAGCCCTTAGTTTTGTTATTTTACTTTCTGGAATGTGTATGGAAACTATATATTTAGAACTAGTTCATAGCCACATATTGATGTGTAGGTATATTGGAAAACAGCTGCTTAGCATATAGTAAGAAGATGATTTTTTTTCCCCCCCAGGTTTCACTCCACTTATCTTGGCTGCTACAGCTGGTCATGTTGGCGTTGTAGAAATATTGCTGGATAATGGTGCAGACATAGAAGCCCAGTCAGAAAGAACCAAGGACACACCACTGTCCTTGGCTTGTTCTGGGGGCAGACAGGAGGTAATATTTCCCCACAATGTAATTTTTCTGTTCTTCAAATAAGTATTCATGTGTATGTACTCCATATAGGCATTTTGCTGTTAGCTTTATTGAAAGTGCTGTGTGTTAGCAGGAGCACAGTTAGTGTTTCTCACAGAAGTCATATATTGTATGTAATTCTATTAATCTAAAAGTAGTACCTGCTGTAAGAATCCTGTGTGGTGTTTATGTCAAAAGATTAAGCCACTGCAGATGAGGTTTGTGAGCTCCTGGTGTACAGCACCTATGTCTGTCATTCTTCCTGTTCTAGAACTTCAGACAGACCACGTGACTCAAGGTGACTGCTTAGGCCCAAGAAAATGAAATTGTGCAGTCAGTCGTATGTCTAGAGTTTAATAATTAGCCACTTAACCTAGGGTTTTTTTCCCCCCTTCCCCTCAATTTCTTCTTCTATATAGGGGATTCAAGCTAAATCTTTATGGATTCACAACTTAACCAAATTTAGACCTACAAATTGCCCTGCCGTCCATGTTTATTTCCCTGTAAAGGGCTTACTGAGTGAGGCTCACAGCTGTATACCTGCAGGTGGACAGAGAGGAATAACTTTCTAGAGTTGCCCTATGACCTCTTCATGCTTACTGTGTGTGGTACATGCTCCCCACAGTTGGTCACACACAACACACAATAACAAAATTCTTTTTCTCTCTTTTCTTTTTTCTTTTTCTTAAAGAAACTTGTCTTTTTCTCCTTCCCTTCCTAGTTATATTAGACTGACTCAGGTAAGTTCACTAGGTTTTCAAAACAAACTAGTCAATATATTTTCTGTCCAAAAGAGTGGGAAATGTAGCAGAAGTGATACAAGTATACACAGAAGGCAGTGCCCTCCACGTCATAGGTTAAAAGTAAAGGCATGATATGTGTATGGGCTGTTGACTCTGTTCTGTTGAATTGTTTCTTCCTTCTGATTATTCCATCCCTAATTCACAGTGGAAGTGAAGAAAGTCTTTAAAAAGCAGCAGGGTGTGGTAGCCCATGTCTTTAATGTCAGTACTCTGTAGTGTAGGCCGAGGCAGGCGGATCTCAGAGTTAGAGACCAACTTGGTCTTCATAGAGAGCTCCAGCCCCGCCACAGAGTGCCCTTAAAAAAACCAACAGAAACAAACAAAAAACAAAAACAAACCCCCAGATCTTCTGTCTTAGTGTTCTAATGCTATGAAGAGATGTCAGTCATGACTATAACAAGTCTTATAAAAGAAACTTAATTGTGGTTACGTTACAGTTTCAGAAGTTTAGTCCATTATGGTCATGCAGGGAACATGGCATCACGAAGGCATGCATGGTGCTGCAGAAGGTGAGAGCTCTACATTCTGATCCACAGGTAGCAGGAAGAGACTCTGGGTTTGGCATGGGCTTCTGAAATTCAAAGCCCACCCCCAATGATGCACTGCCTCCCGTATGGCTCGCCTCCTAATCCCTCTCAAGGAGCAATGCTCCCTTATGAATAAGCATTCCTATGAGCCTGTGGGTGCCATTGCTATTCAAACTACATTAGATGCCTGTCAATTCAAAATAGAAACGTGAGGGTGGAATTTATCGCAGTTACATACTTTTATAAATACAAATCATAATTTAGCTTGAAATAATAATTCCTTCACATATTGACACAAACTTTATTTTTGAATCAAAGCAATAAATTAACTTCATTTAAAAACAATAAGCCAGGCCAGGCAGTAGTGGCGTAAACCTTTAATCCTAGCAGTCAGAAGGCAGAGGCAGGTGGATCTCTGAGTTCAAGGCCACCCTGGTCTACAAAGTGAGTCCAGGACAGCCACAGCTACACAGAGAAACTTTGTCTCCAAAACAACAACAACAACAACAAAACAAAAAAACCAATAAGGCATGCTTTTGTGAGATGTTTATAACTAAAATAAAACAGATAGGGTAGAGATAGATCCATTAGTAAGTGTGACTGACTAGCATGTTTAAGGCCTTGGGTTTCATTCTTAGTGCCACCAAAAACTAACCAAAGCAGGATAAGTTATAAGTTTTCTTTCTGGTGGAAGTTTTTGCCTATAGGCAGATTGCCTTCATTTGGTATATTAAAACAGGCATTTTTAAATAATTAGTATGATACGGAAAAATCAATTCAATATAAGATTATAAAAACATTTCTGCCGGGCGTGGTGGCGCACGCCTTTAATCCCAGCACTCGGGAGGCAGAGGCAGGCGGATCGCTGTGAGTTCGAGGCCAGCCTGGTCTACAAAGTGAGTCCAGGATGGCCAAGGCTACACAGAGAAACCCTGTCTCGAAAAACCAAAAAAAAAAAAAAACATTTCTGTTACCTTTACATAATGAAATTTAGAATATATATATATATATATATATATATATATATATATATATATATATATATATAAATTCTGTTATGTGGCAGGTACTTTAGAACACTCACTCAAACCATTTTAAAGAGACATGCTAGCTCATAGTTGTTATCGGTTCGAGCCTCTAGACTTGGAAGGGAAAGGCAGAAGGATTGCTGCAAGCTTGCGCTATATAGTGGTTATTCATGGCTATATAGAAAGACACTCCCATTACAATAATACAGAATAGGGGCCTGGAGAGATGGCTCAGTGGTTAAGAGCACTGTCTGCTCTTTCAGAGATCCGAAGTTCAATTCCCAGCAACCACATGGTGGCTCATGACCATCTATAATGAGATCTGATGCCCTCTTCTGGTGTACAGGCGTACATGTAGGCAGAAAGCTGTATATGTTATAAATAAATAAATGTTAAAATAAAAATGTTTAAGCGGGCATGGTGGCGCACACCTTTAATCCCAGCACATGGGAGGCCAAGGCAGGCAGATCACTGTCAGTTCAAGGCCAGCCTGGTCTACAAAATGAATCCAGGATAGCCAGTGCTACACAGAGAAACCCTGTCTCGAGAAACCAAAAGTAAATAAATAAAGTTTAAAATAATGATAACAGAATGGCCCATCATGTAGAGATATTTACCAATGAGCCCAACAATCTGACTTTGATGTCCCACACATACGATAATTAATAAAAGTAATAAAAAGAAAAAAAAACAGGAAATGGCTCATTATGTCAAATTGCATGAGACCCTGCCTCAGTGAGGTAGAAGCTGAGAACCAACTGATGAAAGTTGTCCTCTGCCTTTCACCCACATTCAATATGGGCCTGCACATACATAAACATACTGTGAACAAAAGCTATTTAAATCATCCTGGCTTTAAGAAAAGCTATCTATATCTTTATCTAAACAGATAAAGTTTTAACTGATATGTCTCTGAATGGCCAAAATGCTCTTAATACTCAGCATTTGGCTATCAGAGAAATGGAGTTGAGACCCAGCAGTAGTATCAGCCAGAGCTCCATTGTTGATGGAGAATGCCATGCCCACAGGCGCAGATCTAATATTAAGGTTGTTGCAGTAGTCAATATATGGGAAACAATTTCAACTCTTCTGTTAGTGTAACAAAACAAAACAAAAAAAATACTAAGTGCCATTAGTCCCAGATCTGAGCTGGCTGTCAGCTTGGTTTACATAGTGAGACTCTGTGCCCTCCTCCCCTACCCAAATTGTGATTGGGTGTCTTATATTTTTAGTGCATTCAGATATGTATATAAATGAACCTTGTCTCATTTTCTTATAACTATAAAAGTAACAAAAGTACTCATCTGAATGGCCTTACCAGAACACCTGGGGTCTGAAGCTTTTGTGAGCATTAGCTTTTTCAGTGTGGTGTTTTGTTTTGTTTGCTTACTTGAGAGCTCTCTTGTCTTCTGAGGCTGTAAGGATGAAAAAACTTTCTTATTTCATTATATACCAGAAAAAAATCAGAAGTTTAATTCTTCCCTTTTCCCCTCCCCCAGGTGGTGGAGTTGTTGTTAGCTCGGGGTGCAAATAAAGAACACAGGAATGTTTCTGATTACACACCTCTAAGCCTGGCTGCTTCTGGTGGCTATGTGAACATCATCAAAATACTGCTAAATGCAGGAGCTGAGATCAATTCAAGGCAAGCTTTACTTTTTGTCTGTAGAATGTTGTGCTATAAATACTTGGAAAATGCTGTCTTGGTGTATAAAGACTTTTATTACAATTTGGAATAAAAATTTAAGATATGTCTTATTCAAGTTTTTAAAATGTTGATAAAATTGAAAATACAAATTACTGTTCTTGGGTACTAAATGTTATACGGTTTTTATTTTTTTAAAGATGTATTACTTTATTATATATGTAATGTTCTGCCTGCATGTGTGCCTGCCTACCAGAAGAGTGTACCACATCTCATCATAGATGGTTGTGAGCCACCATATAGTTGCTGGGAAATAACTTAGGACCCATGGAAGAGTAGACAGTGCTCTTAACCTCTGAGCCATCTCTCCAGTCCTTGTAGTGTTTATTAAACAGGAAGATAGTTGCTTCTTTGTCATAGGATTGAGATTGGTTCCGTAGATTGTTATTATGTGGCATCTAATAACAGTTCTCCAAGGAAGTTTTAGTATCTCAAAAGATGGAAGGGCTGATAAAAGTAGTTAAAATTTTAAGGAAAGAAACAAGAGTGTTAGCCAGACTCCTGTAATCAGAGTGCGTGGGAGGTTGAAGTGAGAATCAGGAAGTAAGGTCATTCTCAGCCACTGTGCCCAGTTAGACGCTAGCCTGAGAGCCCGGCCTGGTGGCCCACACCTTTAATCCCAGCACTTGGGAGGCAGAGGCAGGCGGATAGCTGTGATTTTGAGGCCAGCCTGGTCTACAAAGTGAGTCCAGGACAGCCAAGGCTACATAGAGAGACTGTCTCAAAAAAAGAAAAGAAAAAAAGAAGCCATCCTGAGCTACAGGTTGGTTTGTCCCCCAAAATGAAAGAATTTTATATTCAAAGTTGTTTTTTTGTTGTTGTTGTTTATTTTGGGGGGGGGGTGTTAGAACCATTGCTGCATCTCTGCTGTTACACACAATTATGTTTCCTTTTATTCCCCATATTTTTCATGTTCAGAACTGGCAGCAAATTGGGCATTTCTCCACTGATGTTGGCAGCTATGAATGGGCATACAGCTGCAGTTAAGCTCCTTTTAGACATGGGCTCTGATATAAATGCTCAGATAGAAACCAATCGGAACACTGCCCTTACTTTAGCCTGCTTCCAAGGACGGACTGAAGTGGTTAGTCTTCTGCTGGATCGAAAAGCAAATGTTGAACACAGAGCTAAGGTAAGAAAAAGACTGAAGCATACCAGGTGTCTGCTCTTTGTTACTGTGGCAAAAATGTCTGAGAAACTAAATTTCAAGAAGGAAAACAAGTTTATTTTAGAGGTTATGATTCACTACTTTCTAGTCACATTAATCTATATACATAGCTAAAGTTCTTTGTCAACTTATGAAAATACTTGGCCATACATTTTTATAGGTATTAACGGTAAGTTATTAGGTGAAAACAATGCAATTTTGCAAGGGCAGAATACATTATCATTCACATCAATGGACTATTGTTTTTAAAACTACATGTGTTATCTGTAGGCACGGTAGCAATCAATCAAGACACAGATACTTGCTATACTTTTAAATAGGCTTAGTTAACCTGGGGTAGGGCAGATATCAATCCTCTGAACTGCTTTCCATAGTAGGGCCTCAGGCATGGGATCCCTGCCTCAATCCCATGCCATCTGCTTCCAATTACTTCTATCAAGCTACCTCCCATCCATAATCCCAAATACTTGCTAATGTTCTTCATCTGGGCTGGATTCTCCATCCATGCTGCTGGCCATGTGCTTCTCCTCCAGCTAACCCATGGCGGCCTTCCTCTCTTCACTTCAGGTCTTTCTCCTTCTCTTCTTGGCAGTCCTTCTTCCCAGAATTCCTCTCTCTCTCTCTCCTAGCCCCACCTATCTCCTCTGCCCTGCCCAGGTGGGATGGCTTTTTATTAAGCAAAAGGTTGGTCACAGAGAAGGTAAGCACTAATTAGCATCAAAATACATCAGACCATCCCCCAACAATGGACTTGTATCTTATTCAAATCTTGTTTACCATAACACTGATTTTAGGTAGAATTAATATTTTAATTGACTGTAACTCAAACATGTATCAGTAGAGAGATTTATGAATCTGTACAAAGTATACCATATTGCTCCCTCAGATTGTTAACATTTTGGCTATTTCTGGTCTCTTCCATAGTTTTTTTTTTTTTTTATTGTTTTTTTTTTTTTATTTATTTATTTTCCATTAAACCTAGACTGGCCTCACACCACTAATGGAAGCAGCCTCTGGTGGGTATGCAGAGGTGGGCCGAGTTCTTTTGGATAAAGGTGCTGATGTAAATGCCCCTCCAGTGCCCTCCTCAAGAGATACAGCTTTAACCATAGCTGCAGATAAAGGGCATTATAAATTTTGTGAACTTCTCATCGGCAGGTATGTTATGCACATATCCTTTGTGTATGAATGTAAGTGTTACTATTCTCTGGGTGTTTCTGTATAAAATTGTAAAAGGCAAGTGTAGCTGTACGTTTCTTTCTTAACAGCGCTTTAGGCTTTTAAGTTGACAGTCATTGTTCAGGGTCAAACAGGATCAAGAGAAGTTGCTACTTGCAGTTACTTGGAAGCTGTCTTGCAGTTTCCCATAGAATGCTTGTCACTTTTGGCTTTTGCACTTGAAAATTTTTTAATTTTCTGTGTGTAGTGGCACATGTCTTTAAATGGGAGGCAGGTATATCTCTGTCAGTTAGAAGCTGTTCTTTGTAGTAAATTCTAGGTCAGCCAGGGCTATGTAGAAAGACCTTATCTTAAAATATAATCTTAAATCCCTTTGCATGACATTCTACGTAGTATTTGTTTCCGACTGTACTTAACTTATTAACAGTTATTCTTATTACTATGAATCTTACCTACTAACTGGACACTAAGTTGATACTTCTTTTGTCTGTATACTGTAAATATGAAAATACAAATAGTCTGAGGTGGATATTGCTTCATATACACTTTATTTAAGGTATTAAATGTGCAATATTTGAAGAGTTCAGAGTTGTGCAGTAATTTTTAAAATAAGGAAAGCATTATTGAATATATGAATATTTAATTTATACAAATTCTCTGTAGGGGCTGGGGAGAGGGCTCAGTGGTTAAGATCACTGACTGCTCTTCCAGAGGTCCTGAGTTAATTCTCAGCAACCACATGCTAGCTCACAGCCATCTATAATGTGATCTGATCATACTGTGTACATAATAAATAAATCTTTAAAAGAAAAAAAAAACCCAAATTCTGTGTGATAATACATTTCTTAGAAAAAAATTCCTTAGTCCTTGAGTCCATGTAAGAAAGTGCCGTCTTTCATTTCCAGGGGAGCTCACATTGATGTGCGAAACAAGAAGGGGAACACTCCGCTGTGGCTGGCAGCAAATGGTGGACACCTAGATGTGGTTCAGCTACTGGTGCAAGCAGGTGCAGATGTAGACGCAGCGGATAACCGCAAGATAACGCCTCTCATGGCTGCATTTAGAAAGGTAGCGCTTCTCATCCTCACTCACTTCCACTGCACATGGCTGATTGTGCTAGGGAGAACATGACTTGGCAATTATTTTAAAGTCATTTCTATGACATAATAACTTTGATGAAAGCAGTAATACTATGTGCAAATAAAAGCTTTACTGGCAAACCAAATAGACCCAGTGTTTCAGAAATTCTGTGAATACGATTGATACAGGGCATCAAAACAAAGGATACTTGTAAAAAGATATTCTAGGTTGGCTATCCGGATGACTCTGGGTAAAGGCGCATGTCATGAAGTCTGGCAACCAGAGAATGAACCTTGGAACTTACATAATGGTAAAAGGGAAAGAACCAACTCCACGAAGTTGTCCTCTGATCACTATATGCCTGCCCTGGCATAGGCACTGTCTTAGTGTTTTATTGCTTTGAAGAGACACCATGTTGAAGACAACACTTATAAAGGCAAACATTTAATTGAACCTGGCTTAAGTTTTAGAGATTCTGTCCATTACCATCATCACGGGAAGCATGGCTTCCTACAGGCAGGCTTGGTGCTGGAGGAGCCAACATTTCTATATGTTGATCAGAAGGAGACTCTTCACACTGAGCAGAGCTTGAGCACTAGGAGACCTCAAAGCCTGCCCCCACGGTGACACACTTTCTCCAGTAAGCCCACACCCTGTGGGCCAAGCATTCAAACACATGAGTCTATGGGGGCCAAAACCTATTTCAAAGCCCCACAGGCATGTGGGTATGGGTCACACGCCTTTAGTCCCAACACTCAGGGGGGCAGAGGCAGAAGGATTGCTGTGAGTTAGAGGCCAGCAGGTCTACAAAACGAGTCCAGGACAGGCAAGTCTACACAGAGAAACCCTGTCCTGGGAAAAACAGCAACAAACAAACAGAAAACAAAGACAGCACCACAGGCACCGACATACATACATCATGAGCATATGCAATAATAAGTAAAATAAAGCAGATACATTTTTAGCTGCACGTTTAAATCTAGTTACAATCTTAGTCTTTCACAAAATAATATTTGAATGTTTCTTTCCATCACCATTATAGGATAAACAGTTTTATGATTGATGGTGTGTTTGTTTATTTTTTGGGTTTTTGTTGTTCACTTGGTTTGAGAGTATTGCCTTGTTTTTGTTATTGTTGTTTGTTGGCTTTGAGACAGGATCTCATTATATGTAACTTTCGTTGGCTTGGAACTTTAATGAAATTCGTAGATTATACACCTGCCTCTGCCTCTAGAGTACTAGGATTACAGGTGTACACATATTTTCTTTGTTTGTTTCAAGACAGGGTTTCTCTGTGTGTCCTTAGATGTCGTGAACTCTTCAGTATTTACTAATCTCTGATATGATATCCATCATTTAGATAATACGGCTAGACAGTCGTTAGTTAGTATATGTATATGTACATGCAGGAACTTCCCTTATAGACCCTGCTGGCCTTGAACTCAGAGAGCTGCCTGTTTCTGCCTCCCGAGTGCTGGGATTAAAGGTGAGCTCCACCACCACTTGGCTAACCACACATTTTCAATGAAGCAAAAGCAACTTTTTCTTTCTCTGGTGCTATTGCACAGAGCTGTGTGTGATTTTATTAAATAATTTATTTTAAAATATACTACTGGTGACTTAATGCAGTTTTAGCTTAATTTCTTATTTAGAAACCCAATGGCTATTTCAGGAACTATGTTTGAGAAAGAATTTTGTGCTCTCGTCTGACTTGAAACTTTTTTTAAAAAAATAATTTATTTATTTGCATTGGTGTTTTGCCTGTGTGTATGTCTGTGAGAGGATGTCAGATCCTCTGGAACTGGAGTTACAGACAGGTGTGAGTTGCCATGTGGTTGCTGGGAATTGAACTCAGGACCTCTCGAAGAGCAGCTAGTGCTCTTAACCGCTGAGCCATCTCTCCAGCCCCTTGAAACTTCTTATATAAAATGAGTCTTGAATTTAAAGCATGCTTGTTTGCATCAACCTTTCTGAAGGAGGCCCATCTATGTATGTTGTATATATTTTAAAATTATATTACTTTAGACATCCTTCATTGGGCTGTAGCTTAATGAAAGAGTAGTTGTCTAGGTATTTAGACCAATTTGACCTCAGACTCAAAAAGATCCGGCTTCTTCTGCCTACCCTGCACCACCACTTCCCGTGACTGATTCTTGTTCTTTACTCCATTTTGCCTGTGGTTCTCATAGCTACAGAGCTACTTGCTTACCTTTCCCCCTTTAGCATTCAGATCTACTCTTTGCTTGGTGGCGGCTTCTCTAATTATTCTGACTTAGTCATTAAGTTAACATTTCTTGCCATTCTGATACATGGTGTCCTCTTGGTGTGCTAGTCAAAGCCGCCACAGTGTGGTGTCTGTAGATCTCACCTTCCATGTGGATCCATAACGTAAGAGAGAGCCACATGCTTGATTCTTCTCTTGCTTCCATTCTGCTGACCTATGATCTTAATAGGAGGTCTATGACCTTCCTTGTTTTTCTAGTTGTTTGTTATCATTATCATTTATTATTACTTTTTTACAAGTCCTGGAATTACAGAAATAAATTACCAGCTGAGTGGCTCATGTCTGTAATCCCAGCACTTGGGGGAGAGAGAGGCAGGTGGATTGCTGAGGACAGCCAAGGCCACACAGAGAAACCCTGTCTATAAAAAACAAAACAAAACAACAAAAACATGAATAGATTACCAAGTCCAACAGCGTAGCTACCTACATTCCTCCCCCCTCCACCCCCTTTTTTTTTTCATGAATGCTAATGCGATGGGTGCTATATTAGTGGTGGCATAGAAATATTTTAAAGACTGTAAGTATCCAGTTAGAGCCTTTAAGGGATAAAACAAATAAATACAAATTAAAAGGAGCCCAGTTCTCCTCACACATGTAATTTCAGTACTTTGGAAGCTGGAATAGTACAATCTGTCTTACACATAACATAACAGGTTCAAGACTGGCCTTGTCATAGTGAGTCCTCACCCTTAAAAGGAGGAAGGGGCCACATATTTTTAATAACAGCACTCAGGAGCCAAAAGCAGGCAGAGATGAGCTAGAAGCCAGCCTGATCTATTTACATAGTGACTTCCAGGACAGTTAAAACTCTATACTGAGCTATTGACTCAAAAAGGAGAGAGATGCAAATATCTTAAACCATGACAGGGTGGGCAAAATAGCTTAGGTAAAGGCACTTGCCATATACACCTGGCAACCTGAGTTTGCTCCCCAAACCCAAGTAGAGGTATAAGATGAAAATGGAACGCACACATGACATAAAGACATGAGCATGTATGTAGAAGGAAGTTCCTGCATGTACATACGCATACAACAGTAACGACTGTCTATCCATATTATCTAAATGATAGATGTTATGTCAGAGATTAGTAAATACTGAAGAAAAAGGACAGTGGCTCCTAACTAGAACCGTACAACAATACAACAATTTGTGTGTGTGTGTGGAGTTTGTTTCTGTGTAGTCTAGACTGTTGTGGGACTCTTGGTCCTCACACTCAGCCTCACTTAGTGTTGTGATTGTAGTGATGGGCCATGGGACCTCTTTGGAAATCATTTTTTTCTTTTTCTTTTCCTCTTTCTCTCTTTCTTTCTTTCTTTCTTTTTTTAAAGGCAGAGTCATGGTCTAGTCCCACCTATACGAGGCATGCTATGTACTCCATACTGGCATTGAATTCATAGAGGCCTCCCTGTATCTGTGGTGGAATCAAATGTGTATGATACCAAGCCTGGCAATTATTGTTACTTTAGTGCTTAGAATTGAAAATGAATGAGAGCAGGAAAAAAGGATGAATGAAGTTTGTAGAATATTTTCTCATTGGATGCCTCTCTCATTTCATGAAACTATTTATTCTTTTATTTAGAGTGTTCAGAATTTGGTTTTGGTTTGGGGGAAAAACAAAGTGAGAACGAAAAATGTAGTTGTTAAAAAAAAGAAAATGTAGTTATTGGAACAAAAGGCTCTGCTTCTTTTTTATATTATAAATACACAACTAAGTCTTTATACCATTAATATTAATTAATGTCAGTGTTACTTCAGACAGTGTGCAGATTTACTGAATTCCATTAGCATCTCTTCTTATTTGACAGTGATATCTCTTTTTAGGGTCATGTGAAGGTGGTGCGCTACTTAGTGAAAGAAGTGAATCAGTTTCCATCAGATTCAGAATGCATGAGGTATATAGCAACCATCACTGATAAGGTAATATGGCATTCAAATTCACCATGTATATGAGTTGGGAATTACTTTTCGTTCATACAGATTTCACACCAGTAAGACTCAATGGGAGAAATAAAGTCTAATACTAACTTTTATTTATATAGTACTTATAAACTTTTAAAAGATTTACCTGGATTTGTAATTTATTCTGACAACAAGCTCAGAAGATCCTTATTCTCAAGCAAGAAAACCTAGATACCTTGGACATCGCAGAATTTGGTACAGCTGTAAATGTGAGGATTGGTGGCAGAGCAGTTGCTTAACTTGCTATGGTCCTGCATTCTGTCCCTGCCGTGACTCTGTTCTGCCCAATACTTTTGGCTTGAGTTTTGGCAGATATTGGGACGAATAAATAAATCCTATAAAACATCAAATTGATTGTGTGTGTATGTGTGTTTGAAATGTCTTTATATATGCCTTTGAAAATGGAGGAGGCTACCAGGTGTGGTGGCACACACCTTTAATCCCAGCTCTCGGGAGGATTGCTGTGAGTTCAAGAACAGCCTGGTCTACAAAGCTAGTCCAGGACAGTCAGGGCTACACAGAGAAACAACAAAACAAACGAGAGAAACCCTGTTTAAAAAAAAAAAAAAAACAGCAACAACAACAACCCAACCAACCAAACAAGGCAAAACAAAAAAAAGAAAGAAAATGAAGGAATCAAACAAATCTAGAAACTATTTTGTTGCCTGATAGTAAGCAGCTCACTCCTTCCTTCAATTTTATTTACAGTAACTAGTTTATTGAATTGACTCATAATTTCTATGGCAATTCACATTATGTAATATTAGGATTTTTTTTTTTGTGAGGAGTTGAGATGGATTAAAATATTTTAATTGTATTTTGGAATTCTTAGAAAAGGGAAATAGATCTGGCTGCCCTCGAACTCAGAGAGCACCTGCTTCTGCTTCCCAAGTTCTGGGATTAAAGGTGTGTGCTACCATGCCCCAGTAATAGTTTTTCTTTTTCACTTTTATTTGGTTTGTTAGGTTTTTGGTTTTTTGAGACAAGGTTTCTCTGTGTAGCTTTGGCTGTCCTGGACCCACTTTGTAGATCAGGCTGGCTTTGAATTCTGAGAAATCTGCCTCTTGCCTTCCTGAGTGTTGGGATTTACAGGCGTGGGCCACTGCACCTGGCTGGAGGTAATATTTTTACTGCTAGACTTATTTATATTGTGTGTATGAGTGGTTTGTCTGCATATATGTACATATACCATTTGCGTATGCAATATGTTTCTTATCAAATTAAAGGCCTAAACTAGTTTCTAATTTTGAAAATGGGAAGCTCTTTCTTGTGGTTGTTTGGAAATGTACAGTTTGTTATCTGCTCCTTACTCCCCCACCCGCACACCCCAGCCACTTTTTAAGTACTTTAATGAAAGTCATGTTTTTAGGACTCTTAAGTTTGAGTTGTCTTTTGAGGCTGGAAACATCTCCAATTTTCCATTGCAGGAGATGCTGAAGAAGTGTCATCTTTGTATGGAGTCAATAGTACAAGCCAAAGACAGGCAGGCTGCTGAAGCAAATAAGAACGCTAGCATACTGTTAGAGGAGCTAGACCTGGAAAAGGTAACGGAAGATTTGCAGTGGGGCTCTTCTGCTCTTTCTCCCTGAATTCATAGTCTGTCCACGATGTTTACTTTTGTCTTCTGTTAATACTAATTTCTTTGTCTCTAGTTTGTCACAAATGGTAGTAGTTATTATTTAAGTGTTTACCAAAGCTGTTTTTCGTAGTGGTGCACACCTTTTATCCCAGTGCTCAGGAGGGAGAGGCAGGAGGATCTCTGCGAGTTGAGGCCAGCCTGGTCTACAGAGTGAGTTCCAGGACAGCCTAGGCTGTTACACAGAGAAATCCTGTCTCCAAAAAACAAACAGAAAAATAATAATTGTAATTTGTAGCACAAGGGGGAAAGTGTGTGTGTGTGTGTGTGTGTGTGTGTGTGTGATTTTTTTTTTTTTTTCCGTTTGTTTGTAATTTTAACAAAATTTTATTATAGGGATCACATAGACCTGGAAGGAAGCATATATTCTATCTAGATTTTAGTCTTATTTCAATTAAATTTCTTTTAATTCTCAACTACAACCCTAATCCCTATATCTTATGCATTGCCAATAAATTTATCAAATGCCACATCTACTACAAGGCACAAGTGACAGTTTCAGACAGTTTGTATGTTGAGTTTGTCTTTAATACAAGGTACTGATCCCAGGCCAGTCTTGAACTTGGTAAGTATGTATCCTAAGGCTGATCTCAAACTGAAGATTCTCTGTGTCATCCTCAGTGTCTTGAAATTACATACATAGTAACATGTCCATCAGGTTGTTTTAAGTGAAAGCATATCTTACATGTTGCTTTCTCAGGTAGAGTGAAATACTTGGGCAGCCCCTGGCTCCTCTGTGCTCTTTTCTTATGGCAGTTCTTTTTCACACCTATATAATCTAGGTTGTCTCAATATGATATTGAATAGTTTGAGATCCAAATTCTGCTGTTAACTTCTTTATTTTTTAAGATTTATCTTACTTGTCAGAAGAAGGCATCAGAACCGTTGGACTGTAAGTTAGAACCAATTTTGAGCTGCCTATTCAAAAGATACAGCCAAAAAGAGGGTAGAAAGCTCTGAGTGGTAGAGAGCTTGCCTAGCTTCCAGATGGTTCCCACGTCAGTATCTAGCAGTACTACACTGCTCCTCCCTTCAAGAACAAGCTTCCTTCTGAGAAGTGTCTTTACTGCCTAATATTATTTCCTTCCCCCAAGCAAGGCCTTGATCAGTGTTGGATGTGTCTTCAGCCCTTTCTACCAGTTTTCATGATTGCTATCATCTAATATAACAACCCGTCTTAAAACCAAACCAAACAAACAAAAAAGCCAGCCAACAGCAACAACAAAAAGAAAGCCAATAACTGTTTAGCCAAGATACATTTGTACCTATGATGATGTCTGTATATTAAGTACATAACAGAATTTACAACATAATTGTAAACTATTAATCCAGAAAGTAGCTTAATGCACGTGGTGGTGCATACCTTAGCCCTCCAACCCCAAAAAATGTGTAAAAAAAGAAAAAAGTAGGGAAAAAAAAAAACCTCAGTCGTTAATTTCTTTTTTCTTTTATTAGAGTAACATGTTCAGTTTAAACCATGAAGCAAAGAAAAATACCTTATGGCTAAAATTAAAAATCTAGTACATTACTGAAAGTTTTTTTTTTAAAGTTATTGTATATTTTATAATTATTTATAATTAACATATTAAGGAATTGTAAGACCTTGTAAAAATCTGCCCACAAGTACTGTTCCTTACCACTCTCTACAATTTTTAAAATTCGTTTTGGTTTTAGGGCAGTGACTCACTATACACCCTGCCTGGCCTCAAAACAGCTGACTATGTGGACCAGGCTGCTCTCAACTTATAGAGAGCAGCCTGTCTCTGCCTCCCAAGTGCTGAGGCGGGTATGCCTCCATACCTGGCTTCAAAGGTAGTTTTAAAAAGTGAAGTGCTGGCCTGGACTTGATTCCTTTAATCCCAGCATTTGAAAGGAAGGACAGGTGGATGTCTGGGTTTGAGGCTAATCTGGTCTCCATAACCAAAGGCTATATAATGAGTTCTTGTCTCAAAAACAATAAACTACAAGCTAAAATTGCTTTATAGGTCACATTGTCAGTCCATGATGGCCATTCTTTGTTTTGATCATCTTGGATCTTCTTGAATGTCCTTAGAAGCCCTACTGTTTTATTTTCCCTCCATGCTACCTTCCTTTGTCTTTTCAGTTTTGAACATTCATTTTGTTTTAAGTTTATGTAAGGTTGCATATAGTCCAGTCTGTCCTAAGAGTGATTGTATAACCGAGGCTAGCCTTGGATTTTGATTTCCTAAGTGCTTGGAGTATAGGTGTTTGCCATCATAACCTGGCTGTAACATGTCTAACATTTGATTTTACCTAGCTCTCTCCACCAGTACAAAGTATATGCTGTAGAATGGTTGATACTCAGTCAACTGTGTTGAATAAATAAATTCATAGTATTTATTGAATGAACAAATAAAAAGTGTTTATACATTGTAAAAGTGTACTTTTTAGTAACTGTAATGCAGATAAATCTCTCATACTTGCTGTTCTCTCTCAGTGGCTGGGTGCTGGTTTTATGCCATTGTGACTCAGGGATTCTCTTGAAGCAAGAGGATCAAAGGTTGAGGCCAAAATACTTGTTTTTGCAGGATATTAGCAATTTGAGTTATGTTCTTGACAGTATGTATACATATATACAATTTGTTGAGATTGAATCTTGCCCTTTAACCCAGACTGGCCTCACTCCATACCACCCCCACCCCATATTTTTTTTCTATAAATGTCCCTAACTTTTTAAAATGTGTAAGGCTGTCTGTATATACAGCCCCTTCCCTAAACTCTTAAGATGCTACATGAAAACACCAGTCCCCCATCCCAGCACATGTGTGCCATGTGGTCATCATGCTTTTCCTTTCTGCTTCACTGCCTCTTCAAGCTGTAGAATCATTTACATCACACTGCCCTTTCACTCCTTGCTCCATTTTAGCTTATATCCTCTACCCCAGTAAAATACATGTGTTTAGAAAAGGAAAATTAATTCTACCTTAACAGCTTTCACTTTGCACACACAAAGTAAACTTTGCACTTTGCAAGCCTTTCATGCTTGCTAGTCACAGTTTCCTCCTGTTTGCATTCTACCATTGCATTCTACAATCAGCCACTGTAATTGTGGATCAAAAGCCTCCCTGCCTGGGACTGGACTTGTTCAAGTGCCTTCTTTGTTTTTTTGTTTTTTGTTTTAATTCCCCAAGCAACACAATAAAATAACTTCATGTCATGTATTAACATGCGGTTGTATGCAGGCCTTGTGCTGTCTAGAAGGGATGTATGCATCCTAGTATTTTAGTGCTGATGAAGTAACAAAGTGATTTTTTTTTTAATCCCTTTAATATGGATCAGTAGTTACAACACTGCGTTCCTGTTTTAATTTAGTCTCACTCACCCGGATCATTTACTCCCACCCCTGTCCTCTTTTAACCTTTAATAAGACTTCATATTATATCAGAAAGCAAATTGTAGCATCAAAAGAACAGTTCCAAAAATCTTCTCCACTCTCTCTAGCCACCCAGGAATACTGTCTACCGGGCCAGGGACTAGATACTTTTAATAGCCACATACACCCCTATTTGTGCACTAATAATCTGGTGTATCCTATTCATTGTTGGAACATTCTTCCTTTTTGATACATTATTTCCCTTGTTTTCTCTATCACCATACAG
The DNA here is from genome assembly GCF_903995435.1 of Acomys russatus. Taxonomy (NCBI): domain Eukaryota; kingdom Metazoa; phylum Chordata; class Mammalia; order Rodentia; family Muridae; genus Acomys; species Acomys russatus. The sequence goes on along the minus strand of NC_067164.1, from coordinate 16,123,405 downwards.
TTTTATTTTGAGACGTCATCGTCTATATATCTCTGACCCTCCTTCATGCTGGGTGGGATCCTAGGTGCCTTGCTCTCTAGGAACTTCTAAGTCAACGGCTACATACACAACCTTTGAGGGGACAAAAAAGGAAACAACGTTTTAAAGAAATGTGTGCATGTATGTGTGGCCATAGGATTGCACGCTGCGTCCGCACAGCTGCCCGCAAATATAATCCCCTGGGGCTGGGGTTTCGGGTGTCTGGCATGGACGCAGAGAACCAAGCACAGGTTCTTGGGAAGAGTAGCAAATATGCAGTCTTTTTTTTTTTTAAATGATGCTAACTCCAGTAGGTATATTCCCCAATTGGCTTTTCATCTCCTTGGTAGGGTGTTCCCACGCTGGGGGCAGGGGTGTCTCCTTTGCTGGTTCTTTACTCTTTTTGCATTTTTTTCCCTTCTTTTGGTTTTGGTTTTATAGCCATGGCTAGTCTAATATGCATTCTGTAGCCATTGTTGGCCTTTAACCGTGGCAGACCTGCCTTAGCTTCCGGAGTGCTGGAGTTACAGGTGTATGAAATAAAATAAAGACCGACAAGTTTTAAAACAGAATAAAATTTAAAGGCTCTTAAATACCCTAAGTGTAAAGTGTTTAAAGAAAGAAAACAACTTTTACTATTTCTAAAATTCATTTTCTATTCTTGTCAGCTCCACTAGTTTACTTGAATACACCAGGTACAATTCTGCCTTATAACTTGCACATCGGTATTCTGTTTTTACTTGAAATACTGAATATCTTGTACCTTCATACAACTTATGTCACCCTACTAAAATCTATGTGAGGCTAGTGATATGGTTCAGCAGATAGAGTTACTTGAAGCTAAGGCTGACAAGCAGGGTATTTATGCCAGAGCACAAATGGTGTTGGGAGAGAACCAAATACCACATTGTTCTATGACCTCCACTCAACCATGCTGACAGGAAAAATAAACCAATGAATAGAGAAACATTTTAAGCAAGCAAACTCACCACCTGCCCCCATACTTATAGTTTCTTATTGTTGTTAAGGATTCAGTGAAGTATGATTTATAAGTAGTTTAGAAGATGGACTATAGAGCTATTGACAGCACTGGTGCTCTTCTAGAGGATACTTGGGTTCATTCCCAGCTTGTACACGGGAGACTACAACTGTCCAGTTCCAGAGCAGGGAATCTGGTGCATTTTTCTAGCTTCCTTGGGCACCAGCACTTGTGCAGTACCCAAACCTAACTAACACAAGGGCAAAATATATAAATTCAGAAGAAACTTCTGTATCCAGCAAGTAGCCCTTTGTTATGTCCTGAGTAACAACATGCATAATGACAACTGTTCATTACAGCACATAGTGGTAGAATAAAATACATGACATTTAAAGATGGATGGTGGTGGTGCACTCCTTTAATCCCAGCACTCAGGAGGCATAGGCAGTTAGATCTCTGAAGTTCAAGGCTAGTCTGGTATACAGAGAAAATTTGAGGACAGTCAGGACTGTTAGCAGAGAAACCGTATCTCAAAAAACAAAAAGAAAACAAAACAAAAATTTAAGGAAGGAATCTAACTCTATGATAATGTTATCACAGTGTCTGATTGCTAAGGGTAACACACAAAGCCCTGAAACATACCAGGCAATAAAGTGTTTCTCTTGAGTTCAAGACAGGACAGCCAAGGCTGTTAGACGAGAAGCCCTGTCTCAAAAAAGGAAACAGCAGCAAAAATATATGACGTTTCGCATCAAAGTTTGAGCATCCATGGATTTTGGTTTTTTGCTGGAATCAATTCCCTGAGGAGACTAGGAGACAGTTAGGCTTCCTACATTATCACCTTCTACAGGCCCCAACCTCTTCTCTTCATATAAACTGGGTGAGGGCATAGGGTTTTTGCCATGCCTAGCACAATATCAGGTTAGCAACAATCTTTCTTTACAGCTAAGTGATGTCATTTACCTCTGTGCTGTGATCCAGCACTTGGGAGGTATAGACAAGAGAATAGGGAGTTTGTTGTCAGTTTTGGCAACAGGGAGAGTTTGAAGCCATCCTTCGCTGTGAGATCCTGCCTCAAGGAAACAAACAGAAAAGAAATGCTAAATATTCAGGCTTCTAGGCTTTTTGTTTTTTGGGGGTTTTTTCTTTATGCTCTTTGTGCTTGTGGAATGGTTTATTGAGGAAGCTGGCCTCCCATTTTCCTGCCTGCCTCCACATCTGGAGTGCTGAGGGTACAGATAGGAGTCACTGTAATACATGAGGATATTTTTGCTTTTTAAGAATATATTCAAGGGGCTGGGCGTGGTGGCGCATGCCGTTAATCTCAGCACTCAGAGGCAGAGGCAGGCAGGCCACCTGCTCTTCCAGAGGTCCTGAGTTCAATTCCCAGCAACCGCACAGCCACCTATAATATGATCTGATGCCCTCTTGTGGCCTGCAGGTGTCGTGCCAGAGTCCTGTATACTAATAATAAATACATCTTTGGAAAAAAAAGAAGAATGTATCCTGTGGCTAGAGAGATGGCTCCGAGGTTAAGAGTGCCACCTGCTCTTCCAAAGGTCCTGAGTTCAGTTCCCAGCAATTGCATTTTGCCTCATAGACATCTGTAACAAAATCTGGTGCTCTCTCCTAGCATGCAGGCATACATGCAGGGAGAACACTAGATACATAATAAATAGATCTTTAAAAAAGAAAGAAAGGAAGAAATGTATTCAGCCAGGCAGTGGTGGCGCACACCTTTTTTTTTTTTTTTTAACGCCCTTTACTCTTTTTTTTTTTTTCTTATTTTAAGATTTATTTATTTATTATTATGTATACAGTATGCTGGCTGCACATCCACCTGCAAGCTAGAAGAGAGCATCAGATCACATTATAGATGGTTGTGAGGCACCATGTTGGGTTGCTGGGAATTTGAACTACAGGACCTCTGGAGGAGCAGTCAGTGCCCTTAACCTCTGAACCATCTCTCCAGCCCCCACCCTGTACTCTTAAGTCCAGTCCTTGACTTTTTTATACTTCCCTCTCCCAAGTGGTCAAAACCAGACAGGGAAACCACGAGTCTTGTTCAAGAGGATTCAGGTGTAGAACTGATTGCTGGCTTCCTTTCTTTTCTCTTCCAGACTTAGCAGGAAATTATAGTTACTCCACCCTTTTAAGTAATGGAGAGTGTCATCTATTAGTGAACTTGATTGGTTTGTTTTGGGACTGGATTATATGCTATGTAGGCTAAAATGACCATGAAGTCTTGATCACCTCCCCCTCTTGCATCCGGCAGAAGTCTTATACCAACAAAGAGAAGCAGTCCCTCTTTTCCTGCTCTTTAGACTGGAGCTTTTGTACTTTCAGGAGACCAGCAAAAACTTTGAAAGGGTACTGTGCAGGATGCTTGTGTCACCCATATCCTCCTTATCTGCTTCCCTTCTCAAAAACGAAATTTCTAATTTCCTCAATAAAAACTAAGGATAGTTCTTATCTATCGGTGGCTGTGAACCATGGCGTTGTGCACTTGGCCAGCTAAGACCCAGACATATATGTAAAGGTAGGACAGTTTCTGAAAAAGACTTGTGCTGGCGCTAGAGCTGTGCAGAGTGCTCTCCTGGCAAGCACAAGGTACAACAGGACTAAAGGAGGAAAGGAAGCTGAAAGCACAATCAAGGGAGGAAATTAATTCATGTCTCTAATGCCAACTCTCAGGAAGTTGAAATAAGATGCCAGAGAGTTCTGGCCACAGTGGGGATGTTTTTAATTTGTGTTTGTTTGGAAGACTGACTTTGTAGCAAGAGGCACAAAAGAGAAGTTAGATCATTTTTTTTAGAGGCTTCTACTCAAATGAAATACATTTGGCCATACTACAGAAAAGAGTTTTAGGACCAACCAATATGCACTAGAATTGGAGTTTAATAAAAGCAATGGGCTTGCTGGGCATGGTGGTGTACACCTGTAATCCCAGCTTTCAGGGAGGCAGAGGCAGGCAGATCTCTATGAGTTCAAGGCCAGCCTGGTCTACAAAGTGAGTCCAAGACAGCCCAGGTTACACATAGAAATCCTGTCTCAAAAAACAAAACAAAACAAAAAACAGCAACAACAAGGAAAATGTTTGCATGCAACTTATTACTTTAAAACTGGCCTAGAGCTCAGATACTGTTCTGCCTGTGCCTTTTACTATGCAGATTACTGTTCAGGTGTGGTTACATGTCATGTTGCCAGCAGTAAGTTGAATCCAATGACTTTTAATTTGAAAGCTTACTAATTGCCTTGTAATAAATGACAGTTATGTGCCTACTTTTATTCAAAGTGATCCTAGTATTGTATTTCTCTTTTATTTATCTGTTTTTACCAGTTGAGGGAAGAAAGTCGAAGGCTGGCTTTGGCTGCCAAAAGAGAAAAGCGAAAAGAGAAGAGAAGGAAAAAAAAGGAAGAACAAAGAAGGAAATTAGAAGAAATTGAAGCCAAAAATAAGGAGAACTTTGAACTCCAAGCTGCTCAAGAAAAAGAAAAACTTAAAGTTGAAGGTATTTTTCTGAATTGAACATCGATTTTAAGGCCACAGACCAAACTGTACATAGTTGCACCTAGTAGCTGAAATTCATTTACTTGGTAGGCCAAGGTTAAAGGATCAGGTTCAAGTCCTGTGTGCGATATATAATGAGGTTAAGGCCCGGTTGCGCAATTTGGTAAGATTCTTTCAAAAATTTAAGGATGCCACCATGTAGCTCTTCTAACTCCTGTTTGTGGTGAGCTAGGTCTTCAAGACAATCCTTGGTACTAAAAAAAATTATTTAACCTAGGCACAGTGGTGTCCCATTTGGGAAGTGGAAAGCAGAAGGGTCAGGAGTTCAAAGTCATCCTTGGCTACAAAGTAAGTCTGTGCCTAAGACTCCTGATTACAGTTCCTTTAAACTGGATGTGGTGGTTCCTATTTATAATCCTAGCATTCAGAGAGTGACGCAGGCCAAGTAATGAAGGCAAGGCTAGCCGTGAACGTACAATAAAACCCTATCTCCTGTCTCCCCCAGTTTTTGCATTCAGTGTCTGAGGACCACAGATCAGTGTGCTTGTTTAATTCATTGACTCATTCCCCAACTTTTTGTTTAGTTTTTGGTTTGTTTATGTTTTGTAATTCTTTGGTTTTGAGATCCATTTGTTGTTCTTAGCTCTGACTAGGGTTGCACTCTTAAAACCTCTTACCCCAACCTTTCAAGTAGCTTGGATTATGGACATTTTCTTCAATTCTTCTTTTCAAAACATTTAGGTATATGTGCTTAGTCTTTCTCTTTATTTGAACTGTTTACAGGTAAACATATGCATTGTATGTAACTGCATATAATACTGAGTATTTTCCCATAAAATGACATATATTCATAGAAACATTGCTACACTTAAATTAATAATTTTATGTAAAATGTGATACATGATTCATGTGAATACTGTTAAATCAGTCTTATCAGTGAATGACTAATTCAATATTGCTGCTTTTCTAGAAGAACCTGAAGTCTTGACAGAGCCTCCAAGTGCCACTACCACCACTACCATAGGAATATCTGCTACCTGGACTACTTTGGCAGGTTCCCATGGTAAAAGAAATAATACCATAACCACCACCAGTTCAAAGAGGAAAAACAGGAAAAATAAAATTACTCCAGAAAATGTTCAAATTATATTTGATGATCCACTACCAATTTCATACAGTCAGCCAGAGAAGGTGAATGGAGAGTCCAAGAGCAGCAGTACCAGCGAGAGTGGGGACAGTGACAACATGAGGATTTCCAGCTGCAGTGACGAAAGCAGCAACAGCAACAGCAGCAGGAAGAGTGACAATCATTCACCGGCTGTGGTCACTACCACTGTGACCAGCAAGAAGCAGCCGTCCGTTCTTGTTACATTTCCAAAGGAGGAGAGAAAATCCGTTTCTGGCAAGGCTTCTATAAAGTTAGTTCCAAGTTCTGCTTTTACTGGTGTCGTGTGAAAATTTCTTGTGAAACAAGTAAAATAAATATTTTTGTATGGTAAAGAATACTGAGATGTTGTTAAGATTTTATGCTGAGAAAATAAATTTTTTTCCCTATGTAATTTTTGGTGATTGTTAAACTTAACTCATGAGAAGCATTGATAGTAAAGCAGGGCATGGTGGCACCTGCCTGTAATCTCAGCATTTGGGAGTCTGAAGCAAGAAAAATCACAGATTCGAAGCCAGCTTGGGCTACATGTTGACTTCATTGTAGGGTGAGCTGTGTAGCAAGACCCTGTCTCAGAAAATAAAGTATTGATGTGTAGTTTCACAGTGTTATATTCTGCCCCCTGTATATTCTTAAAACTGGCTCTTTGTTGTTACATGTTAACTAGTAGAAAAGTTATAAACAAGATCCTCATTTGTTCTCTCTAATTAAATAAACTTAAATAATAAGCTATGTAACATGTTACCTTTATCATTTATAATTTCCTGTGCATCTGTTCATTATTAATGTACTTTCCCTCCTTTATTAAAGATTGTCAGAGACTGTCAATGAAGGGACCAGTAATTCTCTGTCAACTTGTACAAAATCTGGTCCGTCTCCTCTTTCCTCTCCAAATGGGAAGTTAACAGTAGCAAGTCCTAAACGTGGGCAAAAGAGGGAAGAAGGATGGAAGGAAGTCGTGAGGAGGTGAGTGATTATTGGTTTATATTGCAGCTAGTTGCCTCCCATCATTCCCAGGGTTGCAGATCAACTCATGTCGCCAAATCAGATCTCATCAACAGACAGCTTTTTGGTATTTCACATGCCAAAAAAGTCAGTGTTCAAAACAAGATTGAGGCATCATGGCAGGTGCCTTTCATCCCAGTACCCGTCTTTTAAAAAGTAGTAAGCACTGAGAAAAGATGCACTTCTCATGAAACTCTCCTTTTCCTGTCACGGGGTTGGACCCAGGGCCTCTACCATGCAGGTGAGTGTACTTCTTGCTTGAGCTATCTCCCCAGCACATTTTTTTTTTTTTTTTTTGAGTGAAGGTTCCATATTGGACTGAGTTGTCCTTGAGCTTCTGATCTTTGTCTTCAACTCAGTGCTTGGATTATAGGCGTGGATCACCACAGAGGGCTCATCTTCCATCTCAGATGGTCCTCGTAAGCCTCGGCCTCCTAAGTGCTAAAGACCACAGGCATGTGTCAACACATCATTGCTTAGTCTCTCAGACTCATACCCCCACCCCCAACTCCCTCCACCCTACCCTCACTCCACCTTGCAACCGTTTTCTTTTCAGGGTCTCACTGTGTAGCTCCAGGTAGCTTGGAGCTCTTTGTAGAGAAACCTGGTGTTAAACTGTTAAGAAAGCTGCCTACTTCTGCCTCCTGAGTGCTGAGATGCCACCATACCCAATTCACCTATCTATGAAAGTTTCTTAAATTGACTTGTTAGAAACTTGTATTATCTCCCTTTTTGTTTTTCAGCACTGGGGATAAAACCAAGGGCCTCAGTGCTGGGGAAGTGCTCTCCCACTGAGCAATCTCCCCAGCCCATATACCTTTAACTAATTAGAAGATTTAAAGTTGAAATGTGCCCTGGTGGCACATGCCTATAATCCTGACTCTTGGAAAGTAGAAGTACTGGAGGAACCGCTGTAGTTCAGTGTTAGCCTCAGTTACACAGTGAGTTTTAGGCAAGCCTGGGGTCTGAGATTCTCATGTTCTCATTACAAACAAACAAATAAAATTGTAATTTTTATGGGCTGGAGAGATGGGTTAGTAGTTAAGACTACATGCTTATCTTCTAAAGTACCTGAGTTCAGTTGCCAGCACCCGTGTGGGACAGCTCATGGATGCCTGGAACCTGAGTTTGAAGAGATTAGACACCGTTTTCCAGCTTCCACAGGCAGCTGTGCACAAACGGCATCCAGTGACATAGGCACACATAAAGTTACCACTTCCAAGTTGTCCTGAGATTTCCACATGTATTTCCTGACACGTGTATCACCACTACTACTACCCCTTCACTGATAAAATGCAAAAACCCTTGTAATTTTGCAAAGCCTGGCGTGATAGTTTATACTGGTAATCCAAGCACTTGAGAGTTGGTGACAGGAAGATTGTTTGACTTGGAAGCCAGTCTGGCATGAGAGGCTGTCGTACATAGCCCAGATAGGCCTTGAATTCACTGACAAGTGATCCTCCTGCCATCAGCTCCCAGGTCTTAGCAGGCTAACCTAGGTACTGTTTTGTTTTGTTTTGCTTTTGTTTTCCTTTTAATTTCTACTAGGCTTTTCTTTTTCCTCGCATGAGTCCAGTGAATAATATGTGTAGATAATCAATTAAATGCTTCTGAAAATGTCAGAGAAACAAGAATTTTCATAACATTCTTTTAAGACCATTATAAATAAACAAGTTAAACAGAAAGGTGCCTACAAAATGTCTTTCTTTGACCTTTAGGCAAAATTAGATCTTTAAACTATCCCTCTTAATTTGCACCACCAGGATTTGCAGGGATAAAATAACATGATAGTCAATAAAGCAAACAGTGAGATAAAAAGCTAGGCTAAGACAAAATCTAAATGTGTTGACCTGGCAAGCCTGGAACTCAGAGAGACACTCACCTGCTTTTGTCTTGAGGGTACTGGGAATAAAGGAGCCTTGTGTTTATCTGGATTAAGAGTAAATAAAAAGCCTGGCATGGTAGTGCACACATGTATTCCTAGCACCCAGGCAGAGCAGGTGGGTCACTGAGTTTGAAGCCAACCTGTTCTACAAAGCCAAGGCTCCAGTACAGCCTAGACTAACATAGAAAACAACAAGCTGCTTGTGGTGGTCCACACCGTTAATCCCAACACTTTGGTGGCAGGCCAAGTTCTGCTTTTCTGTCCTGTCAAAGCTACATAGTGAGATCTGTATTTATCCTGTATTTAAATAAAACGGCTGGGTGTGGTAGTACACACCTTTAATCCCAGCCCTCGGGAGGCAGAGGCAGGCAAATAGTTTGACCAGGCCAGCCTGGTCTACAGAGTGACTCCAGGACAGCCAAGGCTACACAGAGAAACACTATCTCAAAGATGAAGAAAAAGCGGGCTGGAGAGATGACTCAGAAGTTAAGAGCACTGGCTGCTCTTCCAGAGGTCCTGAGTTCAGTTCCCAGCCACCAGATCAAAGCTCCCAACTGTCTTTTGAGTCTAATGCCGTTCTCTGGTGTGCAGGTGCACATGCAGGCAGGGCACTGTATACATAAAAATAAATCTTTGAAATAAAAAGAATAAATATAGGAAGCTTATTTAGTCAATTCTCCATTTATAGTAAGATCCTCAGTAAACATTATTTTCATTATAACTACTACTAATGTTTTGTCTCATTTTGTTAATTTATCTTTGCAACTTTTAAACAGGTCAAAAAAAGTGTCTGTTCCATCGACTGTGATATCCAGAGTGATTGGAAGAGGTGGCTGTAACATCAATGCTATTCGGGAATTCACTGGTGCGCACATAGACATCGACAAGCAGAAGGACAAGACTGGAGACCGCATAATAACTATAAGGCAAAGCTTGCTTGCTTCTTTGTCTTATTTTCCTTAATATTAATTATTTCTTATGTATACAGCATCCTGTCTGCATGTGTGCCTGCCTTCCAGAAGAGGGCACCAGATGCCATTGTAGGTGGCTGTGAGCCACCATGTGGTTGCTGGGAATTGAACTCAGTTATTCAGTGGGCTGGAATCATTTTGGGGTGTGTGTGTGTGTGCGTGCGTGCGTGTGTGTGTGTGTGTGTTTTCGTGTGTGTTTGTGTTCGTGTTCTCATGGCCTGTCACTATTACTCCCATGTGATAGTATCCCTTAGTGAAACTGAGGCTGATGTTAGTTACACCCAAGTTTTATCTGGGTGTTGAGAATTTGAACTTCTATCTCTATCCTTTGTACAGCAAGCACTCTTACCCATTAAGATATCTCCCCAGCTCTTATGTTTTTAAAAGATAATAACTGTATGAGTGTAGTGACACAGGCCTTTAATCCCAGCAGAGGCAGAGGCAGGTAAACTGATCTCTGGGATCAAGGTCAACCTCATCTTCATAGTAAGTTCCAGGATAGCCAGAGCTATGCAGAGTGACAAGGTAGCTCCACTCCCACCCCATTCCACCCTCCAAATATGTGAGTGTTCGGGAATATAATCATTTCCAGGGCTTTTTCTAATTAATATATTCTCTTTTTTAGAGAAAATAATATGTAAGAAAAATATGTGTATGTATGCGTGTGTATACACACATACACACACACTTTATTTTCATTTTTCCTGAGACAGGGTTTCTCTGTAACTTTGACTGTCCTGGACTTCCTTTGTTGACCATGCCTGCCTTGAACTCACAGAGATCCACCTGCCTTTGCCTGGGATTACAGGCGCACGTCACTACGCCTGGCTATTCTTATGACATGTTTTAAGTAGTTACAGAAATTTGAGATAATCTTAACATTTTGTGCCAAGTCTTTAGTAGTACATTTCTAACTTTTTTTTTAAGCAAGAAGTTATTTTCTCTCAAATCTACATTTGAGATTTTGTTCTTTTGAGACATTATCCTTCGGACTTGAACTTATTGTACAATTAAATCTAACATAAAAATTTAACTCAAAAAACTCAAACACATCTGCTGAAATACTCTGAGAATAAAAATATCTTTTTGTTTGTTTAAGATTTATATATTGTATATGCAGTGTTTTACCTGCATGTATGCCTACACTCCATAAGAGGGCATCAGATCTCATTATAGATGGCTGTAAGCTACCTTATGGTTACTGAGAACTGAACTCAGGACCTCTGGAAGAGCAGTCAGTGTTCTTAACCTCTGAGCCATCTCTCCAGCCCTAGGCATAAGGATGTAAGAAGCTGTGTTTATAGCAGAAGTCTGTTTTGGAAGCAGGGTATGTGGCAAGCAATGTGTATTAGGGCTGATAGTTATTTTCTTTAAAGAAGGAACTTAATCCATTTTCTTTCCATCTCTTCCTCCTTTCTTGCTTTTCCCTCTGCTAGAATAGCTAGGTAGTCGCAACCTGCTGTATCCAGAGAAAGGCAATCAGGTCCCCTTCCTGGGTCATTTGTTCCTGAGGTTTCCATACATGAGCTTAACCAAGCATTTTTCTAAGAACCAGTATGACAGTTTGCTGTTGACACTATCGAGATTCCTCACTCATTTTGAGAGATCTTCCCCCAAGGGATTGTAGTGTTGTTTATAGAGATGCCATCTGAGAATATGTAGTAAACTATGTTCTCAGATTCCAGGATTAAAGATAAAATCCTAGCTGGGCGAGGTGGTACCTATCTTTTAATCCTAGCACTTGGGGAGGGAGAGGCAAGTAGATCTCTGAATTTGAGACCAGCCTGATCTATAGAGTGAGGCCAGGACACCCAGGACTATCACACAGAGAAACCTTGTCTCAAAAAACCAAAAAAATAATAAAAAAATAAAACATATAAAATCCATTTTTCTTGCTCAGTTGTGAAAATTTTCCTTGTTTACTTTCATTTGTATGCTTGTTGGTTTTTGTGATGCTAAAGATGGGAACTAAATTCTTACTCATGGTCACCAACTTACTTAGACTTGTTTGTTTTGTTTTCTTTTTTTGTTGTTTTGATTTTGTTTTCTTGAGACAGGGTCTCTCTGTGTAGCCTTGACTGTCCTGGACTCGCTTTGTAGATCAGGCTGGCCTTGAACTCATAGCGATCTGCTTGCCTCTGCCTCCCAAGTGCTGGGATTAAAGGTGTGCGCCACCACCACCCGGCTGACTTAGATTGTATTGATCCTTTTTTTTTTTTTTTTTTTTTTGAGGCAGGGTTTCTCTATGTAACTCATTAGACCAGGCTGGCTTTGAACTTACAGAAATCCCCCTGTCTTTGCCTCCTAAGTGTTAGGGTTAAAGGCTTGTACTACTAATCAAGGCTTATCATTTTCTGCTCTTTTTCTTTTAAGACCAGATGTCAATATGTAGCTCAGAGTGGCCTTGAACTTACACATTACCTGTCTGTGATACTAATGGCATTGAGTGCCATTCCTAGTTGTTGACCACCTATTTAACTTTGTAATAATTTTATAGGCGACACAAACTTTTTTGTATAATGGATTTCCTAATGATAAAACATTTTACAATGGGAAAAATAATATCTTAGTTTAAGGAAACAATAGGAAAATGAAATTTTCATTTAAGAGGGTGGGGTGTGCTGGAGTTGTTGAAGAGTACTTATTGCTCTTGGAGAAGACCTGGATTCAGTTTCTAGCACCCACATGGTGGCTCACCACTGTCTTAAAACACTTACACACATGAACATAAATAAGCTTTTTTTTTTTAAGTCACTTAAGGGGATGGAGGGATGCCTCAGAGTGAAAGCACTGGTCAGCAACCACATGGTGGTTCATAATCATCTATAATGAGATCTGGTGCCTCTTCTGTCATGTGTGCAGATAGAGTACTGTATAAATAATAAAATAGTAAATCTTAAGCTAGGCGGTGATGGCGCACGCCTTTAATCCCAGCACTGGGGAGGCAGACGCAGGTGGATCCCTGTGAGTTCGAGGCCAGTCTGGTCTACAGTGTGAGCCCAGGACAGCCAAGGCTACACAGAGAAACCCTGTCTTGAAATACCAAAAGACAAAAATAAATAAGTAAAATGAAAAAATCACTTAAGATAGCTAGTATAGGTTCATGGTAGGGCACTTAGCTGTGAAAAACTACCAACACCTTCCACACTCAGATCAAAAAGGTGTTGCTGATCTTTTGAAGCCTAGCATTAATTCAAGGTAATTTGTGATTTGAAGAATGCCTAAAACTGATGAGAGGGTTGTTCTTGCACACTTTGGTTTATCTGTTTCTCGTGTGTGTGTTCCTGTGTGTGTGTGTGTGTGTGTGTGTGTGTGTGTGTGTGTGTGTGTGTGTGTATAAATGTCTACACACAAATGAATGATAGACTATATTGATAGGAAGCAGTGAAGTTAATGCTAATTTGGGGGGCATTTGTTTTTATCTGTTGATCAACATACAGGGGTGGCACTGAATCAACAAGACAAGCAACTCAGTTGATCAATGCTTTGATCAAGGATCCAGATAAAGAAATTGATGAACTTATTCCAAAGAATCGTTTGAAAAGCTCCTCAGCAAATTCCAAAATAGGGTCATCAGCACCTACCACCACTGCTGCTAATAGCTCCTTAGTGGGAATTAAAATGACAACTGTAGCTCTGTCATCAACATCTCAGACTGCCACAGCACTCGCTGTGCCTGCAATCTCTTCTGCATCCACTCACAAAACCATTAAGAACCCAGTGACTAACGTGAGACCTGGGTTTCCAGTTTCTCTTCCATTAGCATATCCTCCTCCACAGTTTGCACATGCTTTGCTTGCTGCTCAGACTTTCCAGCAGATCCGTCCACCAAGGTTGCCCATGACCCACTTTGGAGGTACTTTTCCACCAGCTCAATCCACTTGGGGTCCTTTTCCTGTCAGGCCTTTGAGCCCTGCCAGAGCTACTAACTCGCCTAAGCCTCACATGGTGCCTCGCCATAGCAATCAGAATAGCAGTGGTTCTCAGGTGAATTCAGCAGGTTCTTTAACTTCAAGTCCAACGACTACAACCAGTTCATCAGCTTCAGTGGTGCCTGGTACGTCTTCAAATGGCAGTCCCAGTTCTCCTTCAGTCAGAAGGCAGCTTTTTGTCACAGTTGTGAAGACATCCAATGCCACAACCACAACAGTCACAACTACAGCAAGCAACAACAGCACCGCACCCACAAACGCCACATATCCTATGCCTACTGCCAAAGAACACTATCCAGTCTCATCCCCATCCTCCCCATCACCACCAGCCCAGCCAGGAGGCGTCTCTAGAAGTAGCCCTTTGGATTGTGGGTCAGCATCCCCAAATAAAGGGGCATCTTCTTCCGAACAGGAAGCAAGTAGTCCGCCAGTAGTAGAAACTGCAAGCAACAGACCCCCACACAGCAGCAGTTCTTCTGGGAGCTCATCAGGTCATTCCACTCAGCCGCAACCTCCGGGATCTGTTCCTCAGGAGCCAAGACCCCCTCTTCAGCAGTCTCAGGTTCCTTCCCCGGATGTGAGAATGACTGTTCCTCCTACAGCAACAAGCTCTGCTCCAGTGGTGGTGCCTTCTACTGCGCCTGTGACGTATCCTATGCCTCAAACACAAATGGGATGCTCCCAGCCTCCTAAAATGGAAACCCCTCCTATCAGACCTCCCTCTCATGGCACAACTGCCCCTCACAAGAATTCAGCTCCAGTGCAGAGTTCATCTGTTGCAGTCCTCAATGTCAATCACATTAAGAGACCTCATAGTGTCCCCTCCTCTGTCCAGCTACCTTCAACCTTAAGTACACAAAGTGCTTGTCAGAATTCAGTTCATCCAGCAAATAAGCCTGTTGCTCCCAACTTCAGTGCCCCATTGCCATTTGGGCCCTTTAGCACATTGTTTGAGAACAACCCTACTAATGCTCATGCCTTCTGGGGAGGATCTGTTGTTTCATCTCAGTCAACACCAGAATCTATGCTGTCAGCGAAGTCCTCGTATTTGCCAAACTCTGATCCTTTACACCAATCTGACACTTCCAAAGCACCAGGCTTTAGGCCACCATTACAGAGACCTGCTCCAAGTCCCTCAGGTAAGCATGTGCAGTTACTGCTTTCCATGGGTGCTGGGGAAAATCTTGGCTACGCTATAATGTACTTGGCTGGTAGGCTACTTGGATGGCGAGTGGTTTGTTGTGCTGCTCTTGTATCTGAGACAGGGTCTCACTGTGTGGCCCAGGCTGGCCTTGCAGTCAAGCCTTTGCTTCCTTAGCACTGGTTTTAAAGGTGTAACCTGCAGTAAAGTTTATCTTGAGTTTCCCACCCCACTCCTGCTCTGAAAAAGGGCACTGTAGCTGTGGGATGTTTCCAGGAATGGGAGAAACTTGAGAGGCTGAAGAGGAGTCGCTTGAGCTTGAAAGCAGGCTTCATTATATCCTGTCTTGGAAGAAACAAGGAGAGGCCATTGTGATGCCTGCCTGCTGTCCTAGCTTGTAGAAGGGAGTGGTGGGAAGGCCAGGAGTGTTACGTCATTCAGCAGCATACTTACCTTGATCTGGGACTGCCTTGGTTAAGGGAGATCCTACTGCCAAAGGAAGGAAGGAAGAAAAGCATGGGTTTTACATTCATAAATAAATGCCAGCAAACACCAAATAACTACGTTTGTTAAATCTGGATTCATTTTTGTCTGTCTTCTTTGTTTTAAGATGAAAATGATGTTCAGCTATACCATCTATAATGTGGTAGCCATGAGCTATCTCTTTTATTTCTATTTAACTTGATGAAAATTGAGCAGGTGTGGTGCATACTTTTAATCCCAGCTTTGGAAGACATGTCTCTGAGTTTCAGGCTAGCCAGGGCTGCACGGTATGACTCTGTCTCAAAATGACATTTTATCTTGTCAAGCTGTGGATTAATGGCTGCCGTGTTGGACAGCAACATTATGGAGCTTCTCTGTTTCAAGGGCAGTTCTTTTGGGCAGCACTGATGTTTACAAGGGATCTAATGATCTTCTAATTGTTACTGCTTTTTAACTTCATTTTTAAAATAGATTTATAATAGAGGAATTGCAGTTTCTTGTGTAAATATCTTAGATGACTAAGGATACATACACAAAAGAAGAAATTGGTATTTGGCATTGGTATTTTTTATTTTAATTTTTAATTTTTTGGTTTTTTGAGACAGTGTTTCTCTGTGTATCCTTGGCTGTACTGGACTTGCTTTGTAGACCAGGCTGACCTCGAACTTACAGAGATCCGCCAGACTTTGCTTCTTGAATGCTGGGATTAAAGGCATTCACCACCATGCCTGGCTGATTTCATGGTATTCAAATTAACTACTTTCTTGTTTAAGGATCCAGTATAGGCAGCCAAGTTGCATTAGACCTCTTGTGCTTTTGAAAAAGCATGGTAGTACAGACTTCTGTACTTCAGCACTTTGAGTTCACTGTAGTCCGTGGCTATATGTGGAGTTCACTTTTTTCCTGGGAGATAGGAGACCCTATCTTTTTTGGGTTTTGGTTTTTTGAGACAGGGTTTCTCTTTGAGACAGGCTCTTCTGGAATTCACTACATAGATGGCGCTGGCCTTGAACTCATGAGATCCTCCTGCGTTTGCCCCTCAAGTGCTAGGATTAAAGGGGTACACCACCACCACCACTTGTGAGAAATCCTGTCTTTTTAAAAAAGAGAAACTGTTGTGGGTTAGCCCGAGCACTTCAAGTTATGAGAGATTGACACACTGTGGTCTGTGGTTCATGTAATCTGATTTCTTTTTATTTTAAAGGATATTTTGCTTGTTTTATTTGGGGGTTGGATTTTGTTTTCTAAGTGCTGGGATTAAAGGCGTGTGCCACCACCGCCTGCCAGAGTTCTTGATTTTATTTCTCAACCCTCCAAGTTCCAGCATTACACGTGCTGCTATTGTCACACATGGATGGGGTAGAGTGGTGGTAGTTTTTGTCATTTATTTGAGGAAGGGTCTTGGTGTGTGCCCTGGCTGGCTTGTTGCTAGCTTAGTAGTCCAGGACAAACTTAAAGTCCAATGAATCCTTCCATCTCTGCCTCTCCAGTGCTAGGATTACATGCTTTTACTACCATGCCCTGACTAGTATTGATTTTCTTTCTTTTCCTTCCTTCCTTCCTATTTATTCATTTTACATCCCTATTGTTATCCCCCCTGTCCTCTCCCCCCACACACTTGTATCTTCCTGTTCCCAACCCCCCACCATCTTCCACCCCATTTTTTTCTCTCTTCTTGTTTCCTTGTTTTTAAGAAACAGCACAGGCAGATCTTGAACCTGCCTCCACCTTACCAATGCTGGGGTTATAGACTGGTGCCACCACACAGTGGGCTCTCTAAAGTGTCAAAATAGTCATATTCATTTTCATGTTGTTTATAGCTGATTTTATAATGTGAAAGAATGCGTTATTGGGACAGACCATGTGACCTGCAAAATACTCATGAACATAAAATTTAATAAGAAAAAAAAGAATTGAGCTTTAAATAAAATTTAGCCCATTGTGGTGTTGCACACAGGTAAGAATATTGTGAAATTGAGTTTTGCCTAGGCTATACCATTTTAATTTGTATTTATTTATTGTGAGATAGGCTCTCATTATGTAGCTCTTGCCACCCTACAATATAGACCAGGCTGTCCTCAAACTCACACAGATTTTCCCTCTCTCTGCCTCCCTAGTGCTGAGATCAAAGGCAGGTACTACCATGCCCAGCCTATTTTTTAAAAAATAATTTTGTGTACATTCTGTTTTATTATATATGTATTTGTATGTGCACAAATGTTTCCCTGGTATCCAGGGAAGTTAGCAGAAGTGTTGGATTCCCTGGTGCTGGAGTTGTAGGTAGTTGTGAGTCATCGTGTAGGTGCTGGGATCCAATTCCAGGTCCTCTTCAAGAATGATAGTAAGTGCTCTTAACTGCTGAGCCATCTCCAGCCCCTAGTCTACACTTCTTTTTAAAAACACATTTTTTATTTTTATTTATTTATTTTTTGAAAACCAGTTTCCTTTTCTTTTTTAAAGATGTATTTATTATTTACACGGTATTCTGCCTGCATGTGTCTGCTACAAGAGGGCACTGGATCTCATTGCAGATGATCGTGAGCCACCATGTGGTTGCTGGGAATAGGACCTGTGGAAGAGCAGACGGTGCTCTTAACCTCTGGGCCATCTCTCCAGCCCAAAAATACATTTTTTAAAAGAACAAAATGCAGAGTAGTAAGCACTACTCCTTCATTCATTATATTTATTTGGCCATATCTTTTAATAGGGGATAGGTTTTGAGAAAGGGTCTTATAGTGTAGCCTGCCCTCACACTTGTCTTGTGGCCTGTATGTGGCCGTGTGAGATGCTGTGTTTGTGCTCATGCCTGTGTTTGAGATCGTCTCTCTGCAGCCAGTCTGGCCTTGAATTTATTATGTAGCCCAAGATGCTATATCTTGACTCTTATCTCCCAAATGCTGGCATTACAGGTATTTATTACCATACCCAGTTGAGAATTTGTTTTTTAGTTTTTTTTGTTTTTTAAATAACTAAAGTACTTTGAGCTGTGTTTGTGTGCTCTTCCAGTGCTGTCTTCTGGGGTTAATTATAAGTAATGGTGGCCTTGTCTTTACAGGTATTGTCAACATGGACTCACCATATGGTTCTGTAACACCTTCTTCTACGCATTTGGGAAATTTTGCCTCAAGTCTTTCAGGAGGTCAGATGTATGGGCCTGGAGCACCTCTTGGAGGAGCACCTCTTGGAGGAGCACCTGCTGCTGCTAACTTTAACAGACAGCATTTTTCCCCACTTAGTTTGTTGACTCCATGTTCATCAGCATCAAATGGTAAGTGTTCTGTAGCCCAGAAGACGTTGTTTCTTTAAAAGCAAAGAGCTTTGAGCTCTTGAAATGAAGGATATTTGCTTGCTATTTTGCTTGAGATAGACTCTCTTATATACAAGGCTAGCGTCAAATTCAGTCTGTATCTCTTGACAGTCTGTGTAATAACTACAAAATTTTATGTTTTAAGCTATTTATTTAGACTGAAGTGATGGGTCAGTAGTACAGAACAGTTACTGCTCCAGGAAGACCCTCCTTTGATTCCCAGCACACACATGATGGTTTATAAGCATCTATAACTCCCATCCCAGGGCATCTGACCTTCTTTTCTGACCTTTATGGGCACCAGGCACACTTGTGATGCACAGACATACAAGAAGGCAAAATATTACACACAAAAAATCTTTAAAAAGTGCTTTTAAAACCTATTAATCGTGCATGGTGGTGAAGCCAGGATGTCTTGCATGTGAGGCATGTGTTGTGCTATTTGATGGCATCCCTACCCCACTCCCATTGACTCTGAACTTAAATTTACTTCTTAAATACAACTTGTGATGGGAAAGATTTTTAGCATGTTGGGACACAGTTGTAATTCCAACTACTTTGGAGACAGAGGTAGGAGAATTTGTGTTTTAGACCACCCTCAGCTATTTAGTGAATTCCAAAGCAGCCTCGACAATAATGTAAAAACTGTTTCTAATACAAATAGAAACCACTATTCTGTATAAATACCACATACTTTTTCCCCAATCTTTAAATTTTATCTACCTAAACAATATAGCAAAACAGACCATCCTGTCCAGTATTATATCTTTACTAGATCAGCTATCATGACAGAAACTCCAAAATACTTTAAGCAGAGTAGAAACTGAACATTTGAAGAGTTGTGTTCTTTTTGTTTAGCTGTTTTTTTTGTTTTAAGATGTACTGAAGATTAAACCTAGGTCTTGAAAAGAAGGTCAGAATCTATACCATCAACCTGTCGTCACAATCCCCTTTTTACTTCTTTAAGAATTGTTTAGCCTTACTTTTTATTTTATCATTTAGTGGTTGACTTACATGTATGTCTGTGCACCAGGCAGAGGGTGTCACATCCCATAGGACTAGAGTCACTGGTAGTTATAAGCTATATGTATGTGCTGGGAATTAGACCTAAGTCCTCCTGAAATGCAGCCAGTGTTCTAATCACTGAGCCCTCTCTCAGACCTTTTACTTTTTTCATTTTGATACAGGTTGTCACTAAGTTGTTGATGGTCCCAACATACCTCAAACATAAATTCTCCTGTGTTAACCTTCTTCATCGATGCATTTACAGGCACCAGGCACCCTCTTACCTTGCTTAAATTATGTGCCTAAGCCAGGGGTAGTGGCACACGCCTATAATCCCAGCACTTGGGAGGTAGAGGCAGGTGGATTTGTGAGTTCAAGGCAAAAATTATGTGTCTAATATTTCAGTTTTTATTTTATTTATTTATTTTTTTTATCAAATGTGCTTTTCACTTATTCATTTGTTTGTTTTTCAAGATAGAGTTTCTCTGTATAGCTCTGGCTATTCTGGATCTCACTCTCTAGAGACCAGGCTGGCCTCAAACTCAGATTTGCCTGGCTCTGCATCCCAAGTACTACTACTGCCTGGCTTTTTGTTTGTTCTCTGTTTATCCCTGGCTGTCTTGGAGTTCTCTCTGTGGACCAAGTTAGCCAGTGCTGGGATTGAAGGTGTGTGCTGCCTTTGATGCCACCCTGCTATCTATCTATCTATCTATCTATCTATTTATTTTAAATAGTAACAAGTAAAAAAAAAATTTGAATTTTAGCTGGGCATGGTGCACACCTTTAATCCCAGCACTCAGGAGGCAGAGGCAGGAGGACCTGTGAGTTCGAGGCCACCCTGATCTATAGGGTGAGTCCAAGACAGCCAAGGCTACACAGAGAAACCCTGTCTTGAAAAACAAACAAACAAACATGAATTTCTAATGGAAATACTCAAATTAACAATGTTAAGGATCACAGATTGTGCTAGGTGTAGTATATATCTCTGATTTTTAGGCTTTCAAAGCTGAGGCGCAGGGAGTGACTGTTGAAGACTTGCGAGAACCTGTATCAAAATACAGAGCCAAATAAACATTAGGTTGTGAGGCAACTCTTCAGTGCACACACCCTCCTCCTCCCATATCTTAAGATTACATGGTCAATATCTATGTGCTGTGGAGTACCAAGAGGATATGAGATGAGGAATTGCTTCCACTTAGTATTAGGTAAAGTTCTGTAGCAACCTAGTGTCTTTTTGCCAACTGATTTTCCCCCTAAGCTAGACTTCACAGATGTTATTAGACACACGGATTCCTTTGCTTTTGCATTGTAACTATCGTAGTTACTTTTCCGTTGCTGTGAAGGCCACATGACCATGGAAACTTATAAAAGAAAGAACTACTGGGGACCCACATTTGCAGAGGGTTAGAATTCATGACCACCATGGTGAGGAGCATGGCAGCAGGCAGGCACACACAGCATGATCTATAAAGTGAGTCCAAGGCAGCTCACAGCCCTGTCCACGATCATGCGAGATGAGAGGCTGCCCTAAATGGGAATGGCTTGGACTTTTTAAAGTTCTGCCCTCCACCAGTGTCACACCTCCTCCAGCAAGGCCACACTTCTTAATCCTTCTCAAACAGTTTTGACAAGTGGGGACAAGTATTCAAACATGTGAGTCTGTGGGGGCCATTCTTACCCAACCACTAGTTCCCTTCCTGGCCCACATAGACTTGTGGCCGTATCAAATCAAAATGCGCTTAGTACAACTTCAAAATCCCCATAGTATTTCAGTCTCAAAACTATTTAAAAGTCCAAGGACTCTTCTGAGACTAAAGGCAATGTCCAATTACAGCCCTTATAAAATCGAAAAGCAAATTACATACAATGACAGAAATTCTGTAACTCTGGTTTGTTGTCCAGGAGCTCAGAAGGCTCTGCCCTCCTAGCCTTGCTGACTGCTGCACACTTCTCTTTTGAGCTGGTTACACTCCCTGCCCACATACCTGCATTTATGGTTTTCCTTAACCATGGAAGACGTGTCCACCACCCTTTACTCCTGTGTCCTTAGGAACCACATGCGTATGCCATCAAACTCAACTGCTTGCTTGGCATGGAATCTGGCCCCCTCCTTGAATTATTTGCATCTGTTGCCTTCCTGTGCTGCATAGCTTCCTTTCATTCCTTTTGCATTGTCTTTTACAAGTTGGAAGCTTAGCTGGGTGAGTTCTTGCCCTGAGGATACCACTCTTTTTATTCCATTCATTATAAAACCTCTTTCCTAGTCTCTTTCAGGACAAGCCTTGGCCCAACATTAAATTTCTTGGTTTCCTTTTTTTCCCTCAAGCTGAACATTTTATATTTATTTTTGCCCAGCTTGCTCATTTTCATTGTAGAGTTGTGTAAGAGTGATTCCATAACCAAGTGACAAAGTCAATATTAGGCTATCTTGAAATCTCTTCTGCCAGTGAAATTGGTCGAAAACTTTTCAGTTAGTCTCAGGCAGATTCTTACAAGTGCAAAAAATAGCTGCATTCTTCATTAGAATATCACAAGAAAAGTTTCTAATAACAGTGCTAATATTGTTCCCCTCTGAAACCCTTTGAATCTGGCCTTCATAGTCAGCATAGCTCAACAGCAGAGCCTTCCACACCCCTGGTAGGATGATGGCCTATTCACCATTTCCTAAAGTGTCCAATCACTTTCCTCATGCAAAGTCTAACATATTCTTCCCAAACGGACCTTGGCCAGGCCTTCACAACAATAACCTGTCTCCTGGTAGCAACTCTTTTGTTTTGGTTACTTTTTTATTTCTCTGAAGAGACACTGTGACCTAGGCAACTTATAAAAGAAACAGTTTGCCTTTAGAGAGGGTGAAAGTCCATAAGCATCTTGGCAGAGAGCATTTTGCTGGAGCAGTAGCTGAGAGTGCAAGTCTCTTCCACAGGCAGGGGCAGGAGGTGATGGACTAGCTGGGAGTGCCTTATCTTTCTTCGTGGTTTTTGTTGTTGTTGTTGTTGTTTTTGTTTTTTGATTTTTGTTTTTTTGGGGGGAGGCACTCTATCTACAAAGTCCTGGCTTCGCTAAAACACTATGTAGACCAGGCTGCCCTGAAACTCACAGAGATATTCCCATCTCTGCCTCCAGAGTGCTGGGATTAAAGGTCTGTAGTTGGGTCATGAAACCTCAAAGCCCATCCCCAGTGACACATCTTCCTCAACCAGACCATACTTTCAAATCTTTTCCAAATATTGTACTAATTGGGGACTAAGTATTCATACATACTAGCCTATGGAGAGTCCTTCAACACAAAGTACCTCGACAGAAAAAAACCAGCTGTTTGGGAAGAATACAGATTGAGGAACTGGGGATGTAGTTCAGTTGATCAAGCGCTTGCCTGGTAGACACAGGATCTTGGGTTTGATTCCCGCATTGCATAAACCAGGTATGGTGGCAGATAACTATAGTCTCGGCACCCAGCACGCAGGAGGCAGAAATAGAAGAGTCTGAAGCTCAGGGTCAAGGGCTAGAGCATTGGCTTGCTGGCTGGGTAAGAACACTTTCTATGTAAACATAAGGACTTCACCTCAGATCCCAAAACCAAGAAAGAAGCAAGGCAGGGAGGACTGCATTCCTGCCTGTAACGCCACAGCTGTGATGGGTAGAGCCAAGAAAGAAATGCCGAGGGCTTGCTGCCTGCTGGCCTAGCTCCAGCTTCCCCGAGAAACCCTGGCTCAAAGGCAGAGTAATAGAGCAGGATAGCTACCATCCTCCTGTGGCATGCATACCCGCACAGGAACATGTGCATATACCACCCTCAGATACACAAAAACAGCGTTCAAGATTATCCTTAGCTAATAGAGTGCTCAATGCCAACCTGGGCTAAGTGGGCATGCACCCAATTTAAACAGTGTTCTTTTTAGATGCTTTGGTTTTACAGTAACAGCAAGTACTGACTTAATTAATATCAGTTAAGCTGACACTTTATTAAATGAGCTGGCCGCTTCGTAGCCTTGAGGTCTTTATAGTGTAATACCAAGTTCTTGGTCTTTTACAAAACTTGAAGGGGGAATTGAGCCTAAGGGCCTCATGAATTCCAGGTAAATGCTGTATCATTGAACTAAATTGTTATTCTTAACCAGGCCATAATGTGCATACATTTATGTTGTTTTCTTATTTATTATTATTATTATTATTATTATTATTATTATTATTATTATTATTATTATTGGTTTTTCGAGTCAGGTTTCTCTGTGTAACAGAGCCCCTGGCTATCCACGACTCATTTTATACACCAGGCTAATCTTGAATTCTCAGAGATCCACCTGCCTCTGCCTCCCAAATGCTGGGATTAAAGGTGTTTGCCACCACACCCGGCTCTATGTCGCTTCTTAAAGACACAGTCTTTATTATGTAGCCTAGGCTGGCCATGAACTTGTAGTCATCTTCTTTTTTGTTTTGTTTGAGACAGGATCTCACTGTGTAGCCTTTGGTGTCCTGGAACTCACTCGCTATGTAGCCAGTGTACAGAGACCTCCTGTCTCTGTCTCCAGAGTGCTGGGAGGTGCAGCCACCACGCCTGCCTGCAGTCGTCTTGATTGACCCTCTGGATCTCTGTTATTACAGATGTGCATCATCATGCTCAGCCTAAGCATTGTTCTTAAAGCAGAAAACTATTTCAACGGAAAAAAGAGGCTGCCTGCAAGGGGGAAGATGGCTAAGACAGTGACAGAGTAAAGATAAAGTACAATGGTGTATATGTGTGAAAGCAGTTTCTTTGTATGAGAATTAAAATGTAATTAAAAGTATTCTTTTATCTCAATTTTCCTCAAAAAATGTATATTTTAAGATATCTTCAGAATTTTAAGATTTGGTTTTATAAAATTAAATATTGTGCAGAGTACCTATATTCTATTTCAAAATATCTTTTTCCAGAGTCCCCTGCACAGTCCGTATCCTCTGGAGTTCGTGCACCGTCTCCTGCCCCATCATCAGTACCTTTAGGGTCCGAAAAGCCCAGCAATGTCTCTCAGGACAGGAAAGTTCCAGTCCCTATTGGGACTGAGCGTTCTGCACGGATCAGGCAAACTGGAACTTCAGCACCATCTGTTATTGGGAGTAATTTGTCTACATCAGTAGGACATAGTGGCATCTGGTCCTTTGAAGGGATTGGTGGCAATCAAGGTATGATATGCTGTCATATTACTAGAAATAAAGTTTACTCATTTAGCCATAATATTTTAATTTCAGATTAATTACTATTAATTTTTTGAGTTTTTTTTTTTTTAATAACTTTTATGTGTAGTATTTTTCATGCATGTATGTCTGCAACACTTGTGTGCCTGGTGACTGAGGAGGGCCCCTTGGAACTGGAGATACAGCCAGTTGTGAGCTGCCGTGTGGGTGCTGGGATTCAAACCCAAGTCCTCCAGAAGAACAGCCAGTGCTCTTAACTGCTGAGCTGTCTCTCCAGCCCTCATCCTTCCTTTAAAGGACCTATGTACCTGTCTCTTCAGCTGGACTAATCTGCTTCTTGTAGTCCCGATTTCATGTGTTCTTCCTGCTGCACTGACTCATCTCTGAAAATAATGTAATGCACATAAAGAAGTTGTGTCTTTTGAGAAAGTTTCCTGTATACCAGGTTGGCGTTGAATTTCACAATGTAGCTGAGGCTAGCCTTGACTTTCTTGTCCTTTTGCCTTCACCTCCCAACACTTTGATTACAGGTGTTTGCACTACTAAGATGTTGTGTTTCCTTTAAGATCTTTTGGCTTTCTCTTAGCTTTTCTTTTCTTCATAGTGTTTTGTTGTCGGCATCATTGTTGCTGCTGTTGCTATATTAAATGAATGAATTTTTATTTAAGGGATGTTTCATGTGAATCCTTCACTGTCCATCAAAGCACTCATAGTTGAGATGTCTCAAGATAGCCCCTTCTCAAATAACCGATGTATCCAGTTGCACTGTCAGAATACTTGCCACAGTTCTTTTGTGTTTTATTTATCTTTGCATGAGTTAGTAACGTTCATGACAACTTCCAAGTTCTCCATCTGAAATCTTTGCTGTCTAATTAATCTATCTAATGCTTCAAGCATTAAACTTTAGGCACCATGTTAGGATAGATTTACTTATCTATCGTGTCCCTCACCCACCCCCACTTCACTTAACAAGAATGAGTTTATGTCATAGTCATTTCTAAGGTAACAAGTCCAGAAATACTATGGATCTGTAAGATATGTCCGTGCCTAAAACCAAAAAACAGTCATAGTTTCTCAATTGTCTTCTAGTTCTTTCCTACAGACTTACTGTGAGAAAAGCAAATCCACACATTTACTGTATCAGTGTTTCCAACAATGTAATTTTTTGACAATGTTCATTAAGCTGTGTGGGAATACTGCCAAAGTCATACAAAAATAGATCAGTTTGAAAGAATTCAGAGTTTGGTATAAGTTAAAATAGAAATTATGAAGCTTTTTTTTTTTTAACTGTATCTTGATTTTGAATGTTACCAAGTTTTGTTTTTGACTTTCTTTTCTCTCAGACAAAGTGGACTGGTGTAACCCTGGGATGGGAAATCCCATGATTCACAGGCCAATGTCTGACCCAGGAGTGTTTTCACAGCATCAAGCAATGGAGCGAGATAGTACAGGAATTGTAACTCCTTCTGGTACATTCCATCAGCATGTTCCTGCAGGATACATGGACTTTCCTAAAGTTGGGGTAATTTAAACGAGCATTTTCATTATTACAGAATGTTTTTCTTATCTGGTCATCTCTTATTTCCAAGAGCATAAGCTTCTGTGACGACCCAGCGGGTCTTGACAGGTCAGACTGGTTAAATCTTTCTAGCCATTTAAGAGACTTTTGTTCTAGGAGTGTTTTGTTTGTTTTGGTTGGGGTGTGTTGTTTATTAATTCTTTGTTTTTTTAGATTTTTATTTTTACTTATGTGTATATGTGGGTATGTATGAACACATGAATGCAGATGTCCCTGAGGCCAAAGAGGGCATTGTTGGATTCCTTGGTGCTGAAATTAGAAGAAATCATGGGCCACCAAAAGTAGGAGCTAAAAATTGAATTCAGGTATTCTGCAAGAGCAGCAAACCCTGCTCTCCAGCTCATTCAGAGCTCCACAGCTAGGGATGACCTTCTGGTTTTCTGTTCCACCTCCCACATGCCTGTGCCTGCCTGTATTTTCCTTTATTTTGTTTGTGAGACGGGGTCTCAGCATGTAGCTCTGGGTAGTCTGGAACTCTGGAGACTTAACAAACCTTGAACTCACAGAGATCTATCTGCTTTTGCCTCCTGGGTGCTGGAATGAAAGGCCTAGGCCACCATGTCCAGCTATACTCTGCTGAATGAGCTCATATCAATAATTTCTAGGTTCTGTGAATAATTTACACTTTTATACAGTCAATTGAGGCTTTAAAATCAGTCTCATGGCATTTGACTCTTTTGTTTGTTTGATTGTTTTTTGTTTCGTTTCTGTTTTGTGACAGAGTATGAATGTATCCCTGGTTGGCCTGAAACTCACTCTGGAACCTGGGCTGCCCTCACCTCACAAGCGCCTCTTTTTCATTTTCTGTGACAAGTTCTCTCCAAGTAGTCCTTGCAAGATTGTTGATAAGAGGTGGGAGGCAAAGGAAAAAGAAAACAATGGCTTGTGTGTTAAACTCTGTTTCCTCACCCTGTTTCTTTAAGGGCATGCCTTTTTCTGTGTATGGGAATGCAATGATACCTCCAGTAGCACCTATCCCTGATGGTGCTGGAGGACCCATATTCAATGGCCCTCATGCTGCAGACCCATCTTGGAATTCACTGATAAAGATGGTTTCAAGCTCCACAGAAAATAATGGTCCTCAAACGGTAAGGCTGATTATTCAGCAAGCAGTCGCTTTCATGTTTACAGAATACAAAACATAGAATGTAGGTAAATCATGGTAGCAGTCAAGCACAATGAATACAGCCGGGAGAGCAGGTTTACTGTAGCAGAAATGCATGGGAGACCTTCCTGTGGTGGTCTGTAATCTCAGCTCTTGGGAGGCACAGGCAGGTAGAGCTCTGTGTGAGTTTGATGCAAGCCCGATCTACAAGTGAGTCCAGGACAGCTGGGACTGTTTCACAGAAATCCCTGTCTCCAAAAACAAAAAAACAACTTTGTAAAATGGTACTCAGTGTTTTAAAGCTAATAGGTATTTTGTAGATTATTCTGTAGCAGATGGTATGTAGAAGAATTTAATTTATATAGCTGGACATTTTTAATCCCAGCACTCAGCAGGTGGATCTCTGTCAGTTAGGGGTTAGCCTGGTTTACATAGAGAGTTCCAGACCATCTAGGGCTACGTAGTAAGACACTGTTTCAAAAACAAAAAATAGGGGCTGGAGAGTTGGCTCAGAGGTTAAGAGCACTGACTGCTCTTCCAGAGGTCCTGAGTTCAATTCCCAGCAACCACATGGTGACTCACAACCATGTATAATGTGATCTGATGCCCTCTTCTGGCCTGCAGGTGTACATGCAGGCAGATCACTGTATACATAATAATAAATATATCTTTAGGAGCTGGAGAGATGGCTCTTGGGTTAAGAGTACTAACTGCTCTTCCAAATGACACAGGTTAAATTCCAGCACCCACATGACAGTAACTGTCAGTAACTCTAAGATCAGACAGCCTCACACACACATGCAAACAAAACACCAATGCACATAAACAATAAAAAAGGAAGTTGCAAAGTGATCTTCATACTAGCATTACAGTTTCCTAATGTGTAAAGAACTGTACATTCTTATCTTTTAGCAGTGTCATACCAAAACTGAAAACAGAGAAATGATTCATTTTAGATTTATATTAAGGGGCCTGCGTCTTGCTATGTCTGGTGTGGCACTCAGTAGATAGCCCAGGCTGATCCTGAACTTCAAGTACAGCAGCTTCCGCCTCACAGGTGCTGGGATCATAGGCATAAGCAGCCATAGCTGACTCACCTGAAGGTACTTCAGTGTATGGTCAGCATCGCTAAGTAATTGTCCTTTCACAGCAGTCTTTGTTGTCAGAGCATCACCTCTTGGGAGGGAAAAAGAGAAAAGGAAAGCAAGGTAAAGAGGTTTGGGAACTAGAAGGTGAAGTTTAGTGACAGGGCGTATGCTTATTGTTCTCAAGGCCCCAGACCCAGTCCCTTGTCAGGGGTGTGCTATCACTGTTTTCTCACTTATTTCCTACTATGTTGCAGGGGATTTTTTTTTTTGTTGTTGTTGTTTTTGCTTGTGTGTGTGTGTGTGTGTGTGTGTGTGTGTGTGTGTTGGTTTTTTTGTTTGTTTGTTTTTTCAGTCAAGGTTTCTCTGTGTAGCCTTGGCTGTTCTGGACTCACTTTGTAGACTAGGCTGATCTTGAACTCTCAGTGATTTGCCTGCCTCTGTCTGGATTAAAGGTGTGCGCTGCCTTACCTGGCTATATGTTGCAGTTTTTAAAGTGATTTTTCTTTGACTTTGTATGCATGGGTGTTATGCCTGCATCTATGTCTATATCACATGCATGCTTTGTGCCTTTGGAGCCCAGAAGAGACAATATGAAGCTTCAGTGCAGGCCCTGGAGGCCACACCCAAGGCCTCTGTAAGAGTACCCTGTGCTCTTAGCCATTGGCCCCTCTCTCCAGTGCCCAGCCTTTTGTCCTCCTCTCTCGGTTCTTTAACATGAGATCAGTCTCAGGTAACCCAAACTGTCCTTGAGGCTCAACCATACAGATTATGATAACCTTGCACTCCCAAGTATCTCCTTTTCTTTATGTATTGTGATTAAATATGTCAACAAACTTGTCTGTACTTGGGAGATGGAAGGGGGTTAAATTGTCTTAGTCCATAGATACTTTGTTTATTTTTTTTAAGAGTATTGCTTTAAGTAACTTGTTGAACTTGTATTTATTAAAACACATGTTCTATGTTTATAGGTGTGGACCGGACCCTGGGCACCTCACATGAACAGTGTGCACATGAACCAGCTTGGCTGATGAGGATAAGCCTGTTAGCCTGCAGATTCCTTTCATTCAGAGGAAATCACAAGTGGCCGAGAAACATTTTTATGCTCCCAAATCATTCAATGTGCTTGACTGAAGTGTGTAGGCTTTTTGCAGAAGAACTTACTAACTGACCTATTTTCTGTGAACATTTGTGACTGCCCATTCTCCATCAATATCCGTTTTTACCTTAGTTAGCATTTTTTCTTACCATTTTCTCTTCTTTTTTTCCCTCTTCTCCTTTGGACATAACTTTCTGTTGAAGCTGTTCTTTGGCTGGTTGGTTTTAGTACTGTAAACTGCTTCTGAGCAAACACGGAAATTTAGCAAAATTATGTAAACTTGATCCTGAGGTTTTAGAATGGCAAATAAATGTACAATTGTTTACATAACAGAAAAGGCTGAGCAGAAAGTAAATTTCAGTATGTCAGTATAGAAGCTCTACTTTATGTAGACTTAAATTAATGTGAGATATGTACCTTCATATTCAGAAATCTGGATGTTTCCTTCATACATTAAACCATTAATAAGCATAACTTTTCTACTTGTATAATTTAAGCATAAAGTAAAATGATGGGCATTATCAGTGGATGTTTCCCTGTGTTAGCTTCTAAAACACCCATCTTGCTCCCTTTTGGGTTTGTTTGTAGCAAGGCATAGAGAAAAAATACCTGATTTTTCCATGTCTTTATTAAATTTGTCACACTTTTCGAACTAATACACACTATCTCTTCAGTTTGGACTCTATCTCTGCCACTATTACTAGTAAGATTCTCTTGCTCAATAGTGAAAAACATCCTGTAAAGCTTTTTACCGTAGTGGCTGCTACACAGACGTGGAACATCTTCATTGGTACCAATGGTTTCTTCTAACTAGAAAACTTGAGACTTTTGAGCAATTTAAAAGCCACCACAGTTCTCAGTCAGCATATACTGTTTATTTTTTAAAATTTCAGCATATTTTATATTGGATAATACTGATTCTTAAACATTGGCTTCCTGGTCAGCGAGAGTCAACATACAATTTTCCCCTTCCAAGCATCTATGTCTTAGGTTGAAAGGCTCCTTGCTCTGCACTTGTTGGTAGCAACGAAAAGGATGAACAGCTAACTGGGCCAAGTCGAAAAGGAGTGTTTGGGATCGTTTTTAGGACAATTTATGGTCAATACATGAA